>NC_061513.1:24602598-24668178 GCF_022539505.1 Lolium rigidum
GACGCAGCCACCGCCAATCCCATCTCGGGGGATTCAGAGAGATCGCTCTCCGGCACCCCGCCGGAGAGGGGAATCATCTCCCGGAGGACTCTTCATCGCCATGATCGCCTCCGGATTGATGTGTGAGTAGTTCACCCCGGACCATGGGTCCATAGCAAGTAGCTAGATGGTCGTCTTCTCCTAATTGTGCTATCATGCTCGATCTTGTGAGCTGCCTATCATGATCAAGATCGTTTCTTTGTAATCCTACATGTTGTGTTTGTTGGGATCCGATGGATATTGAATACTATGTCAAGTTGATTATCAATCTATCATATATGTTGTTTATGTTCTTGCATGCTCTCCGTTGCTAGTAGAGGCTCTGGCCAAGTTGATACTTGTGACTCCAAGAGGGAGTATTTATGCTCGATAGTGGGTTCATGCCTCCATTAAATCTGGGACAGACAGAAAGTTCTAAGGTTGTGGATGTGCTGTTGCCACTAGGGATAAAATATTGATGCTTTGTCTAAGGATATTTGTGTTGATTACATTACGCACCATACTTAATGCAATTGTCTGTTGCTTGCAACTTAATACCGGAAGGGGTTCGGATGATAACCTGAAAGTGGACTATTTAGGCATAGATGCATGCTCGGATGGCGGTCTATGTACTTTGTCGTAATGCCCCGATTAAATCTCATAGTACTCATCATGATATATGTATGTGCATTGTTATGCCTTCTTTATTTGTCAATTGCCCAACTCGTAATTTGTTCACCCAACATGCTATTTATCTTATGGGAGAGACACCGCTAGTGAACTCGTGGACCCCGGTCTATTCTTTACATCCGAAATACAATCTACCGCAATACTTGTTCTTTACTCGTTCTTCGCAAACAATCATCTTCCACACAATACGGTTAATCCTTTGTTCACAGCAAGCCGGTGAGATTGACAACCTCACCGTTACGTTGGGGCAAAGTACTTTGGTTGTGTTGTGCAGGTTCCACGTTGGCGCCGGAATCCCTGGTGTTGCGCCGCACTACACTCCGCCACCATCAACCTTCAACGTGCTTCTTGGCTCCTCCTGGTTCGATAAACCTTGGTTTCTTTCTGAGGGAAAACTTGCTACTGTACGCATCACACCTTCCTCTTGGGGTTCCCAACGGACGTGTGTTAATTGCACGCATCAAGCTCTTTTTCTGGCGCCGTTGTCGGGAGATCAAGACACGCTGCAAGGGAGTCTCCACTTCCAATCTCTTTACTTTGTTTTTGTCTTGCTTTATTTTATTTACTACTTTGTTTGCTGCACTTAAACAAAACACAAAAAAATTAGTTGCTAGTTTTACTTTATTTACTGTCTTGCTCTCTATATCAAAAACACAAAAAAATTAGTTACTTGCATTTACTTTATCTAGTTTGCTTTATTTACTATTGCTAAAATGAATACTCCTGAAAACACTAAGTTGTGTGACTTCACAAACACTAATAATAATGATTTCTTATGCACACCTATTGCTCCACCTGCTACTACAAGCAGAATTCTTTGAAATTAAACCCGCTTTACCGAATCTTGTTATGAGAGAGCAATTTTCCGGTGTTAGTACCGATGATGTCGCTGCCCATCTTAATAATTTTGTTGAACTATGTGAAATGCAAAAGTATAAGGATGTAGATGGTGATATTATAAAATTGAAATTATTTCCTTTCTCCTTAAGAGGAAGAGCTAAAGATTGGTTGCTATCTTTGCCTAAGAATAGTATTGATTCATGGACTAAATGTAAAGATGCTTTTATTGGTAGATATTATCCTCCCGCTAAAATTATATCTTTGAGAAGTAGCATAATGAATTTTAAGCAATTGGATAATTAACATGTTGCTCAAGCATGGGAGAGAATGAAATCTTTGGTAAAGAATTGCCCAACCCACGGACTAACTACTTGGATGATCATCCAAACCTTCTATGCAGGATTGAATTTTTCTTCGCGGAACCTATTGGATTCAGCTGCTGGAGGTACCTTTATGTCCATCACTTTGGGGGCGGCGACAAAGCTTCTTGATAATACGATGATAAATTACTCTGAATGGCACACGGAAAGAGCTCCACAAGGTAAGAAGGTAAACTCTGTCGAAGAAACCTCTTCCTTGAGTGATAAGATTGATGTGATTATGTCTATGCTTGTGAATGGTAGATCTAATGTTGATCCAAATAATGTTCCTTTAGCTTCATTGGTTGCTCAAGAAGAGAATGTTGATGTGAATTTCATTAAAAATAATAATTTCAACAACAATGCTTATAGGAATAATTCTGGTAACAACTATAGGACATATCCTTCTAATAATGGTAATGGTTATGGGAATTCTTACAACAATAATAGGAATGTACCCTCTGGTCTTGAAGCCATGCTTAAAGAATTTATTGGTACACAAACTGCTTTTAACAAATCTGTTGAGGAAAAGCTTGATAAAATCGATATTCTTGCCTCTAGAGTTGATAGACTTGCCTCTGATGTTGATCTTTTAAAATTGAAAGTTATGCCTAATAAGGATATTGATAATAAGATTTTTACTACAGCAAATGCCATCCAAGTTAGAATTAATGAGAATATAAGATTAATGGCTGAATTGCGTGCTAGGTGGGATAGAGAAGAAAATGAAAAACTAGCTAAAGAAAATAATGTAGCTAAAGTTTGGACTATTACCACCACTAGTAATGTTAATGATTCACATGTTTCTACACCTTCTACTATTAATGGTAAAATAATTGGTGTTGGCAATGTTTCTACTCCTAGTGCAAAGCGTGCAAAATTGCCTGAAACTGCTAAAACTGCTGAAACTGCTTGTGATAAAACTGCTGAAATTTTTTCCAACATTGGGGACAATGATCCCATTGCTGTAGATCATAATGGTTTAGACTTTGATGATTATCACATCTCTGAAGTTATAAAGTTTTTACAAAAGCTTGCTAAAAGTCCCAATGCTAGTGCTATAAATCTGGCCTTTACAAAACATATTACAAATGCTCTCATAAAAGCTAGAGAAGATAAACTAAAACTTGAAACTTCTATTCCTAGAAAGTTAGAAGATGGTTGGGAGCCTATCATTAAGATGAGGGTCAATGATTTTGATTGTAATGCTCTATGTGATCTTGGTGCAAGTATTTCTGTTATGCCTAAGAAAATTTATGATATGCTTGACTTGCCACCATTGAAAAATTGTTATTTAGATGTTAATCTTGCTGATAATGCTAAAAAGAAACCTTTGGGGAGGATTGATAATGTTCATATTATGGTTAACAATAACCTTGTCCCCGTTGATTTTGTTGTCTTGGATATTGAATGCAATGCATCTTGTCCCATTATATTAGGAAGACCTTTTCTTCGAACTGTTGGTGCCACCATTGATATGAAGGAAGGTAATATTAAATATCAATTTCCTCTCAAGAAAGGTATGGAACACTTCCCTAGAAAGAGAATGAAGTTACCTTATGATTCTATTATTAGAACAAGTTATGCTGTTGATGCTTCGTCTCTTGATGTTACTTGATACACACTTTCTACGCCTAGCTGAAAGGCGTTAAAGAAAAGCGCTTATGGGAGACAACCCATGTTTTTACTACAGTACTTTGTTTTATATTTGAGTCTTGGAAGTTGTTTACTACTGTAGCAACCTCTCCTTATCTTTATTTTATTGCATTGTTGTGCCAAGTAAAGTCTTTGATAGTAAAGTCAATACTAGATTTGGATTACTGCGCAGGAACAGATTTCTTGCTGTCACGAATCTGGGCAGAATTCTCTGTAGGTAACTCAGAAAAATCTTCCAATTTACGTGCGTAATCCTCAGATATGTACGCAAATTTCATTCAATTTGGGCATTTTCATCTGAGCAAGCTGGTGCCACTTTAAAATTTGTCTTTACGGACTGTTCTGTTTTAACAGATTCTGCCTTTTATTTCGCATTGCCTGTTTTGCTATGTTTGATGGATTTCTTTGTTCCATTAACTTTCAGTAGCTTTGTGCAATGTCCAGAAGTATTAAGAATGATTATGTCACCTCTGAATATATGAATTACGCACTGACCCTCTAATGAGTTTGTTTCGAGTTTGGTGTGGAGGAAGTTTTCAAGGGTCAAGAGAGGAGGATGATACAATATGATCAAGAAGAGTGAAAAGTCAAAGCTTGGGGATGCCCCCGTGGTTCATCCCTGCATATTTTAAGAAGACCCAAGCGTCTAAGCTTGGGGATGCCCAAGGCATCCCCTTCTTCATCGACAACATTATCAGGTTCCTCTAGTGAAACTATATTTTTATTCCGTCACATCTTATGTGCTTTGCTTGGAGCGTCTGTTTGCTTTAGTTCTTGTTTTGTTTGAATAAAGTCGGATCCCACAATCCTTTATATTGGAGATATTACGCTCCGCTGTTTCGTATGAACACATGTGTTCTTAGCTTTATCTTTAATGTTCATTGCGAAATTTGAACTACCTCATTCATTGATATATGGTTGGAAACGGAAAATGCCGCATGTGGTAATTGGTATAATGTCTTGAATAATGTGATACTTGGCAATTGTTGTGCTCATATAGATCTTGTTTAAGCTCTTGCATCATGTACCTTGTACCGATTAATGAATAACTACATAGAGCATGTTAAAATTTGGTTTGCATGATTATTCTCTCTAAGTCTAGATATTTTCTGGTTGAGGTGTTTGAACAACAAGGAGACGATGTAAAGTCTTATAATGCTTACAATATGTTCATATGTGAGTCTTGCTGCACCATTTTATACTTGAGTTTGCTTCAAACAACCTTGCTAGCCTAGCCTTATATCGAGAGGAATTCTTCTCATGCATCCAAATCCTTGAGCCAATAACCATGCCATTTGTGTCCACCATACCTACCTACCACATGGTATTTCTACGCCATTCCAAAGTACATTACTTGAATGCTACCTTTAAAATTTCTATTCTTTACCTTTACAATATATAGCTCATGGGACAAAATAGCTTAAAAACTATCGTGGTGAAGAATATGTACTTATGTGTCTTATTTCTTAATAAGTTGCTTGTTGTGCGGTAACCATGTTTTCCGGGGACGCCATCAACTCTTTTACCTTTGTTGAATATCATGTGAGTTGCTATGCATGTTCGTCTTGTCCGAAGTAAGGGCGGTTTTCACAATCAAATGGTTTGAGTATGCATACTGTTAGAGAAGAACATTGGGCCGCTAACTAAAGCCATGATTCATGGTGGAAGTTTCAGTGTGGACATAAAACCTCAATCTCTTATGAGAATATTATCTGTTGTTGAATGCTTAAGCATTAAAAGAGGAGTCCATTACCTGTTGTCTATGTTGTCCAGGTATGGGTGTCTAAGTTGAGAATGATCAAAAGCGAGAAATCCAATGCAAACTTTCTCCTTAGACCCTTGTACAGGCGGCATAGAGGTACCCCTTTGTGACACTTGGTTGAAATATATGTTATGCAATGATAATCCGTGTTAACCCAAGCTAATTAGGACAAGGTGCGAGCACTATTAGTATACTATGCATGAGGCTTGCAACTTATAAGATGTCTTATACATAACTCATATGCTTTATTACTACCGTTGACAAAATTGTTTCTTGTTTTCAAAATGAAAGCTCTAGCACAAATATAGTAATCAATGCTTCCCTCTGCGAAGGGTTTCTTTCTTCTACTTTATTGTTGAGTCAGTTTGCCGATTCTCTCTATCTTAGAAGCAAACACTCGTGTAAACTGTGTGCATTGATTCTTACATGTTTACCTATTGCACTTGTTATATTACTTTGTGTTGACAATTATCCATGAGATATACATGTTGAAGTTGAAAGCAACCGCTGAAACTTATATCCTCCTTTGTGTTGTTTCAAAGCTTTCTACTAAGAACTTATTGCTTATGAGTTAACTGTTATGCAAGTCCTATTGATGCTTGTCTTGAAAGTGCTATTCATGAAAAGTCTTTGCTATATGATTCATTTGTTTACTCATTATCTTCATCATTGCTTCGAATCGCTGCATTCATCTCATGTGCTTTACAATAGTATTGATCAAGATTATGATAGCATGTCACTTCAGAAATTATCTTTGTTATCGTTTACCTACTCGAGGGCGAGTAGGAACTAAGCTTGGGGATGCTTGATACGTTCCAAACGTATCTATAATTTCTTATGTTCCATGCTACTTTTATGATGATACTCACATGATTTATACACATTATATGTCATTATTATGCATTTTCCGACACTAACCTATTGACGAGATGCCGAAGAGCCGCTGTTGTTTTCTGCTGTTTTTGGTTTCAGAAATCCCAGTAAGGAAATATTCTCGGAATTGGACGAAATCAACGCCCAGGGGCCTATTTTTGAACGAAGCTTCCAGAAGTCCGAGGGAGAGACGAAGTGGGGCCACGAGGCACCGCCACAACAGGGCGGCGCGGCCAGCAAGGGGCCCGCGTGGCCCTGTTGTGTGGGGCCCCCGTGGCGCCTCTTGACCTACCCTTCCGCCTACTTAAAGCCTTCGTCGCGAAACCCCCAGTACCGAGAGCCACGATACGGAAAACCTTCCAGAGACGCAGCCGCCGCCAATCCCATCTCGGGGGATTCAGGAGATCGCCTCCGGCACCCTGCCGGAGAGGGGAATCATCTCCCGGAGGACTCTTCATCGCCATGATCGCCTCCGGATTGATGTGTGAGTAGTTCACCCCTGGACCATGGGTCCATAGCAGTAGCTAGATGGTCGTCTTCTCCTAATTGTGCTATCATGCTCGATCTTGTGAGCTGCCTATCATGATCAAGATCGTTTCTTTGTAATCCTACATGTTGTGTTTGTTGGGATCCGATGGATATTGAATACTATGTAAAGTTGATTATCAATCTATCATATATGTTGTTTATGTTCTTGCATGCTCTCCGTTGCTAGTAGAGGCTCTGGCCAAGTTGATACTTGTGACTCCAAGAGGGAGTATTTATGCTCGATAGTGGGTTCATGCCTCCATTAAATCTGGGACAAGGATGAGAAAGTTCTAAGGTTGTGGATGTGCTGTTGCCACTAGGGATAAAACATCGATGCTTTGTCTAAGGATATTTGTGTTGATTACATTACGCACCATACTTAATGCAATTGTCTGTTGCTTGCAACTTAATACCGGAAGGGGTTCGGATGATAACCTGAAAGTGGACTTTTTAGGCATAGATGCATGCTGGATGGTGGTCTATGTACTTTGTCGTAATGCCCTGATTAAATCTCATAGTACTCATCATGATATATGTATGTGCATTGTTATGCCTTCTTTATTTGTCAATTGCCCAACTGTAATTTGTTCACCCAACATGCTATTTATCTTATGGGAGAGACACCGCTAGTGAACTGTGGACCCCGGTCTATTCTTTACATCTGAAATACAATCTACTGCAATACTTGTTCTTTATTGTTCTTCGCAAACGATCATCTTCCACACAATACGGTTAATCCTTTGTTCACAGCAAGCCGGTGAGATTGACAACCTCACTGTTACGTTGGGGCAAAGTACTTTGGTTGTGTTGTGCAGGTTCCACGTTGGCGCCGGAATCCCTGGTGTTGCGCCGCACTACACTCCGCCACCAACAACCTTCAACGTGCTTCTTGGCTCCTCCTGGTTCGATAAACCTTGGTTTCTTTCTGAGGGAAAACTTGCTACTGTCTGCATCACACCTTCCTCTTGGGGTTCCCAACGGACGTGTGTTAATTGCACGCATCATCCACCATGATCTGAAAAGGGACACATTTTAGTTCGAGCATTTCAACGAACACCTCGCAGGCGGAGGCGATCCAAATGCTTCCGTAGGGACCTGCAGGCATGGCCGTCTCAGCCGACTTGCGGTCTGGAAACACGGTGCAGGAGAGCTCACCTCCGGCGGAAACGGCGCAGCTGCGAACGGCGGGAGGTGTCGCGACGGTGAGAGGACAATAGCGCCGGCGGCGGCGTCCTCCGACTCTGCTACGACGCGGCGAAAGCAGCGCGGGGCCTCGACCTATGCTTCCGCCCCGCTTGCCGGCATCTCGACGACGATGGCCGGCGTCGACGCGCTCCCAAATTGCCGGTCCGTGGGTGGCGGCGGAGCGGTGGGGAGATGTGTGCGACGGGCTTGCGTTTTGGGAGGCAGACAGGCAGGCCAGGGGCGGACAAGGGGAGGACGCGAGCGACCAGCCTTTCGCGTCCGCGGCCACGCAAACTCGTCCAAGATTTGGGCCGGGTTTGGATCGTCCCGGACGCCGCGGCCATCCGTTTTAGGGATGGATCCGCGCGCTGGGCCGCGGTTTTGTCCGTTTCGACCCATACGGACGCACGGGCGCGGGATGGGTCGCTCGGTTGGAGATGCCCTAATGTCTAAACGTGACAGTGTAGCTAGGCGTCTACTCGAGGTGACTCCGGTTCTTGTTGTTAGAAGTAAAGTCAAGAAGCAAAGAAGAGAGACAACAAATGATCAACTGTTTCATTCCAGTGATGATTCACAACTTATATACAAGGAAAAGGGACGCGAATATGGGTCACGTCCGTTCGAAAGAGGTGTGAGGAAGAGTTGTGTCTCTTGACCAACCAACCAACATAGAGAATTACATGAGGGAGGATTATTCCTTTAATTAATCTATTAATTAAATCCTAACACTTGTGCCGTCAAATGCAACCAAAGGAGTGCGTTGAGTACTTGAGTTGCATTTCAAGTTTGCAACATACTACTGCTACCTCCCAAAGGATTACTCCCAACAATTTTAGTTATTTCTGTAGCCAAATTTGAGATACTCTCTGTGTCTTAGTTTACTAGTTTTCTTTGTATTTTTAGGTCGCCAATTTAATCTATATAATTTGATTATATAATGTAAAAATTATATTATTAGAAAATAGAATATCTAAATTTTCCAATGATATAATTTTGTAACATATAACTAATACTAACTTGATCAAAATTTACGACCTTGAGGTACACGCACGCCTAATAAGCTGTGTGAGAGAGAGTACTACAAAATTATACATGTTCCGCTGAGGACGGACACATGCGTCCTCAAATAAATGGACTTTAGTCTCTAACTTTGTGCATTAAAGAGTGTACTTTTATGTTGAATGCATTTTAAAATAGTAAAAATTGATTATCTCTCATCACACGGAAATTGAACCCAATAATATTCAGTATATGTTATATTTATTTTCCACATACGCTTAGCTTATTGGAGGTGAAAGAATTAAAGAGGAGAGAGACGTTGATTATTTGCATCTTTTCAATGTAATTGTCTCTTCACTTGATAATCTCTTTAAAAAAACATGTATATCTACTTATTTATGGATGGAGGGAGTAGTATCATGACCATTGTTTTTTTCATTTTGTATGTACATGGACCTCACTAGGTCGACCGAGTATTTCTATAAGAACAACATTAACACATTGTGGGACGATAATTTAGACCGTCACTTTCAACTAATGATGGTCGTGGTTGTCCTCATCCATGAGCACACCAAGAGGCAGATGTCACAGTACATGTTTTTCGACGTGACCATGCATGCGCAATATTAAGCGCAAACAAGAAGTTGGCCACTACCTGGATCACAAATACCTTCTCTCAGGTGTCAAGAAAGTTGCTCTTTAATATTATCGAAGGAGTGATAGAGTACGACTCGTACTTCAGATACAAGGATGATGTCATCGGTAAGTTTGACTTCACCTTTATGGATTTCACACTCTTTCTTCACCATGACGTGTTCTTACAATGACATCAACATACTCCAGCGTTATCAGGTATTCTTTAGGCTTTCAAAAGACAATGCTTCAGCGATTCACTATGAGATCAATAGCCATGCATACAACAAAGACTATTATCTAGTTGATGATATTTATCATGACTGGTCTGCACTTCTGAAGACAATCCATCCTCCAGAAGTAGAGAAAAAAAAGATGTTTGCAAAAAAAAAAAATGCTACTCGGTAGGATGTGGAGCGGTCATTTGGCGTGCTCCTATCTCTGTGGGCTATTGCTATACACCTTGCTAGAACATGGAGCACTGAGCCCATGTATAAGGTGATTATTATTTGTGTGATCATTTGCACCATGATTGTGGAGGATGAGGGTGATGAAGACCTCATTGATTAAGGGTGCCAATTTCAGGGTGAATTAGTTGAGCCGCTTAATGGGCTAACAATGTTTGAAGAGTTCATCCATATGCATCATGAAATTTGTGATCACCACACTCTTGACCGTCTTCAAGCTGAATTGATTGAGCATGGCTGGGCATTGGTAGGAAACCAGTATTCATCTGATCTCTTTTTATTTTTGTTGTTGTGAACTATATTGTTTATTTAGTTGTACATTATTTAAATTAATTTGATTGCTACATTATGTTTTTCATCTATTTGCGCCAATTGTGTGGCGAAAGGGGAAAGAAAGAGAGGCAAATGAAGTCCAGCGCGGACGAAATGGTCTAGCCGATGGGTGCATGACCCAAACGGATAAGGGGGTACCACGATCTTATTTTTGTTCACGAGACAACCCAAACAAACCAAAGCAGGCACATTATGTATCCAAAAATGGATCTGGCCGCTAGAAATGCCCTAACTTGCTATGACAATGATTTCTCTTCCGCTTGCTAGCTACTGAAGCTAGTTCGAACCATGCATATAATCTTGGTAAAACCCTGAAGCTGCTGCATACGCGTGGCACCCACTTAAAAGTTAGTTTCTCATGCATCGTCTCATCGACGTTACGAAGTATATGTGTAAGGATGATCACAGGAAGTAAAAACATATAAAAATGCCTCCTTTTGGAAACTTGGCACAAAAGCAAACAGGTCTAAATTTATTTTCAAAACATATCATTTTTTCGCTACCCGGATCCGAGATCCTATGTACCCCCTCTATTCAACTGACTACGGGTGTCCTTATTTTATGTGTTTTTTTTATTGTACCTAAAGTTACTTCTAACATATATAAAGGCTCACTAGTAGAAACAAGGGCTTTGGTTTTTTGCCCCAAATGGCTTTTGCACCGGATTTGGTACGAACCGGTGCTAAAAGGGGTCATTAGCACCGGTTGGTGGTGCGCAGCCGGCCGAGAGACCTTTTGCACCGGTTCGTGTTACGAACCGGTGCAAATGAGCTATCTTTTGCACCGGTTCGTAACACAAACCGGTGCAAAAGCTTCGTCGCCAGGCACGTGTCAGCCGAGGAACCTTTAGCACCGGTTCGTGTTACGAACCGGTGCAAAAGATAGACCATTTGCACCGGTTCGTAACACGAACCGGTGCTAAAGGTCCCCAGCCCTATTTCAGCTCAGCTACCCGGCCAAACAGCCCACTCCACTTCATTTTTGCTAGGAGAAGGTGTGTGTGTTGAGTGCTACCTTGCATTTCTTTGGCATGCAAACAAGGTGCTCGATGAAATGTCTGAGAGAATGATTTCGCTTGATTTTACACAAAATAAAAATGAGATGAGGTGCCGGAGCGACACTTAAGCTTTCTCCTCTTTCTTTCCCTCCTCGATCAAGGTTTAAGCAACAACTTAACCCTTTCATTTGTACGGTGCTAATTTCCACTATTTATAAATATTATGATGTTTTGTAATTGTTTATTGATAAACTTAATTAATTATTTGATGTAGATGAACCGGCGGCAATGGATGTACGTTGACCGACGTCTACCCGAGTTCAGATCGGGCCTGGAAGAATTTATCCGTGTGGCTCAGGAAAACCCACGGGCGGATGGTTTTATGTGTTGTCCATGTGTTGATTGCCATAACTTGAAGCAATACCCTGAATGGCAAGTCATTCACTCACACCTGCTTTGGAAAGGTTTCATGCCCAGCTATAATTGTTGGACCAAGCATGGAGAAAGAGGGGTTATGATGGAAGACGACGAAGAAGAAGAAGAGGATGATGATATGTACCCTAACTACGGTGATACCGCAACGGGGCATGATGAAGATGAAGATGCAGGGAGGAGGTGATCAAGATGAAGAGGCATCAGATGAGCCCGTTGATGATGATCTTCGTCGGGCCATCGCCGATGCACACGAGAGATGCAGAAACAGAAAACGAGAAGCGAAAGTTAAAGGGCATGTTAGATGATCACAAAAGAAGTTATACCCAAATTGCGAAGATGGCAACACAAAGCTCGGTGCCACCCCGGAGTTGCTGCAATGGAAGGCAGAGGCTGGTATATGTGACAAGCCATTTGAGAAGTTACTGAAAATAATGAAGAGGAGGTTTCCAAAGAATAACGAATTGCCTGACAGGACGTACGAAGCAAAGAAGGTTCTCTGCCCTCTAGGATTAGAGGTGCTGAAGATACATGCATGCATTAATGACTGCATCCTCTACCGCGCTGAGTATGAAAATTTGGAAAAATGTCCGGTATGCATCGCACTTCGGTATAAGATCAGGCGAGATGACCCTGGTGATGTTGAGGGAGAGACCCCTCAGGAAGAGGGTTCCTGCCAAAGTTATGTGGTATGATCCTATAATACCACGGTTGAAACGTCTGTTCAGAAACAAAGAGAATGTCAAGTTGTTGCTATGGCAAAAAGAAGACCGTAAGAAAGACGAGATGTTGAGACACCCCGCTGATGGGTCGCAGTGGAGGACAATCGATAGAGAGTTCCCGGATTTTGCAGATGACGCGAGGAACTTAAGGTTTGGCCTAAGTACAGATGGAATGAATCCTTTTGGGGAGCAGAGCTGCAGTCATAGCACTTGGCCTGTAACTCTATGTATCTATAACCTTCCACCTTGGTTGTGCATGAAGCGGAAGTTCATTATGATGCCTGTGCTCATCCAAGGCCCAAAGCAACCCGGCAACGACATTGATGTGTACCTACAGCCATTATTTGAAGAACTCTTACGGTTGTGGAGCAAACCAGGTGTACATGCATGGGATGAGTACAAACAGGAGTCATTTAACCTACGAGCGTTGCTTTTCGTGACCATCAATGATTGGCCTGCTCTTAGTAACCTTTCGGGACGGACAAACAAGGGATACAATGCATGCACGCACTTGTTTAGATGAGACCGAAGGTGCCTATTTGCATAAATGTAAGAAGGTTGTGTACCGGGGCATCGTCGATTTCTTCCAAAGAGGCACCCCGTCGAAAGAAAGGCAATCATTTCGGAGGTGAGGCGGATCGCCGGGTGAAGCTCGAACTCCGTACCGGTGATGCTTTACTTGATATGGTCAAGGACCTAAAAGTAATCTTTGGAAAGGGTCCGGCGGCCAATCTGTTCCGAATGACGACGTTACCGGACACGCACCCATGTGGAAGAAAAAATCTATATTTTGGGATCTACCCTATTGGAAAGTCCTAGAGGTCCGCTCTTCAATCGACGTGATGCACGTGACGAAGAATCTTTGCGTGAACCTGCTAGGTTTCTTAGGCGTGTATGGGAAGACAAAAGATACACCGGAAGCACGGGAGGACCAGTATCGTATGAAAGTCCCAAAAGACAAGCAAGAACGAGGATTACAAGGATACGAGGAGTCGCTTAAGTCCTACCGGCTACGCTCTTACCAAAGCGAGAGAAGGATATCTTTTTTGAAGTCCTTTACGGTATCAAGGTCCCGTGCGGCTTCTCCTCCAATATAAAGGGAATTATAAATATGGAGAAGAAAACATTCCAGAACCTGAAGTCGCATGACCGCCACATTATTATGACGCGAGTTGCTTCCGGTTGCACCGAGGGGCTTCTGCCGGAAAATGTTCGAATACCCATTGTGAAGCTATGTGCATTCCTTAATGCGATATCTCAGAAGGTAATCGATCCAGCTAGTCTTCCAAGGTTACAGAAGGATGTGGTGCAATGTCTTGTTAGCTTTGAGTTGGTGTTTCCACCACTACTAGGAAAAGGCTTATTGCCGGCGCACCAAAATGGGCTATTGCCGGCGCACCAAGAGCCCGCCGGTGCGAACGCGCCGGTGATAATAGCTTATTGCCGGCGCACCAGTCGGTGCGCCGGCGGTATCTCGCGTTATCCCCGGCGCACTTGTCTAGTTCGCCGGCGGTAAGTTATACAAGAAAACAAAAAAAATTCAAATCTAGATCCAGATCTAGATCTAGATCTAGATCTAGCTAGTCAACCGTGGTTGTCGTCTATGCGCCGGATGTAGGAGGTGCATGAGGTGCATGAGGATGCCGGAAGCTCCCAAGATTGGCGGGCCGGTGTAGGAGGAGGAGGAGTAGGCCGGAGGAGGAGGAGTAGGCCGGAGGTGGAGGAGCCCGGAGGAGGTGGAGGATGCCGGAGGATGCCGGAGGTGGTGGAGGTGGCCGACGGTGATGGGGGAGGCCGGAGATGTTGGAGGAGGCCGGAGGACGTCGAGGAGGCTGGAGGTGGTGGAGGAGGTCGGAGGACGTCGTGGCCGTCGGTGGAGGAGGAGGATGAGTAGGTCGCGGGAGTAGCTCGCCGCCGCGGAAGCTCGGTATAGAGAAGGAGGAGCAGGAGATGGAGGAGGAGGAGGAGGAGGAGGAGGAGGAGGAAAAGAGAAGGGGAAAGTGAGCACCGCGGGTTGAGTTGTGCCTATATAGCACTCCTTACCGCCGGCGCACCAAGTAGGGTGGTGCGCCGGGGGTATTTTCTTTTTTTTTCAGCCAAATCTTAAACCTCAAAAAGTCCTGTTTCTGTTTTCCAATTGACGAATCCATTTTTTCTCCAAACGGCCGTAGGCCGTTGAATTCGAATAGGAAATTTCGAGTAGATCGATTTTGATATAAAAAGTTTTTCATCGGAGGTCGTATGCAACCGGAAATCCCGTTTTACCGAAAGATGATGCCATTTTGCGTAATACATCGAAATTCAAATTTTCAAATTTTCCCTAAAACTAGATCACATATTACATGGGCATTTCAAAGGATTTTATTTTTTGAATTTTCTATCATTTTCTATTATTTTTTCGAAAACTGAAAAGGCGATTCACGGGGGGGGGTGGAGAGAAAAATCTAGGCAACTTACCCCCGGCGCACCTCTATGTTGGTGCGCTGGTGGTAAATTGTCTACCACCGGCGCACCACCATAGAGGTGCGCCGGGGGTAAGGTGCCCAGAATTTTTGGGGGCGGCCAGATCTCTTCGAATTTTATCCCCGGCGAGCCTTTCCCCGAGGTGCGCCGGCAGTATCTCTTCATCGCCGGCGCGGCTGAAATGTGGTGCGCCGGCAATCCTTTCCACCGGCGCATGCACAAGGTGGTGCGCCGGCACAACTTGCCTCCACCTATAGGCTTTTCCCTAGTAGTGCACCATCTTTCTTCAATATTATGACACATCTCCTGGTTCACCTTGTCGAAGAGATTGCCATCCTCGGTCCTGTCTTTCTACACAATATGTTCCCCTTCGAGAGGTTCATGGGGGTCTTAAAGAAATATGTTCATAACCGTGCTAGGCCGAAGGAAGCATCTCCAAGGGCTATGGAACGAGAGGAGGTCATCGAGTTCTGTGTTGACTTCATTCCTGACCTTAAGTCGATTGGTGTTCCTGAATCGCGACACGAGGGGCGACTAAGTGGAAAAGGCACGCTAGGAAGGAAATCAATGATATGTAGGGACGGCATTTCTTTCACTCAAGCACACTACACAGTTCTACAAAGTTCCACCTTGGTGGCCCCGTATATCACTGATCACAAGAATATTGTGCGCTCAGAACATATGAGGGCAGTCTGAAGACTGGATTACGCATAAACATATGCAGACATTCGGCGGTTGGCTCCGAGAACATCTCATTAATAACAACGGTATTGCAGATCGGTTGTACATGTTGGCTGGGTCACCATCTTCGACTATAGTGACTTTCCAGGGGTACGAGATAAATGGAAATACCTTCTACACGTTCGCCCAAGATAAAAAGAGCACCAACCAAAACAGTGGTGTCC
Source organism: Lolium rigidum (assembly GCF_022539505.1). Taxonomy (NCBI): domain Eukaryota; kingdom Viridiplantae; phylum Streptophyta; class Magnoliopsida; order Poales; family Poaceae; genus Lolium; species Lolium rigidum. The sequence continues at coordinate 24,618,461 of NC_061513.1, forward strand.
GCATTGATGCAACAAACACTAGCGAGTGGCAAAAAGGACACATATTATGGTTACATAGAGGAGATATGGGAACTTGACTATGGACCTTCTTTTAAGGTCCCTTTATTTCGGTGCAAATGGTTCAAGCTGGATGGAAAAGGGGTAAAGGTAGACCAGGCTGTACGGAATGACAACGGTGGATACCAACAATCTTGGTTACGGAGACGAACCATTCGTCCTAGCCAATGATGTGGCTCAGGTTTTCTATGTGAAGGACATGTCCTCTAGACCGAATAAAAGAAAACATAAGGAAACGAGCTCATCCGATGAGCCAAAGCGTCACATAGTTCTTTCGGGGAAAAGAACCATCGTGGGAGTCGAGGACAAGACGGACATGTCGAGAAGATTATAATAAGTTTGCTGAAATTCCGCCCTTCACGGTGAACATTGATCCAACCATCGCGTTAAATGCTGAAGATACTCCATGGTTACGGTCGAAGCGATCATAATGTATTAATTATTATCATGTACCTTGAGCTCATATTGTGAAGCGTTTGTTGTGATATGTATCTGTAACATTGGTCGTTTTAACTAAATGCAATTATCCAAGTTTATTATTTTTGTAGATGCACATGTTTGGAAATTTATCCTCACCTACTGGTTGTTGGGTGTATAGTAGCAGCTTCCGAGCGGGACTTGCGGGAAGAGTTACTCGGGCGGAGCTTCCGAAGATGTCTAAGATGGCCGTCCATCTAAGACATCTTCGAGAAACTTCGCCGGAGAGGCTATTTCCTTCTTGGTCGTTGCATCTTCTCTCTTTGTTCTCTCTACTCTCCCCGGAGGGGGCTATATATAGCGGTGTGTGCCTCCAGATAATCCCCTCCCCCCAGATGAAACCACCCCAGATAAGGCAAATAACAGATAAGCCTCCCCCAGATTTAGCCCCCCCATCTTTAGCACCGGTTCCAGCCAGGAACCGAGATAAAGGATATATAAACTAATCCACCATCTTTATCACCGGTTCCAGCCGATAGCTTAGGGATAAAAGGGTATATAAACTAATCAACCGTCTTTAGCACCGGTTCCAGCCATTAACCGAGATAAAACGACAACGATTTTATTGAAATTTAACAAGATACGTTAACTAAACTTAAACTAAAACAACGACAACACTGCTTTATTGAAATTCAAAAATAACAACTTCTACTAGTTCTTCCGCGCATCTGCTGCTGCCCTCCTGGCTGTCGCCTCCTGCCGCAGCTCCTCCTCACGACGACGCTTATGCATCTCCTCACTATCCAGATCCGCCACACGCGGCCGCTTATGCAGCTCCTGGAGACTCTGCCTCTCAAACGCTTCTATGGTAGCCGCTAGCGCCGCCTCCTCCCACTCCTCTATCTCTGCGAGCTGCGGGTCCACCTCATCCGCTGCTGCCCTCCCGGCTGCCGCCTCCGCCGCAGCCTGCTGCGCAACTCCTCCCACTCCTCTATCTCCGCGAGCTGCGGGTCCACCTCCACCGGCGGTGGGTGCGGCTTTGGAGGCATTGTGCAATGGGCTAGGGTTCAGTGATGAGTGAAATGGGAGACACGGGGGAGTACTATTTATAGAGGGCGTTTAGGCGGGAAATCTCCGCGCCGGGCGTCGTGGAGGGAAAATGTCAAGTGCGGCGTCGTGGCGGGAACATATCCCGCGCAGCGTCGTGGCGGGAAAATGTCCAGCGCGGCGTCTTGGCGGAAACCCGCGCAGCGTCGTGGCGGGAAATGTCCAGCGCGGCGTCGTGGCGGGAACATATCCCGCGCGGCGTCGTGGCGGAAACCCGCGCAGCGTCGTGGCGGGAACTCGATCCCGCGCGAAAGAGAGAAAAAAAGGCGGGAAGAATGCAAAATTTTCAGCCAAAATTGGGGTCTTTTGCACCGGTTCGTGGCTGGAACCGGTGCAAAAGACTCTTTTGCACCGGTTCCAGCCACGAACCGGTGCAAAGACCCCAAATGCCTTAACGCGCGCGCCCTCCTCTTCTTCCCCATTCGCGCGAGGGAGAGCTTGGACGCCGGCAGGCTGCCAAAATCGCGCCGCCCGCCCGCCCGCCCGCCGCCCGCCCGCCGTCCGCGCCCGCCCGCGCCGTCGCCCGCCGCCGGCCGCGCCGCCCGCCGTCGCCCGCCCGCGCCCGCCGCCCGCCGCGCCGCGCCCGGCTCCTCCTCTTCCTCCTCCACACCGCGCCCGCCCGCGCCCGCCGTCGCGCCCGCCCGCGCGCCCGCCGTCGCCCGCCCGCCCGCCGTCGCCCGCCGCGCCCGCCGCCCGCCCGCGCCCGCCGCCCGCCCGCGCGCGCCGGCCCTGCTCCTCCTCTTCCTCCTCCACACCGCGGCCGTCGCCCGCCGTCGCCCGCCGCCGCCACCCCCGCCCGCCGTCGCCCGCCGTCGCCGCCCGCCCGCCGTCGCCCGCCGCCGCCGCCCGCCCGCCGTCGCCCGTCCGCCGCCGCACGCCCTCGAGGTGAGCAGCGCCGCCCGCCCCTGCCCCCTCTTTTTTTTTTTAGTTAGTTTTTAGTTAGGAAAATTTAGTTAGAAATTTTAGTTAGAAATTTAGTTAGAAATTTTAGTTAGAAAATCTAGTTAGAAATTTTAGTTAGAAATTTTAGTTAGAAAATTTAGTTAGAAAATTTAGTTAGAAAATTTAGTTAGAAATTTTAGTTAGAAATTTAGTTAGAAATTTTAGTTAGGAAATTTAGTTAGAAATTTTAGTTAGGAAATTTTAGTAGTGTTAGAAATTTTAGTTAGGAAATTGTTAGAAATTTTAGTTAGAAAAAATTTAGTGTGTTAGAAAAAAGTTAGTGTGTTAGATGTGTTAGGAAATTTTAGTTAGAAAAAATTTAGTGTGTTAGATGTGTTAGGAAATTTTAGTATGTGTTAGATTTTAAATATGTGTTAGAAAAAATTAGATGAAATATGTAAGTACTTTATTTTAGATGTGTTAGAAAAAAATTAGATGGAATATGTCAGTACTATATTAGTATGTGTTAGAAAATTTTTAATTACTTTGATTCATATTCATAAGTACTTTATTCAAATTCAATATTATATTTGTTAGTTTGCATACGATGCCGCGGCCTCCGCGTCCTGGAGCTAGGACAGTTTTAGAGGAGATGCTGCAGATGGGGGAAGTCCGGGACTGGGCTCCGCCGGGGTGGCACTGGGAGGTGTTATCTTCCGGGGCGCGCACCTTGGTGCGGAATCCGGGTCCCGTCGTCGACCCGGATATTCTCTGGTGGAGGTCCTATGGGCCACGTTCGTTTCAGAGGGAGCCGGCCCCGCCGGAGGAGGTAGCTCAGCGCATTGAAGCGGAGGACCAGCACGTTCGCCGTTACATGTATGCGTTAGACAACATGTATAGGGGCGGATGGAGCGTTATGCAGGGATCTCATGTTAGCTATGCTCCCGTTGTTGTTCCGTGGCTTTGGGGGCACACCCAGCGCGGCTCGGGACCCGGTCGGCGCCCTCTAGGACCCGGTCTGCGCGGTTGAGTGTTTGTAGTAGTGATTGATGTATTATCGATCTATGTATGCATGTAATCGCACTATCTGCTTTCAGCACTATTATTGATCATGTATTGAGCATTATTCTTAATTACTTGTAAGTCTTTGCAGAAACTTGTAAGTCTTTGCAGAATAATCTAGCTTCGTTGTGTTTATAGCATTAGAATAACTTTTAAGTCTTTGCAGAAACTATGGAAAGAGACCTAGAACAAGAATACCTCGTCGAGGAGATTATCCGTGATGATGACGATATCACCTCTCTTTACCTAAACCAATCCGGCGAGGGAGACGAGCGAACCCGAGGAGACGGCTCTGATGAGGAAGATGATCAAGACCACCGTGGAGACGGCTCCGGTGAGGGAGAAGGTGACGACTGCGAGGGAGAAGCTCACCACGTCGAGGTGTATATATATTAATTAACCAAGCCTACAGATATGTGCATATACATATATTAACGTTGTTTCTTCTTTTAGACCTCCCAATCAACACACTCTACTGGCAGAACTAAACGAGGCGCGGCCAGAAAGATGGAAGACCATGAAAGGTGCATCATCACGGAAATCGCTATAGACGGCGAACCGATTTCTCCCAAGGATCACGCAAAAAAGTTTGTAAGTCAATGCGGAGTTATTGTTAGGGACACCATCCCGATCACCACTCAAGAATGGAAGAAACCTGCAAAGGAGGACAAAGGAGTTACTTACGTCGATACGAGATCCAAAAATCTGATGTTTAGGAAACTCATGGTAAATTTCACATTTCCGGAGCCGGCTGACTCGATAGTGATAATAAAAGGCCGGACCACGAGGATCCCGAGCGGAATAGCATACAACGAAGAGTCAAGAAGTGGGCTCTTAAGAAGATGGCAACGCAGTTCAACGACTACAAGAAGAAATTGGACAACTCCTTTATCAAGAAAAGAAGACTCCAGATTTCAAAGGCCCCTATGAGAAGATAAAAGACCCTTGGGAGGCATTTGTGAAGTACAAGACATCGGAGAGGGCAAAGACAAGGTCGGACACCAACAAGAAAAATGCTGCTAATAAGATGTACTTCCATACCATGGGGCGAGGAGGCTACAAGGCTGGCGAGACCTAAGTGGGAGAAATGGGAGAATGACCTAATTAAGAACGGGATCCAGCCGGAGGTACGGAAATGGAACCAGCGGTCAAGGGATTGGTTTTACGCGCATGGGGGCACGTTGGACGCACAAGGGTTCGCATATATACACAAAGACATCGGGAAAACCCACTTCCCATCGAAGCCTTTAGAAATGCTGCAAAGGAAGTTGAAGAGGGGAAGTTCCGTCCCGAAAGAGAGAAGGACCAGCTCACACGCGCCCTTGGGAATCCCGAACACTCAGGACGAACACGAACCACATCAGGTGGCAAGCCGTGGTGTATTGGGTTTCCTGCAGAAACGAAGAAATATCCGGATAGAAGCCGTCAGAGGCAAAAGGATGTGGTTCAAGAACGCGTTGCTAAGCTAGAGGAGCAAGTGAGGATGATAATGTCGAGGCTCGATCCACGGTCACCCAACCTCAACCTAATCCGCGGATAGAAGAAGTTGCATTCGATGCTACCGGCCGGGGATCTCGGCGGAAGAGCAGCGTGGCTTCCACGGAGCTGCACTGGTGATGATGCGGATGTGGATCCGCGAGATGGCTCCTCCCTCCCCTGTGGATCCGCAGATGCCTTCGATCTCTACCACCGTGGACTTTATCACGGAGTCGACACCTTGTGAGCTACATTTCCAAACGATGGGCTACTTAACGCTCAAGGCGGCGATCGGCTATGTCTTACCGCCGGTACTCGATCAAAGATATCACTTCAAGCCGGTTCCACCTGGATACGGCTGTTGCCGGGGTGGATCAAGTTATGGATGGGTATGGGCCGCTGAGGCTTGACCACCCTGCCGGTGAAGGGGATTTGCTAGAGGCTGGGAGAGGCCAAGAACACTACAGTTCTATGGCGAAAGGAATTCATTGTGATTCCGGGTTGGAAGGCGCCAACAAGGTCTCCACCGAGCCAGCATTCTCCACCGATGCAGCCGTCTCCAGTGCGTGAGCCTTCCCCGCCGGCGCGTGAGCCATCTCCGCCGCCGCGTGAGCCTTCCCCGCCGGCGCGTGAGCCATCTCCGCCGCCGCGTGAGCCATCTCCGCCGCCCAAGTATAAGAGGAAAATTAGGCGGGCCGCTACGACACAGCTAAGTCGTAACAAATCACCGAGACGCAAAGAAGAGCCCCTCCCAAGAGTGCCTAAGGTTCCTCCCAAGAGACCTTATGACTATACGAGTTGAGGAAAATGCCAAGATCGTAGGCTGAACAGCACAAGCAACAAATGTTGAAACTTAAAAAGCCCCAGCTTGAGCCGGAGCCAGCTATATCTCCGGAAAAGAAGTTGAAACTGCTGAAGAACCTTCATCAACCTGAGCCAAGTCTTTCATCGAACTATGACCGGTCTATTCGCAAGTCAAATGTGTTAGCAAAAGAGCGGTGGGAAAAAAGTAAGGTAGATGGGAAACCGAGTTCCCCAGCTTGGAGCCCGGAAAAACTCCTGCCCCCGCTCCAAGTGTATCCCGATGTCCTAGCGTGCCTTGATCCAACGATGGTAAAACTATACAAAGATGAGGCGGATGCGGCCGGTATGAGTATTCCCGAGTACTTAAGCCGCATCGAATTCATGGCCACGGACGATGTCCAATTAGCATACCATTACACATACGGGGAACCTCTTGTCGAGGCTGCGGAGTTGCCTAATCTATCAACACAGCTGCGAAGACTACATAATTGGTACTTGGATGCATGTAAGGACGGCCGGAAGCTGGATCATGGTGGCAATAAGAGATGAGCACTACGGGCGAACCGACGTGATGAACATCGAATTTTGTGAATTATTTCAGTTATTCAACCAAGACGCCCTCGACAAATCTCTGCTGAGTGCATACTGTACGTAAGTATTATTTATGTAATTAAGTCTCTACCGCGACTCGTCCATTATTGCTAGCATATAACCATACTCTCACCGTATTATGCGAGAATGAAGATTCGCGAATGCCGCAAGGGGCAAATCTATGATCTTGGGTTCGTTGACCCATATACCGTGAATGGGTATACTTGTCGACAACTCTCCCAAGGACACGGAGAATAACTTGGTATATGTCTTAAGGAAAAACTCATACAAAAGGGCAATACTATTTCCTTACAACTTCGCGTGAGTGTTACTTTGTCTTCACACATTAAATCTTTTTCGCTTACTCCATGTGTTAAGTGTAATTGATGAGTTATGCATATATATGTGTGTCCGCAGGTTTCACTATATCCTGCTAGTCATTGAACCCGACACCGGGATAGTAGAAGTCATGGACTCGAAGAGTAAACCCCTTGAGGCGTGGGGGGACATGGCTGATATCCTCCTCAAGGCTTGGAAACGGTTCACCAACAAGTCTCCGGGTTTAAAGAATAAAGAACTTCGAATAAAACATGTACCGGTAAGTACTACGGCTAGGCCGCGCATCTCTTTGATTGTAGTTTCAATACCATTATTATCATCCTTGATTATATATATATTATTTTGATTGAACTTTGTTCTCGTAAAGTGCTTGAGGCAGGAGGACGGGAATAATTTATGCGGGTTCTACGTTTGCGAGTTCATCCGCCAGAATACCCACCATAAGAGGGACATTTTGGAACAAGTTCATGTAAGTAATTAAACAACATTCATGGCTTTATTTTATCGATCACCTTGTGTTTCATTCACATACACACATATATATATACTGACCATCGTACCTTCTTCAAATTATTAGATCGAACGGTTGCGGGATGGTCTTCTAGCAACAGAGCGTGTACGAGCAATTCAAGAAGAAGCTGGCGGGGTTCTTACTTGAGCAAGTCATAGCTCCAGATGGAGAACACTATGTGGACAACCGCCAATATCAATGTTGATGTAGACATATATATATGCATGAACATGTGTCACTTTGATCGATATATGTAATACAATGGTTTCCTATATATATATTTGAATTGTCCGCATTAATATTATACCGTGTTTCGAATGGGGCAGAGTCTCGCCGCGGCAGCGTTTTAGTGCAATTCTCTGCCGCGGCAGAGTCTGCCGCGGCAGGGAAGGGCACTAAAATGCTGCCGCGGCCCAACCCTTTTGCACCGGTTCGTATTACGAACCGGTGCAAAAGCTTCCCCGCCGAGCGCCCCACAGCCGGCCACGTGGAGACCCCTTTAGCACCGGTTTGTAAGCCAACCGGTGCAAAAGGGGGGGGGGCCTTTTGCACCGGATGGTTTGCACCGGTTGCCCATCCGGTGCATATGGCCTTTAAAAACCGGTGCAAAAGAGCAGTTTTCCACTAGTGGCTGTTGGTATCGAATTAACAGTTTTCGATACGAATCCAACAATATCAATTACGTACAATATAATAAATATTTGTCTTCATTATTTTGGTCGAATTATATCTTGAAATACGTTTGTCTTACTATTTAGGAGCCAGTAGCATAAGGGCATCTCCAACCTTGCGATCCAAACGGACGCGCTGGACCGTCCGTTTTGGGCCGTTTGGGTGGCCGCGCGGACACCCGGACAGCGACCCTTGTCCGCATGTCCGTTTGGGTCGCATGCTGCGTCCAACGCGCGGACGCGGCGCAAATGTGAAGAAAAAACGAAAAAGAAGTAAAAAAATATAAATTTAAACGAAATTTTATTAAATATATGCCCTATTTTGGGCAAATTTGTACATAGCCCTATTTTGGGTAAATAAACTAACAAAAGAAGCCCTCTATATGGGCTTTAAAATTTAAAACAAATATAAAAACCCTCTACTAGGGTTTGGTCGAGGACGCGGTGGCTGCCGGTGCGCAGCCTAGTCCCTGTGGTATCGTCGCCGTCGGTGTCGACGACGTCCCCGGGCGGCGAGGCACTGTTGTGGCTCGACCGCGCCGGGGACTCCGGCCACGGAGACCACATGGACTCCTCCCAGGCGGAGTGCGGGTTCGGAGCCGCCCGCTGCTCCGCCGCAGCAGCCCGGAGCTGCGCCTCCTCCCTGAGGCGCTGCTCCCTCTGCTCCATCTGCTGGCGCCTCCCCTCCTCCGCGCGGCGCATGGCCTCCGGGCGCTGCTTCTCCTCGCGGTGGAGCCTGGCCTCCTCGCGCCGCCGCGTCGCTTCCGCCTCCCGGCGGGCCTGGTCGAACAACTCCCAGGCCTCGGCGTCCTCGACCGCTGATACGTCTCAAACGTATCTATAATTTCTTATGTTTCATGCAACTTTTATAACAATACTCACATGTTTTATACATACTTTACATCATTATTATGCATTTTCCGGCACTAACCTATTAACAAGATGCCGAAGCGCCAGTTGTTGTTTTCTGGTGTTTTTGGTTTCAGAAATCCTACAAAGGAAATATTCTCGGAATTGGACGAAATCAACGCCCAGGGTCTTATATTTCCACGAAGCTTCCAGAAGACCGGAGGGGATACGAAGAGGGGCCACGAGGGCCCGGCACCATAGGCCGGCGCGGCCAGAGGGGGGGCCCGCGCCGCCCTATGGTGTGGGCCCCTCGCGCCGCCTCCTGACCTACCCTTCCGCCTACTTAAAGCCTTCGTCGCGAATACCCCTGTACCGAGAGCCACGATACGGAAAACCTTCCAGAGACGCCGCCGCCAATCCCATCTCGGGGGATTCAGGAGATCGCCTCCGGCACCCTGTCGGAGAGGGGAATCATCACCGGAGGGCTCTACATCATCATGCCCGCCTCCGGATTGATGCGTGAGTAGTTCATCCTTGGACTATGGGTCCATAGCAGTAGCTAGTTGGTTGTCTTCTCCTCTTGTGCTATCATGTTTAGATCTTGTGAGCTGCCTAATATGATCAAGATCATCTATTTGTAATGCTACATGTTGTGTTTGGTGGGATCCGATGAATATAGAATATTATGTCAAGTTGATTATCAATCTATCATATATGTGTTGTTTATGTTCTTGCATGCTCTCCGTTGCTAGTAGAGGCTCCGGCCAAGTTGATACTTGTAACTCCAAGAGGGAGTATTTATGCTCGATAGTGGGTCCATGCCTCCATTGAATGCGGGACAGGTGACGGAAAGTTCTAAGGTTGTGGATGTCTTGTTGCTACTAGGGATAAAACATCGATGCTTTGTCTAAGGATATTTGTGTTGATTACATTACGCACCATACTTAATGCAATTGTCTCGTTGTTTACAACCTAATACTTGGGGGGTGCGGATGCTAACCCGAAGGTGGATTATTTAGGCATAGATGCATGCTGGATAGCGGTCTATGTACTTTGTCGTAATGCCCTGATTAAATCTCATAGTGATCATCATAATATGTATTGAATCTTTATTTGTCAATTGCCCGCCTGTAATTTGTTCACCCAGCATGTTATTTATCTTATTGGAGAGACACCACTAGTGAACTGTGGACCCCGGTCCATTCTTTACATCTGAATACAATCTACTGCAATCATTGTTCTCTACTGTTCTTTGCAAACAAACATCATCTTCCACACAATACGTTTAATCCTTTGTTTTCAGCAAGCCGGTGAGATTGACAACCTCACTGTTACGTTGGGGCAAAGTATCTTGATTGTGTTGTGCAGGTTCCACGTTGGCGCCGGTTTCACTGGTGTTGCGCCGCACTACACTCCTCCACCAACAACCTTCACGTGCTCCTTGACTCCTACTGGTTCGATAACCTTGGTTTCTTTCTGAGGGAAAAATTGCTGCTGTGCGCATCACACCTTCCTCTTGGGGTTCCCAACGGACGTGTGCATCACGCGCATCAACCGCCTGCCGGGCCTCCTCCTCCATCGCGGAGGTGCGAATGACCGCTTGGAGTTGCGGCCACTTCGCTTCCTCCTCCGCCGCCGGTATAAGTATAGCGGCGCGAAGGTCGGGTCCGCTTTGGAGGACTCCAGCTTGGGCTGCAGCAGCGGCGCCGGTTGCGCCAATGCCGCGCCGCCGTGGGCGGCCTCTCCGATGTGGAGACCGCCGCGGTTTCCTCCGGCCCGCAGCGCCGGCGGAGGACGGCGGCTGCTGCTGGCCTCCCCGTCGTTGGCTCCGGGAGCGAACCATCGCTCCGGGGCCATGGCGGCGGTTACAGGTCGAGACAGTGTACAGTGGAGTGGGGAGTGGACTAGAGGGACATATCCCTCTGGTCCACATTCAATAAGCCACCGCGGTCACCGACAGGTGGGCCCAAGGAAGGCGAGCAGGTGAGCATCCGAACGCGGCCGGATGGCACGCGCCATCCGCGGCCACGCAAACCTAGCCCAAATTTGGACCGGGTTTGCGTCGTTCCGGACGCCGCGGCCATCCGCATTTGCGGTGCGTCGACGCGTTGGGCCGGATTTTTGTCCGGTTGAACCCATCCGAACGCGCGGCGCGGGATGGGTCGCCGCGTTGGAGTTTCCCTAAGGGCATCTCCAGCGGCGCGACGCGTTTCGGACGTCCGAAATGTCCGTTTGCGTCGCGCGGCGGACGCGAGACAGACCGTTTTTGTCCGCGCGTCCGCTTGCACCTAGGGGTGGCTCCAGCGGGCCCACGCATTTCCACGTTTGCATCAATTTATGAAGTTTCCAAACAACAAAATAATGAAATCAACAAAGTCATAGTTATTAAATTTAAATTTTAAAAAGTCTACATGAAAATAAGATAGTATTTCTCTACGCATGATCTTCATGGCCAGCCAATGTCCACTGATGCTCAATCAGATCCGTTTGCAGCTGTTTGGAGACGTTCTCATCAGTGACTTCTACATTCCTATGTAGATAGTCCTGCCAAGATGAAGCTCCAGGAAGTGGCGCAACCAGCTCACCTTGGAATTCCCAGTGGTTCTCATGCGGCCATCAGGACGCTCGTTCTCAATGATCATGTTGTGCATGATCACGTAGCATGTCATCACCTCATGCATGGTCTTCAGCATGTCATCACCCACCGGGCTTCGAGCACACCAAATCCGCGCTCCACATCTTTCCTGCAAGCCTCTTGCATCTTGGCAAACCTCCTCGTCTTCTCGGAGTTTGAATTACGGACAGTCTTCACCAATGTGGCACAGTCAGGGTAGATGCCATCAGCAAGATAATATGGCTTGTCATATGCATTTCCATTGATCTCATCGCTCACCCGAGGAGCTTTGCCTTGCATGAGCCGGTTGAAAACCGGTGATCGGTGCAACACATTGATGTCATTGTTGGAACCGGCCATGCCAAAGAATGAATGTCAAATCCATAAATCTTGAGATATGACAGCTTCAAGAATGACAGTTTCTGACGCCCCATAGAATGACCAAGAACAGGTCCCTTGACATCCTGTATCGGCGCCGGAACAGTTTTTCCGGGAAGATCGGATTGGTGAGGTGGAAGTAGCCCTTGTGGAGGCGGGCCTGCCCTTCCACTCTGTTGCGCGGCAGGTTTTTCGAACGCCCCTTCACATAGCCCCGATGCTGCGGCCCCGGGTTAGAGGTGAACTCGTGGATCATGGAGGCCGCAGTTGTTGCCAATGTCTGCGTCGACTGATCGGACTCCTTGTCGGAAGAGGAGTCGACAACCTCCGCGCGGAACTTGTCCAACATCTGCCACATGTCCACCTGCGTGGGTACAAACTGTGGATCAATGTCCGCGCACAATAGCGCCGAAAACATGAGTAAGAAACTTACCGACGCAATTGACCGAACAGGTCGTGGGCGGCGCGGAAGGGCGGCGAACCGGGAGCGTTTCGCCCGAAAACAGCTGGCAGGTACTCGGCGGAGCCAAGCCAGAGTACGATCATGCTCTCCCGCGCGGCGAGAACGGAGCCGACGGCGACTACTACGGCGCTGCGGCGGGATGGCTGCGGGTAGGGTTGGGGTGGTGGCGTCGCACTAGGGCAGCAAAGAAGGGAAAAAAGAAGCAAATCGAAGCGGTTGATTTCGCTGTCCCTGACATGCGGGACCAGCTAAGAAATGGAGGACGCTCTGCGCGACCGCCGAGCGTCCGCGGAGACGCAAACCTGGCGCATATTTGGACCAGGTTTGCGTCTCCGCGGACGGCCCGGTCACTTTGCGTCGCCTCGCTGGAGCAGGCCCCAGACGCATTTCCGGTCACGGTGGACGAAAACGGTCGCTCAGCGTCCGTTTACGTAGCGCTGCTAGAGATGCCCTAAGCTCCACCTTGTCTGCGCCGATCAATACTATGATATTCTAGCCCCCGATCTCGTGCTATCTAGCATGGCGCCTGAGCCCGGACGGCATGAAAAGAGTGATATTAACTTGGCTCAAATATGCGCCTTGGATGCGTCTCCGCGGACGCTCCGCGGGCGCGGAAAGTGTCCACTCGCGTCTGGCAAACGTTTCGTCAGGCCCGCCTGGCAGCGACTCTGCGTCGATGCGTCTTCTCAAACGCGCCAGCGACTGCGCCGCTGCGTCGACTCAGCAGCCTGCGCCACGTTAATGGCAATGCCTCGGCTGCCGAGCGGCCGCAACCCACCTCCGCCAACCACGTTAATGGAGACGCCACGTGTCCCGTGGCCACCGCATGCCTCCGGCCTATATAAAGGAGGCGCGCGTTCTTCTTCCTCATCCACTCCTCCAAAGAAACCCTAGCCGCCACAAAGCTCGACCGTAGCGCCGCCTAGGTGTTCCTGCGACGCAGCCAGGCCCGCGTGGAAGTCCATGGCCGGTCCTGGTGGCCGGCGAGGTGGTCGAGGCCGCGGCCCTGGGCGCGCCGTGGCGGGGGCAGGGGCCGCCGTGGTGGAGCAGCTACGGCCCCACGCTCGCCGTCGCCTGCGCCCTCCTCGTCCTCGTAGGAGGAGCGCTGCTTCGAGTTCCTCCTCCGCATCGACGACGACCCACTCGGCATCAAGCGGCTCCCGGATAAGTTCGCCGAGTTCGTCGATGGCGTCGAGCCGGCACATTTGCAGCTACGGGAGGCCAACTGCAACTTCTGCCGCTGGACCGTAGAGGTCCTGTTCGACGGGCAGGGCAAGATGTACCTGCACACGGGGTGGGACAAGTTCGCCCGTGACCTCGCGCTCGAGCCCGGCTGCCAGCTCAACTTCCTCTACGAGGGGGACAACGAGATGATCGTCAAGGTGTTCGACGACACAACCTGCCGCAGGCCCTACCACACCGGCGAATCCGACTCGGACACCGATAGTTAGAACTTAGAATGTTCTTTCTTTGCAGCGAATCTGACTACGGGTCAGACGAAGCCAGTAGTGGAGGTCTCTATCTGTTCTTCCTCGGTAGAACCAACAAGGGCACCGTCTCCTCCCGCTGGATTTTCCAGTTTGGGTGATTGGGTGTGCCCTCGAATGTTCTTTCTTGGCAGCGAACATACGGAAATCAACACAACTGATTTCTTTTTTTTAAAAAAAGTGTTATATTTGTGTCAACCATGGTTCAAACTATGTGTTAGTTTGTGTAAACCATGTTCCAAACTATGTGTTAGTTTGTGTAAAATCATGTTTCAATATGTAATATTTAGAACTATATTTAAATGGATAAAAGGAAAAAAGAAAAAAATAAATGCGTCGCCCCGCTGGAGCAGCACCAAACGCAAACGGACGCGCAGACAAATACGATCATTTTAGCATCCGCAGCGCGACGCAAACGAAGGCTGACGGACATTAAAATGCGCGCGCAGCTGGAGATGGAGATGCCCTAAGTTTTCAAAAAGTTCATTTCGTTTATTTTCACTTCACCTGCCAAAGGAGTGCTGTTTCCGCGGAAAATCGAGGCGAATCTCATGGCCCCGTGAATGGAACAGACTGCCCAAATATTTCCTCGGGAAGGAGGACGAGGTAAGCAGCTTCCACGCGCGCATGCTCATTCATGGCACCGCAGTCCACTTCGCCTCGACGACGGCCATGCGACAGCACCGGGCCGGCCGGTCCTGGCACCGTTGCCGTTAAAAGGCAGCAGCAGCAGAGCTGAAAAGGCTGATGGTCTGCTCCTCGTTGCTCGAGTCTCCTCCATTTCCAGGCTCTCTCTCGCGTGCTCCGTTTCTGCAGAGCCCACTCTCGGAATTCAGATTGCCAGCAAACAGCAGGGTAGGGAGTAAATTACAGAAAACTACTCGTACCATATTTCGGGCTAGGTTAACAGGTCAGTACCAACTTTGATAATTTTTTCAGAAATGTACAACTTCTTGGGCTAGCAGTTACAGATTGCGCAAAAGGGGAGCTGATAGCGTTTTAACCTTGTTGGACCCACTGTCAGGTGCCACGTTGGCAGACGGCCGTTCGCTTCGCCGTTACTATCGTCTGGTTAAGATGGAGCGGCGGTCGGTCGGAAGGGGACGAGCAGCTCATTTCGTTTCCCCCCTTTCTCCCCACATTTCCCGCCCGCTGACCGGAGATGGAGGAGCCGACGAATCCAGGCGGCGGTGGCGGAGGCCAGAGCAGTTATTCTGCAACTGGAGGCGGCGGCGACCAAGCCGGCACTGTCGTCGATGACCTGGATGAGCTTTGGCCGACGCGGCCATCGACGGCGGCGGCGATGCTTGCCCAGGTTTGGATGGACAATCCGGCGTCGAGTTCACGATTCACGAGCGGCCTCGACGGAGTTGAGTACGTATCTCTAGGTCTATCTGTCTTACTTTGTTTCCCGTATTGCGATTTTAGATTTTAGGGTTAGGGTTTGCAGAATTGGGGTTTTACTGAGTTGGAGATTTTTTCCTTTTCATTTTGCTAGCTTGGATCCTGAGATTTGGGAGATAAGAATTCATTTTGATGAAATGGACAATATTGAGAGGTCGATTGGTCGTGACGATATCACACTGATGAATCTTGTTTCGCTGATTGAGACGAAGGGCTATGGTTTCAGTGACTCTATTTACTGCAGAAAGGATGGGGACTTGCAATTGATTGAGAACAACACACAGATATATGAACTGTTGGAGCATTTTAGTGAAGATCAAGTGTTGAGTTTGATTGTAAAGAGGGGCAGGCGAAACAAACCTTTGGCTAAGGAGGTTATCAATGTAGATGAATGCACTGCTGCCTCTCAGCAATCGTCATGCTTAATTAATTATACACCTGCATTTGTATATGATCTCAGTCCACCTCCTGTGTTCTCTGTTGATGATCAAGGAATGATCTTTCCTACTGAAGGTTTGTCTCAAAATCCATATGTGTGCACTCAACAGAGCATCAATGATCAGAAAGGAAAGGGAATTCAGCTGTCAGACACTGATGATGATCATGAAGAAAGGGCCATGAACAATGAAGCATATGAAGACTTTGACATGGGAGAGGAGGATTTTGATATGATGCAAGAAATGAGGAGAAAGGAACAGATAGAAATTAATGAGAGGATTGAGGAGATGAGAAAGCAGAGAGAAGATCCATTGCTGCATTGTGAAGGAGACACTGACATTGAAGATATTTTTGTGACAGGAGATGGCACTGCAGATGTGCTTGAACAAGTGGCACTACCTCAGAAGGAAATCAGCCCTCCAAATCAGATGAAAAGGAAGCATCCTATTAGAAAAGGACCCACACTAAGATCTCATTCAGCTGTTCACATTGATGATGTACTTGACTGGAAACCATCATCAGATGAAGACATGTGCTCAGGATTGCTTGATGAAAGTGATGATGACATGTTTCAACCACTATGCATGGTGCCACCCAAAGGAAGAAAGAGTAGAGCTAAGAAAATGCCACTTATGAAGTGGTATGATGAAAGGAGGCTTAAAGCACATGAGCAGATGTGTGTGAAGATGTGCTTCACCAGTGTTCATCAATTCAGAGATGCACTGATCAATTTGCACATTGCACAGAGTAGGAACTACAGGTATCACAGGAACTCAAATGTTAGAGTCATTGTTCAATGCATAAAAGAGAAATGTCCTTTCTACTGTGCTGCTTCTGAGATAAAAGGTGAGAAAACATTTGTTATTAGGAAGATGCACATTGATCATACATGTGAGACAACAACAGATAGTACAAGGGTCAGTGCAAGATGGTTAGCTAGAACTTATGAAAATGCATTCAGATCTGACCCTAATGCAAGCATTCAGACACTTATAGACAGTTGTAGACAACAACATGGTGTCGAGGTTCCTAAGATGATGGCTTACAGGGAAAAAAACATGGCTCTTGATGCTGTTTTAGGTGATCACAGAGAACAGTATGTTAGGATAAGAGATTTTGCCCAAACTGTGATTGACACAAACCCAGGAAGTAGGTTCATTGTCACAACTATCACTCCACCACCATGTGAAGAAATCCTCATCCTGGTCCAACTTTCCATGGCCTTTTCTTCTGCATCAATGGAGCCAGGGAGGGGTTTCTCAAAGGCTGTAGGCCATTTATAGGTAAGCATTGTTGCTTCATTATCTTCTGTCCTTGTCCAGTATATGTAGGTTTGCTTGCTTGCTTCATCTAACTGCCTCAATACATGTAGGTTTGGATGGATGCTTCATTAAGCTTTGCACTGGCAGAGATGGCAATAACAATATGTACCCAATTGCATTTGCTGTTGTGCCCAAGGAGGACACTGCTAACTGGTGTTGGTTCTTGACTCAGTTGAAGTATGCTTTAGGTGGAGAAGTGGGGGAGTTTGGCCCATACACAATCATGTCTGATAGACAGAAAGTAAGTGCTTGTTGTCTGAGAGACAGTAGATGTTTTAAATTGTGTAGTAGATGTTGTAAATTGTCGATTAGTCGTCGACTAGTTGGCCTCGACTAGTTCTAGTTGACTAGTTGTCATCGCCTAGTTGTCGTCGTCTAGTTGGCCTCGACTAGTTGGACTCGACTAGTTGTCGTCGATTAGTTGTCCTTGACTAGTTGTGTTTTAACTAGTCGAGAACAAACAGTCGACGTCGACTAGTTCATGCCATCTTTAGTTCTCCTCTACTGCTTTCTGTAGTAAACCCAAACCCAACATATATTTAATTGCTTTATACATTGTCCAGGGGCTCCTCAAAGCAGTAAGCCAAGTGTTTCCCAACAGTCCTCAGCGATACTGCCTTCGCCACATTTATGCAAATTTCCAAGCTGCAGGGTTCAGAGGTGAAGACCATAAAAAATGTATGGATGCAGCTAGTTATGCTTTCCATAAGAACCAATTTGATGTTGCCATGGATAATCTGAAGGAAGAAAGTGAGGAAGCTTGGAAGTGGTTGAGTGCAATCCCTGTGCACACATGGGCCAGGCATGCTTTTGACACCTGTTGCAAGACTGACCTGGTGGTAAATAATCTCAGTGAAGTCTTCAACAGATACATATTGGATGTGAGGAAGAAACCCATTAGAACAATGATTGAAGGGATAAAAAACAAGATGATGACTAGGAATCATGAGAAGAGAGAAGGTGGCGCTAAAGCTCTATGGGAGATTACTCCTCACTTCACTGAGGTCCTAGAAATGGCTAAGAAGCACTCCAGATTCTGCACACCCGGGATTGCCGATATTGGCCTCGTGGCAAGTGACAAATGCAAAAGGAGATGCAACATATGCTCGTCAACCTTGAAGCAAAGACATGTGGATGTAGAAGATGGGATGTTACAGGGGTGCCTTGCAACCATGCATGCTCTGCCATCATCAAATCTAAGCAAGCTCCAGAAAACTATGTGAGCCATTTCTTCAAAAAAACCCATGTACCTAGAAGCATTCAAGCCAATCATCTATCCGATGCGCTCGGGCAGCATGACTGGACCAAGACTGATACCCCAGACATCATACCACCTGTGTTCACCATTAATAGAGGTAGAAAGCAGGAGAAAAGGAGAAAATGAAAGTTTGAGGTGCCCAACCCCAAGGATACATCTAGAATGGGCACAATTACATGTTCCAACTGCAAGTTGCAAGGCCACAGATACACAAGCTGCACAGTCCCATTGAGGCCAGATTTGCTTATAAGGAAAAACAAGCATGTGGTATGATGCACATTTCTCTGTTGTACATTTCTTTGTTAGCAAAATGCTTGTCCTTCTTAATTTGATGCTATTGTCATTACTTTATGCAGCCATCTGTGCCAGGAGATGCTCCATCTGTGCCAGGAGATGCTCCATCAAGGCAACACGATGCTCCATCTGCTCCATCTGTGCCAGGAGATGCTTCATCAAGGCAACCTCCAGCTCCATCTGCTCCATCTGCTCCAGCAAGGCAACCTCCAGCTCCATCTGCTCCATCTGCTCCAGCAAGGCAACCTCCAGCTCCATCTGCTAGGCAGGGACAAGCTGCTCCAGCAAGACAAGGTCCAACAAGGTATCCATATGTTCCCAGAAGCACATTTGTTGCTCCCAGGTCAGCAGCATTGGAAGAAGGAGGACAAGGCAGTGATGGGAGTGCTGGTTACAAAAGGACAAGGACATGGGGTTATTTCAACTGTGGGTATGTGCCTGAAGAAGGAGGAGAAGGCAGCAATGCAACTGGCTACTAGTTTTTTAACTTGCTTGTGCAGTCTGATGTAATTCCAGGACTTACTGGTTATTTTGGTTGTGTGGTCTGATGTAATTCCAGAATTTGCTGGTTATTTTGGTTATACAGATGTGCTGCAACTTATGAGCACTCTGGATATTTGTCATACAGATGTGCTGCCAGATATGAGCACTCTGCATGATGTAATCCATATGTGACTTGGTTAAGTGATGAAACTATATGAAGTACTGTCTCAGTGACTTGGTTAATATTGCTGCCAGATATTTGAATTCATATTGTTCAGTACATTTGGTATATGTGGCTTGGTTAACTGATGAAACTATATTTGACTTGGTTAATATTGTCGAGAACGACTAGTCGACGACAAGTGTTGAATGACATCTAGACCAAACTACTTGTCGAGAACGACTAGTCGACGACAAGTGCTGAATAACATCTAGACCAAACTACTTGTCAAGAACGACTAGTCGACGACATGTGTTGAATGGCATCTAGACCAAACTATTTGTCGAGAACGACTAGTCGACGACAAGTGCTGAATGGCATCTAGACCAACATAGATAGCAGCATAATATCTCCATAGCATAATATCTCCATAGTTTTCAGATCATCTAGCACAAACATAGTTTTCTGACCAACATAGATAGCTGCATAATATCTCCATAGCATAATATCTCCATAGTTTTCAGATCATCTAGCACAAACATAGATTGTCATACATAGAGGCAGTCAACAACACACATAGCATAATATCTCTAATCTCCATCATAATATCTCTAATACATCAAGAGCTAACCAGGTACTAGATCATCCTAGCAACTAGTGATTCATTACAAGGCAAACTATCATTGAGCACAAATTGCAGCTATCTTCTTCATCTTATCCTTCTGGACATGTAAAGCATTGAGTAGGTCTGAAACATAGTACTCTACCTTCCTCTTTTCATCCTTCAAAGTGGCAGCTTGTTGCTCTCCCTTCTCCTTTTCTTCCTTCAAGGTGACAACTACTAGCTCTAACTTCTTCTTTTCTTCCTTCAAGGCGGCAAGCACTAACTCTAC
Organism: Lolium rigidum; assembly: GCF_022539505.1. Taxonomy (NCBI): domain Eukaryota; kingdom Viridiplantae; phylum Streptophyta; class Magnoliopsida; order Poales; family Poaceae; genus Lolium; species Lolium rigidum. The sequence goes on from NC_061513.1 coordinate 24,638,421, forward strand.
CTTCTTCTTTTCTTCCTTCAGACATGCTACTTCTTGCTCTGCCTTCTCCCTTTTTGCTTTCTCAAGCTCCAGGTTATGGTTAGTCAGCTCTGCAACATGCTCCAAAGTGTTACCCAATTGCTTGTGCAGTTCCAGATTCTTCTTTTCTAATTCCCTTTTTTCTAGCACTAGCTAGTAGTTCTTGGTTGCATACTCAACATTGCCATGCATCCTCGAGTCTCTCTCCTCCTCATACATTTCCCAAATTTTCAGCAAAGAATGCTTCAGTGTAGATGGCCACTCCCCATCTACCCAATGCACTGTGTCACAAATATTTTCATCCTACATACATTGAGCAAATATATTTAGTACCAACTAAATTATACTATGCAGTGTAGCTAAATTATAGATGGAGTGTACCTAAATTATACAACAATTTCTTACTAAATTATACAAAGCAGTTCCTAAATTATACAACAAGATTTCTTACTAAATTATATAGGCAGATTACTAACTAAATTATAGAAGCAACTACCTAGCATAAATTGTACAGGGAACTACATATATTGTACTGCCAACAACAAGGCATAGCTTCAGACAATGGAATCAAATTGCAGTTAGTAAAAACAATCCAATCAATTAACCTACCTTACAACCACATGCCAGAAATTTTCTTCCGGTGTTTGCACCTTCAAAACACACATACTTGTACATGGGCAGATCATGCTTGCACCTCAGGTCACAGTCATCATAGCCGGTGAAATCTGGGTCTAAAATGCTGGCTGGGATCTAATACAGGGCAGAGGAAGCAAAAGTTACTACTGCATTCAACAAATCGACGCACACTGAAAGAATCAATCAACAAATCGAAGCCCCAGTGAAGAAATCCAACGAAAACCCTAACCCTAACCGACGCGCACATACCGGTGGACGAGGACTGAAGTCGTGCCCCTCGGAGAACCCAGAGAGCAGGCTGTCGCTGCTGCTTTCTCCTTCATTCCAGGAGGGCATGGCGGCGCGGGCGGCACGGCTTGGCGGCGGCGCGGCGACGAGAGAGGATAAGAGGGTGCGGCGACCGGCGAGCGACGAGAGAGGATAATAGGGTGCGGTGCGGTTCGACCCGACCGGCTACCTCTTAAGGTCTCCAGGCAGCAACGGCGAAGCGAACGGCCGTCTGCCAATGTGGCACCTGACAGTGGGTCCAACGAGGTTAAAACGCTATCAGCTCCCCTTTTGCGCAATCTGTAACTGCTAGCCCAAGAAGTTGTACATTTCTGAAAAAATTACCAAAGTTGGTACTGACCTGTTAACCTAGCCCGAAATGTGGTAGTTTTCTGTAATTTACTCCAGGGTAGGAGTACTATTGCTCCTCGATCCTACGGCCCTATTTCTACCACTAGCTTATTCGGTGCGCCTACCGGGTGGCTAGAGCATCTTCACCGACGTCCTATGGAGAACGCCGGTACAACATCTTTTATTTGGGAGCTGTTCCTACACCGGCGCGTCCTATGCGATAGTTTCAATAGATGATTTGAATTTGAAAACTCAAACAAAAGTATAGAAATTCAAATAAGTTTACAAATTTAAAGTTTGAGCTAACACACGACCACCAAATTTGAATAGGTTTTCGAATATGAAGTTTAGGCTAACATACGGCCACCAAATCGTCGTCTCCGGCGTAAAAAAAACGGCTTCCAAGCCAGCTGATCAGATGAACGAGGTCACGAACGGCTCAACCTCTACGACTTCCTCATCGGCGGCGAGCCCCGGCGGCAGCTCCGTCGCTGCAATAGGATCCACGGTCACCAGGGGAGGCATGAACCTCGACGGTGCCAGCGGAGAGATGAATGTGGAGGGTGCCGGTGGAGACATGAATGTGGAGGGTGCCGGGGGAGATATGAACGTGGAGGGTGCCGGGGAGACGCCGACGTAGCTCGCGCCGCCATCACCTCTTGGCCGATGCGCTCGCGGTACATCTCGTGCCACATCCGCGCCAACGGGTCCATCTTCTCCATGTCGGCCATCAAGATCTTGGATTCTTGAGACATCTTGGCCAACGATAGCTGTGTCGCTTCGTTGGTGGCCTTCATGGCAGCGGCGTGAGCTTCCATCTTCGCCATATCCGCCTTCTCCCTCTCCAACTCGATCTTCATGTCTTGCTTGTTTAGGATTGCCTTCCACACGATAGCGGCCTTATCCGTCGCTTCCTTGTTCTTCACCGAGAATGAGGTGATCATCTTCTCGAGGGAGGCGTCCATGGCTGCGCGGCGCCGCATTCCTCCCGGCCTTGCCCTTCTTGTTGCCAATGGGGCGGCCGGTGGAGGCGTCGGCTGGATCGACCGGCCCATCTTCCCCGTCCTTTATTAGAGTGAGGAGGAGGTCGTCTGATTTTTCGCAACCTTGTAGCTTGTTATAGCAATGCATCAAGGGGAAGGCCTTTATCCTCATAGTTGGAATTTGTTCATGTAATAAATATGTTCAAGGTGGAAGGTGGAAATCCGTTCATTTTTTAAAAATGTTTTCAAGGTGGGATTGCGTTCATTTTCAAATTTTTAACTTGTCTATCATGGAAATTTCTTCATGTAACCAACCTGGGAAAACTGTTCATTTTTTAAAATTATTTAAGTTACAAACCGTTCAAGGTGGAAATCCGTTCATTTTTCAAAAATATTCAAGGTGGGAATGCGTTCATTTTCAAATTTGTTCGTACAGAGAAACCATTTAAGGAGGGAACCGTTCATAGTTGAATTTCGTTCATCTAGTTTATATGTTCAAGGTGGAAATCCATTCTATTGTTATAAAATATGTTTTTTAAAGAAGGAAATCCATTCATGGAACCGTTGATGTTTTGCAATTTGTCCATCATGGAAATCCGTTCATGTAACCAACCTGAGAAAATCTTTTCATTTACTTAAAAATTGTTTAAGTTACAAACCGTTCAAAGTGGAAATCCGTTCATTTTTTTAAACATGTTCAAGGTGGGAATGCGTTTATTTTCAAAACTAATTAGTACACAGAAACCGTTCAAGGAGGAAACCGTTCATAGTTGAATTTCGTTCATGTAATATATATATTCAAGGTGAAAATCCGTTTCTATTCTTTACAAAAAAATTTAAGGAAGGAAATCGTTCATGCTTGGTATTTTTCTTCATCATGAAACTTTTTGTATCTATACTTTGTATCTACTCAATAAGTCATTTTTCTATTGCTAGTTCACCTGTTTTTTCATCATGTTCAATAGGCTGATGTACAAGCATTGTGAGAAAAAATATGCTGCCAACTTGTAATAAGCAAGTTAAACGAGCAACAAGTCCCAGTTGTCAAAAGGTTTCTATCTAAACATGTAAGTGTTTATTCTTTTTTTAAATAGTTCTACATTTTTAAAAAAAATTATGATACATGGAACTAAGCTAATGCAAAAACGACAGACCTCTCACCTGCTTCGTTCATCTTTTGAATAAATAAAACCATAGCTGTCATTTCTACAAAGATGAGCACCATCTTGGAAAAGTAAGTTACAAATTTGTAAGCCATACTTTCTAAAATGAAGCATTTGTTCTAATTTTCCATTAGAATTCTTCTCTTATTCAAAGAACAAAATTCGGAAAAGGAGCTTCAAGAAAGGAAGAAGACAACGAATTTTTTTCAGGATTTCATGGCTGTTTCTGCGTCTGTTTCTACAAGTACAGATTTTCGCCAACTGAGATGTAATTCGAATAGAAATAGCAGTGTTCCATGCGAAGTTTCACTTTTTGCAGTTTCTCAAATCATCATGTAGTGCAATTTAAAAGGTTGAAAAACCTGCAGCCTTTAGCTTACGACATGAAAAAAGTTCGTTCAAATTTATTTTTGAAACATACGAAATTCCAAATTTTTGTAGTTTCTAGTCGTCTAGCACCAATTTCAGACTCGAACAAACCTGGCTTAAAAGGAACGATAGAACGAACCGTAAAATCACGCAAGCGCACGAGAACGACGAACACGCTGTTTCGGATGGGTCGAATCGGACGTGTAACGACGAACACGAGAACGACGAACCGCAACGACGAATCGCGCAAGCGCATTCCAACGCGGCGACCCATCCCACGCACGTGCGTTCGGATGGGTCGAATCGGACAAAAATCCGGTTCAATGCGCGGACTCATCCCAAAAACGGATGGCCGCGGCGCTCGGGACGATCCAAACCCGGTCCAAATCTGGGACGAGTTTGCGTGGCCGTGGACGCCGATGGCTGGCCGCTCGCGTCCGCCTATTGTCCGCCCCTGGCCCACGTGTCATAGGGAGAAAGATTTTTTTTCATTAAAAAAGTAGCCATTACATTTTTTTAATCTACTACTAGTACACTAATACACTAATACGTACGGGGCCGGCGGCCTCGCCGGCGACTCGCCGCCGACTCGCCGTCGGGCCGTGGATTTCACTCGACACGGGCGTCCTGTACGTGTGAGGATTCCACTCTAACTTATCAGCTGGGTGGCTCGGCGGCGGCCCTCTTCCGGCGTTCCTCCGCGGCCTAGGGTGCGCTCGCGCTCCGCCTCCTGCGGCGGCACCATCTGTTTCCCGCACAGCTCCAGCTAATGCAGGGCGGCGCGTTCCACAGCGGTCCGTGCCTCGAGGCAGACGCGGCCGGCCGCCTGTGCCTCGTGGTTCTCGTTCCGACGGCGCATGCGCTCTTGTCGGTCGCTGATGGCGTGTAACTCACACGCTCGTTGGGAACCCCAAGAGGAAGGTATGATGCGCACAGCAGCAAGTTTTCCCTCAGAAAGAAACCAAGGTTTATCGAACCAGGAGGAGCCAAGAAGCACGTTGAAGGTTGATGGCGGCGGGATGTAGTGCGGCGCAACACCGGGGATTCCGGCGCCAACGTGGAACCTGCACAACACAACCAAAGTACTTTGCCCCAACGAAACAGTGAGGTTGTCAATCTCACCGGCTTGCTGTAACAAAGGATTAACCGTATTGTGTGGAAGATGATTGTTTGCAGAAAACGAGTAGAACAAGTATTGCGATAGATTGTATTTCGAGTAAAGAGAATTGGACCGGGGTCCACAGTTCACTAGAGGTGTCTCTCCCATAAGACAAACAGCATGTTGGGTGAACAAATTACAGTTGGGCAATTGACAAATAAAGAGGGTATGACCATGCACATACATATCATGATGAGTATAGTGAGATTTAATTGGGCATTACGACAAAGTACATAGACCGCCATCCAACTGCATCTATGCCTAAAAAGTCCACCTTCAGGTTATCATCCGAACCCCTCCGAGTATTAAGTTGCAAAGCAACGGACAATTGCATTAAGTATGGTGCGTAATGTAATCAACAACTACATCCTTAGACATAGCATCAATGTTTTATCCCTAGTGGCAACAGCACAACACAACCTTAGAACTTTCCGTCACTCGTCCCAGGTGTCAATGCAGGCATGAACCCACTATCGAGCATAAGTACTCCCTCTTGGAGTTACAAGCATCTACTTGGCCAGAGCATCTACTAGTAACGGAAAGCATGCAAGATTATAAACAACACGTAGATATAACTTTGATAATCAACATAACAAGTATTCTCTATTCATCGGATCCCAACAAACGCAACATATAGAATTACAGATAGATGATCTTGATCATGTTAGGCAGCTCACAAGATCCGACAATGATAGCACAATGGGGAGAAGACAACCATCTAGCTACAGCTATGGACCCATAGTCCAGGGGTAGACTACTCACACATCACTCCGGAGGCGACCATGGCGGTGTAGAGTCCTCCGGGAGATGAATCCCCTCTCCGGCAGGGTGCCGGAGGCGATCTCCTGGATCCCCCGAGATGGGATCGGCGGTGGCGGCGTCTCGCAAGGTTTTCCGTATCGTGGCTCTCGGTACTGGGGGTTTCGTCACGGAGGCTTTAAGTAGGCGGAAGGGCAAGTCAAGAGGCGGCACGGGGGGCCCAAACCACAGGCCGGCGCGGCCAGGGGTGGGGCCGCGCCGCCCTAGGGTTTGGCCACCCCGTGGCCCCTCTTCGTTTCGTCTTCGGACTTCCGGAAGCTTCGTGGAAAAATAGGCCCCCGGGCGTTGATTTCGTCCAATTCCGAGAATATTTCGTTACTAGGATTTCTGAAACCAAAAACAGCGAGAAAACAACGAATCGGCACTTCGGCATCTTGTTAATAGGTTAGTTTCAGAAAATGCACGAATATGACATAAAGTGTGCATAAAACATGTAGATAACATCAATAATGTGGCATGGAACATAAGAAATTATCGATACGTTGGAGACGTATCAGCATCCCCAAGCTTAGTTCTGCTCGTCCCGAGCAGGTAAAACGATAACACAGATAATTTCTGGAGTGACATGCCATCATAATCTTGATCATACTATTTGTAAAGCATATGTAGTGAATGCAGCGATCAAAACAATGTATATGACATGAGTAAACAAGTGAATCATAAAGCAAAGACTTTTCATGAATAGCACTTCAAGACAAGCATCAATAAGTCTTGCATAAGAGTTAACTCATAAAGCAATAATTCAAAGTAAAGGCATTGAAGCAACACAAAAGAAGATTAAGTTTCAGCGGTTGCTTTCAACTTGTAACATGTATATCTCATGGATATTGTCAACATAGAGTAATATAATAAGTGCAATAAGCAAATATGTAGGAATCAATGCACAGTTCACACAAGTGTTTGCTTCTTGAGGTGGAGAGAAATAGGTGAACTGACTCAACATTGAAAGTAAAAGAATGGTCCTCCATAGAGGAAAAGCATCGATTGCTATATTTGTGCTAGAGCTTTGATTTTGAAAACATGAAACAATTTTGTCAACGGTAGTAATAAAGCATATGCATCATGTAAATTATATCTTATAAGTTGCAAGCCTCATGCATAGTGTACTAATAGTGCCCGCACCTTGTCCTAATTAGCTTGGACTACCGGATCATCACAATGCACTCGTTTTAACCAAGTGTCACAAAGGGGTACCTCTATGCCGCCTGTACAAAGGTCTAAGGAGAAAGCTCGCATTGGATTTCTCGCTATTGATTATTCTTCAACTTAGACATCCATACCGGGACAACATAGACAACAGATAATGGACTCCTCTTTTATGCATAAGCATGTAACAACAATTAATAATTTTCTCATTTGAGATTTGAGGATATATGTCCAAAACTGAAACTTCCACCATGGATCATGGCTTTAGTTAGCGGCCCAATGTTCTTCTCTAACAATATGCATGCTTAACCATAAGGTGGTAGATCTCTCTTACTTCGTACAAGACGGACATGCATAGCAACTCACATGATATTCAACAAAGAATAGTTGATGGCGTCCCCGTAAACATGGTTATCGCACAACAAGCAACTTAATAAGAGATAAAGTGCATAATTACATATTCAATACCACAATAGTTTTTAAGCTATTTGTCCCATGAGCTATATATTGCAAAGGTGAATGATGGAATTTTAAAGGTAGCACTCAAGCAATTTACTTTGGAATGGCGGAAAATACCATGTAGTAGGTAGGTATGGTGGACACAAATGGCATAGTGGTTGGCTCAAGTATTTTGGATGCATGAGAAGTATTCCCTCTCGATACAAGGTTTAGGCTAGCAAGGTTATTTGAAACAAACACAAGGATGAACCGGTGCAGCAAAACTCACATAAAAGACATATTGAAAACATTATAAGACTCTACACCATCTTCCTTGTTGTTCAAACTCAATACTAGAAATTATCTAGACCTTTGAGAAACCAAATATGCAAACCAAATTTTAGCATGCTCTATGTATTTCTTCATTAATGGGTGCAAAGCATATGATGCAAGAGCTTAATCATGAGCACAACAATTGCCAAGTATCACATTACCCAAGACATTTGTAGCAATTACTACATGTATCATTTTCCAATTCCAACCATATAACAATTTAACGAAGGAGAAACTTCGCCATGAATACTATGAGTAGAAACCAAGGACATACTTGTCCATATGCTACAGCGGAGCGTGTCTCTCTCCCATAAAGTGAATGCTAGGATCCATTTTATTCAAACAAAACAAAAAAAAACAAACCGACGCTCCAAGAAAAAGCACATAAGATGTGATGGAATAAAAATATAGTTTCAGGGGAGGAACCTGATAATGTTGTCGATGAAGAAGGGGATGCCTTGGGCATCCCCGAGCTTAGACGCTTGAGTCTTCTTAATATATGCAGGGGTGAACCACCGGGGCATCCCCAAGCTTAGAGCTTTCACTCTCCTTGATCATGTTGCATCATACTCCTCTCTTGATCCTTGAAAACTTCCTCCACACCAAACTCGAAACAACTCATTAGAGGGTTAGTGCACAATATAAATTGACATATTCAGAGGTGACACAATCATTCTTAACACTTCTGGATATTGCATAATGCTACTGGACATTAGTGGATCAAAGAAATTCATCCAACATAGCAAAAGAGGCAATGCGAAATAAAAGGCAGAATCTGTCAAAACAGAACAGTTCGTATTGACGAATTTTAAAATGGCACCAGACTTGCTCAAATGAAAATGCTCAAATTGAATGAAAGTTGCGTACATATCTGAGGATCATGCACGTAAATTGGATTAATTTTCTGAGCTACCTACAGGGAGGTAGACCCAGATTCGTGACAGCAAAGAAATCTGGAACTGCACAGTAATCCAAATCTAGTACTTACTTTTCTATCAACGGCTTAACTTGGCACAACAAAACACAAAACTAAGATAAGGAGAGGTTGCTACAGTAGTAAACAACTTCCAAGACACAAAATAAAAACAAAGTACTGTAGGTAAAAACATGGGTTGTCTCCCATAAGCGCTTTTCTTAACGCCTTTCAGCCTAGGCGCGTAAAGTGTGTATCAAGTATTATCTAGAGACGAAGTGTCAACATCATAATTTGTTCTCATAATAGAATCAAAAGGTAACTTCATTCTCTTTCTAGGGAAGTGTTCCATACCTTTCTTGAGAGGAAATTGATATTTTATATTACCTTCCTTCATATCAATAATAGCACCAACAGTTCGAAGAAAAGGTCTTCCCAATATAGTGGGACAAGATGCATTGCATTCAATATCCAAAACAACAAAATCAACGGGAACAAGGTTATTGTTAACGGTAATACGAACATTATCAACTTTACCCAAAGGTTTCTTTGTAGAATGATCAGCAAGATTAACATCCAAATAACAATTTTTCAGCGGTGGCAAGTCAAGCATATTATAAATTTTCTTAGGCATAACAGAAATATTGCACCAAGATCACATAAAGCATTACAATCAAAATCTTTAACCTTCATCTTAATGATGGGCTCCCAACCATCCTCTAGCTTTTTAGGAATAGAGGCTTCGCGCTCTAGTTTCTCTTCTCTAGCTTTTACGAGAGCATTTGTAATATGATGCGTGAAAGCCAAATTTATAGCACTAGCATTAGGGCTTTTAGCAAGTTTTTGCAAGAACTTAATAACTTCAGAGATGTGGCAATCATCAAAATTCAAACCATTATAATCTAAAGCAATGGGATCATCATCCCCAATGTTGGAAAAAATTTCAGCAGCTTTATCACAGGCAGTTTCAGCAGTTTTAGCAGTTTCAGGCAGTTTCTCGCGCTTTGCATTAGAAGTGGAAACATTGCTAACACCAATTCTTTTATTAGTATTAGTAGGAGGTGCAGCAACATGTGTAGCATTAACATTACTAGTGGTGGTAATAGTCCAAACTTTAGCTACATTCTTCTCTTTAGCTAGTTTTTCATTTTCTTCTCTATCCCACCTAGCACGCAGTTCAGCCATTAATCTTATATTCTCATTAATTCTAACTTGAATGGCATTTGCTGTAGTAACAATTTTATTATGATGATTCTCATTAGGCAAAACTTTTGATTTCAAAAGATCAACATCAGCAGACAAGACTATCGACTTTAGAAGCAAGTATATCAATTTTCCCAAGCTTTTCTTCAACAGATTTGTTAAAAGCAGTTTGTGTACTAATAAATTCTTTAAGCATGGCTTCAAGTCCAGGGGGTGTGTTCCTATTATTGTTGTAAGAATTCCCATAAGAATTACCATAGCCGTTGCCATTATTATAAGGATATGGCCTATAGTTGTTACTAGAATTGTTCCGGTAAGCATTGTTGTTGAAATTATTATTTTTAATGAAGTTCACATCAACATGTTCTTCTTGTGCAACCAATGAAGCTAATGGAACATTATTAGGATCAATATTAGTCCTATCATTCACAAGCATAGACATAATAGCATCAATCTTATCACTCAAGGAAGAGGTTTCTTCGACGGAATTTACCTTCTTACCTTGTGGAGCTCTTTCCGTGTGCCATTCAGAGTAGTTGATCATCATATTATCAAGAAGCTTTGTTGCTTCACCAAGAGTGATGGACATAAAGGTACCTCCAGCAGCTGAATCCAATAAATTCCGTGAAGAAAAATTTAGTCCCGCATAGAAGGTTTGGATGATCATCCAAGTAGTCGATCCATGGGTTGGGCAATTTTTAACCGAGAGATTTCATTCTTTCCCAAGCTTGAGCAACATGTTCAGTATCTAATTGTTTAAAATTCATTATACTACTCCTCAAAGATATAATTTTAGCAGGGGGATAATATCTACCAATAAAAGCATCCTTGCATTTAGTCCATGAATCAATACTATTCTTAGGCGAGAGATAGCAACCAATCTTTAGCTCTTCCTCTTAATGAGAAAGGGAACAATTTTAGTTTAATAATATCACCATCTACATCTTTATATTTTTGCATTTCACATAGTTCAACAAAATTATTAAGATGGGCAGCAGCATCATCGAACTAACACTGGAAAATTGCTCTCGCATAACAAGATTCGAGTAAAGCGAGGTTTAATTTCAAAGAATTCTGCTGTAGTAGCAGGTGGAGCAATAGGTGTGCATAAGAAATCATTATTATTTGTGGTTGTGAAGTCACACAACTTAGTATTTTCAGCGTTGGCCATTTTAGCAACAGTAAATAAAGCAAACTAGATAAAGTAAATGCAAGTAAACTAATTTTTTTGTGTTTTTGATATAGCAAACAAGATAGCAAATAAAGTAAAACTAGCAACTAATTTTTTTTGTATTTTGATTTAGTGCAGCAAACAAAGTAGTAAATAAAACTAAGCAAGACAAAAACAAAGTAAAGAGATTGAGAAGTGGAGACTCCCCTTGCAGTGTGTCTTGATCTCCCCGGCAACGGCGCCAGAAAATATGCTTGATGGCGTGTAACTCACACGCTCGTTGGGAACCCCAAGAGGAAGGTATGATGCGCACAGCAGCAAGTTTTCCCTCGTAAAGAAACCAAGGTTTATCGAACCAGGAGGAGCCAAGAAGCACGTTGAAGGTTGATGGCGGCGGGATGTAGTGCGGCGCAACACCGGGGATTCCGGCGCCAACGTGGAACCCGCACAACACAACCAAAGTACTTTGCCCCAACGAAACAGATGAGGTTGTCAATCTCACCGGCTTGCTGTAACAAAGGATTAACCGTATTGTGTGGAAGATGATTGTTTGCGGAAAACAAGTAGAACAAGTATTGCGATGAGATTGTATTTCAGTAAAGAGAATTGGACCGGGGTCCACAGTTCACTAGAGGTGTCTCTCCCATAAGACAAACATCATGTTGGGTGAACAAATTACAGTTGGACAATTGACAAATAAAGAGGGCATGACCATGCACATACATATCATGATGAGTATAGTGAGATTTAATTGGGCATTACGACAAAGTACATAGACCGCCATCCAACTGCATCTATGCCTAAAAAGTCCACCTTCAAGTTATCATCCGAACCCCCTCCAGTATTAAGTTGCAAAGCAACGAGACAATTGCATTAAGTATGGTGCGTAATGTAATCAACAACTACATCCTTAGACATAGCATCAATGTTTTATCCCTAGTGGCAACAAGCACAACACAACCTTAGAACTTTTCGTCACATCGTCCCGGTGTCAATGCGAGCATGAACCCACTATCGAGCATAAGTACTCCCTCTTGGAGTTACAAGCATCTACTTGGCCGAGCATCTACTAGTAACGGAAAGCATGCAAGATCATAAACAACACGTAGATATAACTTTGATAATCAACATAACAAGTATTCTCTATTCATCGGATCCCAACAAACGCAACATATAGAATTACGGATAGATGATCTTGATCATGTTAGGCAGCTCACAAGATCCGACAATGATAGCACAATGGGGAGAAGACAACCATCTAGCTACAGCTATGGACCCATAGTCCAGGGGTAGACTACTCACACATCACTCCGGAGGCGACCATGGCGGTGTAGAGTCCTCCGGGAGATGAATCCCCTCTCCGGCAGGGTGCCGGAGGCGATCTCCTGGATCCCCCGAGATGGGATCGGCGGTGGCGGCGTCTCAGTAAGGTTTTCCGTATCGTGGCTCTCGGTACTGGGGGTTTCGTCACGGAGGCTTTAAGTAGGCGGAAGGGCAAGTCAAGAGGCGGCACGGGGGGCCCAAACCACAGGCCGGCGCGGCCAGGGGTGGGGCCGCGCCGCCCTAGGGTTTGGCCACCCCGTGGCCCCTCTTCGTTTCGTCTTCGGACTTCCGGAAGCTTCGTGGAAAAATAGGCCCCCGGGCGTTGATTTCGTCCAATTCCGAGAATATTTCGTTACTAGGATTTCTGAAACCAAAAACAGCGAAAACAACAGAATCGGCACTTCGGCATCTTGTTAATAGGTTAGTTCCAGAAAATGCACGAATATGACATAAAGTGTGCATAAAACATGTAGATAACATCAATAATGTGGCATGGAACATAAGAAATTATCGATACGTTGGAGACGTATCAGTCGCGCTCCGCCGATGCAGTAGCCTCCCGGGCGCGCCGCTCAGGCGAGGGGAGCTGAATGAGGTGGCGGGCTGCTCGTATAGCGAGGAGCTGGTTCTTCTAACCGAGGAGGTCGCCTAATCGGTGGCGGCCGTCCCGGCAGGTGGCCTCGTGCTCCTTCATCACGCGCGTGAGGTCGGCGAGACGCTCCTCGATGGCGGCGTTGATGTTCGCCAACGCGAGGTCCTCCGCGTCGACGGGCTCCTCCTCCGCGGCGGTCACCGCCCCCTCCTCCGCGGCCTCGTACAAGCCATCCGCGGTCTCGTGCCAGTCGGCCGCGGGCGCCTCCACCATCTCCTCGTCCTCTTCCTTCTTCGCCGCCCCCTTGGCTGCGACGCGGAGCGCCTCATCGTCGGAGACCCAACGCGCGCCCGCCCGCTCCTCCTCCGTCCGCGGGAACCTGGCCCGGACGGCGAGGCAGAGCTTGGCCCGCGTGGCCTGCAGGGTGCGCGGCATGGCGAGGGCGCCGGAGAAGGAAGAGGGGGAGAGGACGGCGAAGCGGGTGTGACATCTGCGAGGCCGCCGCCATCTTTTATAGCAGACGGCCTTGGGCGCGAGCGCGCGCCCATGACCTTTTCGCGCGCGCGGGAACCCTGGTGCGCGCGAGAACTTTGCCGCGCGTTCTCCCGCCCGCCATTGCTGTCCCGTCGAGGCCTGCCATGGCGCAGCGCCGCGCAGAGAAGACGAACCACGTGGCGACCGTTTGGGTCGCCGCGTTGGGCGCAGCGTGCAACCCAAACGAACACGCGGACGCAGGCCGCTGTCCGGGTATCCGCGCGGCCACCCAAACGACCTAAAAGGTTGGAGATGCCCTTAGGCCCGTTTCTCTGGGTGAGACGGAGACAGGAATTTAATGATCACGTGATTGTAGTTATTTTTTGAAGAGAATTAGTACGGAGTACATTTTATTTTATGTGGAAAGTATACAGTTTAAGACGATGTAGAGCAAGACTCCCTCCGTGTTGAAAGAATAAAGCACCGTCATTTTTTGTGCCTTTTGTTGATCGAGAATTACTTAAATTATATTAAAAAAATTGTATGAAATTAATATCATTAGAAAGTGCTTTTCAGTACGAATCCAACGATACTATTATATATAATATAATTAAAACTTTGTTGCTCAATTTTTATTGTTAAAGACCTCTCAGGAAAGAAAGAGACAGAAGAAAGAAATAGACAAAAAGCAGGAGAGTAGCTTCAACCTTGACTCAATAAAAAACCTAAAAAAAAAGTGGCTTGGAAGCCGCCCGCGTGGAATGGACTTTTACACGGAAGTTGGTGCAGACCACATGCAATGTCCAGCAGCAATCCATGACTTTCTAATCATCGCGGCTGCTGACCATTACACCAACTATAGTGGGGAAAATATATAGATAAACATGGGGGCCAACGCACCTCATGCATACAAAAAAAGTAATTTAAAAAAGTTCAAAAAGTTGAAATGCATTTTGGAATTAAAGATGATCAAGTACTGTACTTGTATAAAACTATTTCTTGATTTCTTCATAAAAAAGCAAAATTGAAATGCCCCATGTCCATGTACTATTCACGCTATATTCTTCATAATTTTTTTTCCCTGAAGTCCATGGAAATCATTTCTTGCCCAACCATTTTTTATACGAGTATAATACTTGATCATCTTTAGTTTTCAAGAGGAATCAATTTTTTTCTCAATATTTCAAATTACCACAATTTTTGGGGTTTATGGGGTGCTTTTAGACCCATGTGCCAAAAATTCACGTCCGTATAATTGACACCAAACAATTTGGGACTCAAAAACTCCTTTTCCATATAATCGTTTTTTCGGTATATCACATATGCTTCGATAACAAACACAATATTAAAAAACTTACCCATGGGACCCATATGTCATAGGGTCACTGATTTTTTTCTATTTACTAGCCATGTTCAATCATAAGCTCCCCACATCGTCTCCTCTCACCATCCGCCTCGAGCTTATCCCCCTCATTCCTCCCCTCAGGCATATTCCGTAGGGACTTCACCATGGGTGTCGCGACTACTCATGCACTAGTAGAAAAAGGGGCTTCCGTTCAGGCCTTTAGTACCGGTTTCCTTACGAACCGGTACTAAAGGGTGCATTAGTACCACTTGCACTGCCCAGGCCGCCGACAACCTTTAGTACCGGCTCGTGCAGGACCTTTAGTACCGGTTCGTGTCACGAACCAGTGTTAAAGAGTTGGCGTACCCTTTAGTACCGGTTCGTGTCACGAACCGGTACTAAAGGTTTTCCTGCTCCCCACGCACCTCCACCCCCATGTGGATCGCCTTTTTTTACTTTGTAAAATACAAATGAAAATGATAAAAAATTCAAAAAATAAAATGTTTTCAGATTCTTGTATGTTATGTAACCTACTATTCGGTGAAATTAAGAAATTCAAATTTTGACTTTTTGTGCAAAAAAAAGTTTGAAAAATGGTAAAACCGCATTAACTTTAGCATACGACGTCGGAAAAAACGTATACTATATCAAAATCATCGTGGGAAAAAGTTACATCCGAGTTCACCAGGGTATACCCAATTAGCCAATTTTTAGTTCTCAAAATTCCAAATGAAAATATGAAAGAAGGAAGATTTTTTTTTCTAGAAATTTAGAATTTATATATTTTAATTTTTTTAAAAAATAAAATTAATAATTATAAGATTTTTTGAATCCCAGAATATTACCATTACTTTTAGAAAATTATAAGATTTTTAAATTTTCAGTTCTTAGGTTTGGCAAAAAAATATTAAAATTTAAAAAATATTTAAAATAACACAAATTTAAAAAGTTAATTTTTTTATTTATTCAACATTATTATTACATCATTACTTTTGTTTATTAAAAGAATTATTTGGAATTTAAACAATAAAGAAGTGTGACATCGACCAATATGTTAATATGATTGATATGATAGTACTATCAACAACATGCGCGCGGAGCACTTGAAAGTTGGACGAGAAGAAACTAGGAAGTTAAGCGTGCTAGTGCTGGAGTAGTGTGAGGATGGGTGACCGACCAGGAAGTTTGACCATGGATAATTAATTTGACTTGAGATTAAGTGTAGTTAAAGACTAACGGAAATACTAGAAATTCTGAATAAAATAAAAATAAGAGGGAGTGAAAAATAATTAGAAAAAGATGGATAATTTTTTTTAACGAAATAGTCTTTAGTACCGGTTCGTGTTACTAACCAGTACGAAAGGTCTCCAGCCCCGCAGGCTCCTTCGTCCCCACGTGGAGGCACCTTTAGTACTGGTTCGTAAGGAACCGGTACCAAGAGGGGATGCTTTATTACCGAATCTTTAGTACCGGTTCCAAAACCGGTACTAAAGGCCCTCTAAAACCAGTAATAAAGGGGAGTTTCTCTACTAGTGATGGTCAGGGGGATTTTACCATGGTCATCGTTTCTGAACTACATTGAGCGTGAACTCATAGCATCTCCAGCCGCGTCCCCCAAAGCGTCCCCCAAACCGCGCCGGATTGAGCGTTTGGGGGACGTGTTTTGTTCGTGCCTCCTTTGGGGGACGTCGCTCCCCAGCCGCGTCCCCCAAACGCCTCCCCCAAACATTTCAAATACTTTTTTTGGCATTTTTATTTCAATTTCCACAAACTAATACATAATTGGGTATGTGGTTTCCACAAACTAATACATAATTGGAACCGTGGTGGACACAAATATAAAATATTACAAATACACTAAACCTAACTAGGCCGGTCATCGTAGGTTTCGTGTGTTCGCTGCCAAGAAAGAACACTCGAGGGCACACCCAGTCACCGAAACTGGAAAATCCAGCTGGTGACTGTGCCCCTGTTGGTTGTTTCGAGGAAGAACAAGCAGAGACCTCCGTGCATGTATTCGCTGCGAAGAAACAACACTCAGTCCTCCTCCTCGTCAGTGCTGTCGCCGTGGTAGTCCCTGTCGTTGTGGTAGTCCCGGCGGAAGCGCCTCTCGTCAAAGACCTTGACGCTCATGTCCCTGTTGCCGAAGTAGGAGAACAGGAGGATGAAGCCGGCTTCGAGGCTGTGGTGGCGCGCGAACTTCTCCCAGCCGATGTTGAGGTACATCTTGCCGCGCGCGTCGTAGATCGCGTCGATGATCCACCGGTAGTATCCGCACGAAGCCTCCCGCAGATGCATCTTGCGCGGGCGTACGGCGCCGACGTACTAGGCGAAGGAGTCTGGCAGCCTCTGGATGCCGCGCGGGTCGCCCTTGAGGACGAGGACGAACTCGAACAGCACGCCCGGCTCCACGTCCATCTCCGACGATGAAGACGACGGCATGGGAGGCGACGGCGAGCGTTCAGTTATGCCGCGACCACGACCACGACCACGGCCGCGGTCGCGAGGTCGTCCTCCGCCTCTACCAGACATAGCGTCGAGTCTTGTTGACAGATGGTGGCGGCTAGGGTTTGGGAGAGAGGCGCTAGGGTGTGTGTGTGTGAGAGGGACGATGAGAGGCGCCCCTTTTATAGGCCGGAGGGAGGCGGATGAGCGGTGGCGCTCATTAACGCCGGCACGCAGAGCTAGGCGCGACGGGACACGTCGCTTCGCTGCGCGCCAATAACTTCCATCGCGAGGTAGGCGACGGTTAGGTTAAAATTAATTGTGCCGCTGACGGGTCGGTCCCGCCAGTCCCCGCCTCGCTTTTCGGTGTGTCCGGTGTCCCCGATGCGTCCCCTGTGGGACGGGGACGGGCTCGGGGCGCCGGACACCGTATCGGGGCGCGCCAGACAAAAATGGGCTTTGGGGGACGCGGCTGGAACGCATTTTTGTCCGGCGCGCCCCAAATCCCTTTAGGGGACGCTTTGGGGGACGCGGCTGGAGATGCTCTCATCCAAACACAATACCGCAGCTTAACCCTCACGCTCGCGGTCGTGGAATTGTCCTGAATTGGGGACGGCCTGTGGTCACTACAACAAATATGTTGACTTACGACCCTCTATTTTTGTCACTGAATCGTCACTACATTTAATCTACGACGTTTCTATGACAAAAAATAAATCGTCAAAAACGGAGCGTCAGGAATCAACCAAAATGACCTTTCATTTTAAATCGTCATGATCGTCTATGACGATATTGCATCGTCGTAACATCTATGACGATCCAATATTGTCGTTGGCGTTCTAACCATGCCACATCAGATCCTACGTGGCCAGTCTGACGTGGCAAAATTGTGACGAAATGAAATCATCATAATCCGAAATCAGCCCAATCCACTTCAGTGTCCTACATCGGCCAAGCCCAAAACTTCCAAGATTTTTTCTAAGGCCACCTATTTTGATTCATTTACGTTTTGGGTCATAGCCTTTCCAAAGCCTCTTTATTTTCTGGGCTTGGCCATTTTCTAGACCATTTCCTTCCTGGGTCTGCACCTTTTATGATCCTTTTCATTTTTTGGGCCTAGGCCTCTTTATGGTCCACTTCAATTTTTAGCCTTGTAATTTCAGCCCTTGTAACAAATACAATAAAGCAAATCGAAACATACTGACATTCAATCCATCAATGGATTTGATTACTCTACAATTTTGTAGTCAAAACAGCATGTACACTCAAACGATACTTCATTTCACTACACAAAACAATATTTCATAAGAACCAGCAACCAAAAAATGCATTGCTTGCAGAAATAACAAGGACTCTTCTCAGCCATTTATTGTCCACCGTCATTGCAAGGTTAACTGGACAGTTCTAGAAGAGCATCTGGACCTGGTCAGGAGTACTCAACTTGGTTCTGTACACAACTTTGAGGAAGGCAGCGAAGCTATCCTGCAAACACATGAAAATCAAGTCAAAATGTGGACGATCTACAAAACTTCTAATATTGGAACCATTAATTTTTTTAGCCAGACAATACCATTGTAATCCTTATACTTATAGAATGTTCATTGAACAGCTTACAGTGTACATATAGTAGAACTTAAAAGATGCAAGCCTCTGAAAATTAAAGATCATAAAAATTACCACCACACACTTTTAGCCAGGATCAAACAAGATTCACGTGAAAAAGAGTGTAGTGATCAAGTGCAGAGATATGTGAAATTCAAATTAAAGCATTGAATCTCCATCTACGGTTTGCCATGCAAGCAGATGTATGAATTATGATACATATGAAGAGAATACACAGATTGGAAATAATGCATATTCAAACCCTAAAACAGGATTTTGACATACAAATAGATCACATCACATGTCCCACAGGGAATTATATTTTCAGGGATCAATCAAATATTGAATTGACAAATATATTCAAAATATCACAAGTTGGGTGTGTGGTAAAACATTCTTCACTCATAAATATATCTCTTTCATAAGACCAAAGAACTATGTTTAACTTATTAGATGGTGTGGATAAATGTTGAGGAGTCTTTTTTTGCTTCCAGTCCATTTGGTCAGTCTAGAAAGTAGGGAAAGGTAGCATGCTCATGCATCTCAAAGTTTGTATTTACATTTTCCTCTTGGATGGCATGAATAGTTTAACCTGAAATACTATGAATGAATATCCAAAAGAAGATTGAACAGTTTCTGGACATGATATTCACCTTATTGAGCTGTATAGCTGGTTCAGCATATCTTCCTTTGCTTTGTCAACTTGGCAAAACAAAATCGCCTGATAAGCAAGTAAGGATTTTATTTTTAAGAAAACTTGCCGGAAACTAGAATTGCATAATAACACTCTTACTATCTAACTGAGAAGAAATAGAAAAAATAGCCCTAAAAACTTTGACATGAGTTGAAATATTGCAAGCAGAAGCAGGCCAGAAAAGAGTATCTGAATTATGCTAACGCTAGAGAATTATATAATATGTCACATGCAGTTCACCATGGCAGTAACAGAGATATCTGATGCATACATGCAACCATCAATTATGAAAAAGGAAGACCAGAGAGGAAGTTAAGACTGAACATCATTTGCGCAATCCGTTGTCACAGCACAAGTCTAGCTAGAACTGCTTGTGCATGAAACTAGTATTAGTGAGGAGATGCTACAGCCCTACAAGTTTTCAGGAGAATAATAATGTACCACAAACAACAGGCATAGATCCTGCAACAGCAAGTTTCAAGGTTTTCAAACATCTCATCTAATGTCACTGCATTATTCTAGTATAATAACCAAATTAAAAAAATCACTTACTGTAACCAAATTCTGCTACTTCTTACTGTGACTAGAGATGTTCTGATCAATACCAGTGGAAATATTCTCAGTAGTGCAAATAAAACAGTTCGCATGGTACTCAAAAAGAGGTAAGCAAAAACACGATGCATCAAATAATTGGTCTTAATTTACATTTTCTTTGCAACAAAAAGAATGATAATTTTAGCAGAACTATAATAATCAGATGCATATTCCAGTAGACAGAACATAGTCAACATAATTTAATTTCACGTCACAAGCAAGGAGTAGCAAATTGCAGTCAGTTAGCAAGGAAGAGGTGGAGCAGTGACTGACCCGGTTGGAGGCCTTGCCTCTGCCCTTGGAGACGACCCTGATGCACCAACACTCCTCGTCAAGCACGCCACTACTGGCCAGCCTCTGGTCCGCCATGAAAACCTCCACCGGGCTCTATATCACATCCCAGATATTCTCCTTGGGGTTCTTCTGCAAACCCAATCAAATCCCAATTCACTCAGAGCTCTCGCAACCGTCAGATTCGAGAACCCACAGGCGAAAGTCGACAGGGGATCGCTGGATCGAGAGAGAAAGAAGCAGCAAAGTAAGGAGGGTACCTTGTCCGCGTAGAGTTGTACTTGTCGGTGAAGTCCGGTCGGTGCCTACACCGGCGTCGGTGAGGAAGGTCCAGCCGAAGACTCGAAAGGCAATCGGCAGGTCCTCCTCTACGGAGGCGACGTACCGTCGACGTCGTCGTCTGCTGGGATCCATGAGAGAGAAATCGAGGGAAAGAGGTTCGATGGGATCTGAGAGGAGAATGCATAAGCGATTTCGTCGTGGCTTTGTAGCCGCCCGCCGTAAGCGAATTCAGAGGAGATCGATGCTGTGATCCACCTCCGACCCGTCCAGATCATGCTCCAGTGTTGGCTCGGGCTACACACCTGAATGGGGATTGTAGAGAGATTGAGAGAAACCAAGCAAATGGGGATGGAGGGAGAGGGGTAAGCGAGTGGAGCCGGTGGTACCTCGATCTGATGCCGTATGACTCGGGCCGCGCGGACTCGGTGAAGTCACCAGTTCAGGGAGCCGGGGCGATGCGGGATCTGGTGCCGTCCGGAGAAGATAGATGTGCCCCGGGACGCGCGCCGCCACCGCCGAGGCCGTCCATCTCGGCATGGGCACGGTGGATCCGCCACCGCGGGCAACGATGGGAGTGACGGTGAGCGCGCAGCGATATGGAGCTGGAGGATAGAAGGGGACCTGGCTCACGAGGTGAATCCAACGGGGACGGCTGCGATCGAGGTTCTCTCCTCATGGGGGGCGGGGAGCGGCGGCGGCGGTGGCGGCGGTGTATGTGGGAGAGGTAGGGTTTCGTTCATCAAGGGTGGGTGGACCGGACTTAAACAAAAATTTGGTTGGCTCGCGGATGCGGTCTTGGCGGGACTTTGCAAAAAATTTCGTTTCTTGAGCGGGGAAAGAGAGTGGCTGGCGCGGTATAATTTTCGGACGATTTTCTTCCATATGTAGTAACTCTCAGCTTATTCGACAAGTTGCCACCGAGTTTTAAAAAAAAAACAAGCTGCCACCGGTATAAAGTTTTGAGTTTCCATATTACAGTGATTTTTTGAATATATCATTTTATTTTAACATGTAAGTATAATTGACACGTAGACATGCCACATAGGCAAAAAATGATGAGTTGGATGTGACATGGACATGCCATGTAAGCAAAAAATGATGAGTTGATTGCTCCATATACCTACGACGATCTAAATTGGTCATAATTTTCTACAAATAAGGTCCTAGCCCACCGTTGTTTGGAATATGACGATTTCAGGTCAAGAAATAATGACGTTCTCACCTCAAATCATCATGATTCTTTTAGAGTTTTGCCTCCCTAAACAGCTTACGACCAATCACTGTGAAATTGTCATAGATTTTTGACGATTTTGCCGAGGGTCATTGAGAAAATGTCACAAATCAACACATTTCTTGTAGTGGGTGGTGCGAGCTTTTGAGAGCAACCACATATTTCGTTAGTAGTAAGCTAAGTTACATGAGTAAACAAACATGGAAATTAACAGATAGACTATAAAAAAGCAATTGTCCTGAAAATTTTGCAGAAATAATCTTAAAAGTAGAATTCATCGCCTCCTTCATAGCACGCCATGTGATAATAGGTGGCTCACCATCCTCCTGTCGATTACGAACAAGTGCATCCCACCAACGCAATGCATAACAATCAAATTCGGAAGAAGCAAGCTTGATCTTCCTATCTTCAGTGTAATTATGTAAGCGCCATAACTTCTCAATCTTCAGCTCCCAAGAGAGGTATTCTTCAACATCAGCTCCTCCTTCAAACTTGGGTATGGAGAATTTGGGCTTACCCGATCCATCTTCTTCCTCAAATCCGCGACCATGGCGTCCAAGTTAAGCAAAACCATGCCCACAATTACCACGTCCTGCACCACGACCAACACCGGGTGCTTCATCCTGAAAATCAGGGTCTTCATCCTCTTGTTGCTGTTGGTTTGTAAGATTCTCAATAGACATTTGCAAAACTTGAAGACTACGCTGGATATCCGTCATTTGATCCTTCATTGTATTGACGGTCTCACTAGTAGCATCCAGCTTCTGGGAGATCCCTTGGACCGTTCCCCCAAGCTCATAGTCCCGAATGCGGAATTCACGTCGCATCTCATTACGAAGAGCCTCATACTCCCTCCATGTGATGATATCTGCGGAATTCTTGTTTTCCTGGTTAACAAGTTTAGCATCACTAGCAGACATGATTAGTAGGTTAGTGCACTAAATCAAAAACATATGGTGGAACTCTCACAACTCACTCAAAAACTGATAAGAAAAGGAGATCTTACTGTTCCAAAGTAAATTAGTGTTGCTTACCACTTGTAGTAACAACTAGTGCACGGATGTAGCGAAGCGAATATAAAGGGTATTAGAACAGATCACACGGCAAAGCAGGGTATATGTGGGGATGTAGGTAGGCTACCTATTTGCACCAATAACAAGCTCTAGCGCTGACCGTAGACAACCAAAGATACTCACACAAGGCGATAAGTGTGACAATGCAACTATATGGAGGAAAGGTTGCAATGCACTCAAGAGACACTAGCAAAGCTCAACGAAACAGGCACAAGATTGCTCAACTACAGGTGCAGAAAAGTAAACTAGGCCTTCACTTGATCTTACTAGCACTTCACACTTTTTCTGTTTGGATTTTCTTTTTGTAACGCAGCTATGTAGCTCTTTTTGCTTCTTTTCTAAATTTTTTTTTGATTTTATGACACAACTCCTTGATAATACGGCCAACAAAGTATGCAAAGCACCAAAACCCTAATGAGCAGCCTGTCGAGCGGTAAAACTAGTCTCTTCTGGGGAAGTTCCTAGTCACTTATATCGATAGGCCGTGTCTATGGTTGGCAACAAGCACACTGTACGCTATGTGGACTCAGAGTAACAAAAACTGAAACTTGATGATAGAGGAAGAAAAAGATACGCAAAAACAACTACGAAAAGCAACTAAAACTCGAAATTAGTGCAATCTAAGGCTATGGCAAACCCTAACCCTAATATTTTTGGCTTTTTCTGGATAGGAAAAACTCACAACTCAACTATGGGGTGGATTGTGGATGGCTTACCGAGGAAACCCGAGAATCTGATACCAAGATGATAAGGGGTAGTCCGATCTTCTCAGTAAGCAACGGTGGTGATGATGATCACGGGATGATGGCAGCGGAGATAACTTGATGAAGTGGATGATAACTTGTATGACGCAACGAGATCTCTCGATTGGTCCCTGTCGCCAATGCAAAAGCTCTCAACCCTGCAAGATATCCGCAACTCCACACACTTGCGCACGTAGCCGCCGACCACGAAGCGGTAAGTTGCAACCTTCTAATTCCCAACGGAACAGCAGATCACACAAGACTTTCAGATCTACACCAAATCAAGCAATATGGTGTAGGGATTCAATAGTTTTGCATAGCAAACAACTAAGAACTAGGGTTTATCTTAAACGTGGTCTAAAGCAACTTTGGGGGCGTCCTGGGCACTTATATAGGAGTTCAGGACGACCTCAGGTCAAAAAAAAGTACGAAAATTACCGACCCAGAATAGATCTGGTCGAGACAGACTCGGGCTCGGCCGGCCTGGGGGCCGGTGATGACCCACAAGTATAGGGGATCGCAACAGTCTTCGAGGGAAGTAAAACCCAATTTATTGATTCGACACAAGGGGAGACAAAAAACACTTGGAAGCCTTAACAGCGGAGTTGTCAATTCAGCTGCACCTGGAAACAGCACTTGCTCGCAAGGGTTTATCCGTAGTAACGGCTTTATAGCGAGTAGCGGTAGTGAAATAACAACGAGCGAGTAACAAAGACAGCAGTAGTGATTTTAGTAAACAAGCAGAATTAAAATACCGTAGGCACGGGGACGGATGACGGGCGTTGCATGGATGAGAGAAACTCATGTAACAATCATAGCAGGGCATTTGCAGATAATAATAAAACGGTGTCCAAGTACAAAGCAATCAATAGGCATGTGTTCCATATATAGTCGTGCGTGCTCGCAATGAGAAACTTGCACAACATCTTTTGTCCTACCAGCCGGTGGCAGCCGGGCCTCAAGGGAAACTATCGGATATTAAGGTACTCCTTTTAATAGAGTACCGGAGCAAAGCATTAACACTCCGTGAACACATGTGATCCTCACATCGCTACCATCCCCTCCGGTTGTCCCAATTCTTGTCACTTCGGGGCCATTGGTTCCGGACAGCGACATGTGTATACAACTTATAGGTAAGACCATAAACAATGAATATCTTGATGAATCAATAACATGTTCAGATCTGAGATCATGGCACTCGGGCCCTAGTGACAAGCATTAAGCATAACAAGTTGCAACAATATCATCAAAGTACCAATTACGGACACTAGGCACTATGCCCTAACAATCTTATGCTATTACATGACCAATCTCATCCAATCCCTACCATCCCCTTCGGCCTACAGCGGGGGAATTACTCACACATGGATGGGGGAAACATGGCTGGTTGATGTAGAGGCGTTGGCGGTGATGATGGCGATGATCTCCTCTAATTCCCCGTCCCGGCAGAGTGCCAGAACGGAGACTTCTAGCTCCCGCGACGGAGTTTCGCGATGTGGCGGCGTTCTGGAGGGTTTCTGGCGACTTCGACTTCTCCCCGTGCGTTTTTAGGTCGAGGCCGATAAATAGTCCGAAGGAGGGCGTCGGAGGCCGGCCGAGGGGGCCACACCACATGGCCGCGCGGGCCCCCCCTGGGCCGCGCCGCCCTATGGTGTGGGGCCCTCGGGCCTCCACCTGACTTGTCCTTCTGGCTCCGTCAGTTTTCTGGGAAAATAGGGCCTTCTGCATAAATTCCGAGGATTTTCCCGAAAGTTGGATTTCTGCACAAAAACGAGACACCGTAACAGTTCTGCTGAAAACGAGTGTTAGTCCGTGTTAGTTGCATCCAAAATACACAAATTAGAGGCAAAACAATAGCAAAAGTGTTCGGGAAAGTAGATACGTTTTGGACGTATCAACTCCCCTCAAGCTTAGCTTATTGCTTGTCCTCAAGCAATTCGAGTTAACAACCGAGCGATAAAAGAACTTTCACGAACACATTTGCTCATATGATGTATATATTCTCATGCTATGGCTAATACTTAAGCAGTTCATAATGAGATACATGCAAATAAGATTATCTAACAGCTATGTCAATCATGGAGAGGTACCAACAATTAATAATAAGCATCATGAATCATGTATATAAGCAGGATTGCAATGTTCATAAGAGAGTATGATAAAGTGGTATCTCGCTTGCCCGTATTTGATTGGCAAAACATAAATGCCCGGGCACCTCTCGGAGTTCATAGAAAGACTAGAAGTAGTGATTGTCAAAGATAAAAGCATCAAAGTTATACCACAATCAATCATATTTTGAGACAAGCATATTATACTAAGAATGAAAGTTGTGCTCTCAAGATAGTGCTCAAAGAAATAATGGAGACACAACATAAAAGTAAAAGATTGACCCTTCGCAGAGGGAAGCAGGGATTAACATGCGCTAGAGCTTTTCATTTTTGAAATAAAGAGTAAAATTATTTTGAGAGGTGTTTGTTGTTGTCAACGAATGGTAATGGGTACACTAACTACCTCGCCAACCGGACTTTCAAGAGCGGCTCCCATGAATTATTGCATATTTATGTGGCACTCCTTCCAACCTTTCTTACACAAACCATGGCTAACCGAATCCTCGGGTGCCTGCCAACAATCACATACCATGAAGGAGTGCCCTTTTTATTTTAATTTTATTATGATGATGACACTCCCCCCAACCTTTGCTTACACAAGCCATGGCTAACCGAATCCTTCGGGTGCCGTCCAACAATCACAAACCATGCAGGAGTGTCTATTTAAGTTAATTAATTCAGGACTGGGAATCCCATTGCCAGCTCTTTTTGCAAAATTATTGGATAAGCGGATGTGCCACTAGTCCATATGAGAGTCCGTCAAAAGTAAATGACAAGGTTGAAAGCTAAACACCACATACTTCTTCATGAGCTATGAAACATAAACACAAATTGAGAAGCATTTTGAAGGTTTTAAAGGTAGCGCATGAGAATTTACTTGGAATGGTTTGAAATGCCATGCATAGGTATTTATGGTGGACACTTTGGAACAACTTGGTTTTCATGTGTTTGGAAGCACGAGCAGCGTTCCCGCTCAGTACAAGTGAAGACTAGCAATAGACTAGGGAGCGACAAATCAAGAGAGCAGTAACTGTCATAATCATGCTTGCGGCAAAATAAATTAATGGAGGCATAAAAGTGATACAAGAATTCTGAAGCAATATAGGTCATCGAGGCTTAATTGACTTTTTGTTCAGTCATATGCATGCGTGAGCATGTGCCAAGTCGATATAAATGAATTATTCAGAGGAGGATACCACAATGCCATACTTACTTATAGATAAAACAATGCAAGCAAACATCCATGACATGCTACTCATATTAATAGATTGGAGCTAAACATGAGAGATCATAAACTACTAGACTTTCTCAAATAACATATACCTCACATGAACCAACTAAACATGCTCACATGGATGAGTATATGTACATAAATGAAAACAAATAGAGTTCATACCAGCCTCTCACCACAATCATATTGCCGTAGATCGTCATTATTGCCTTTTCACTTGTATAGCTTGGATAATATAAAATGAAAACCACGCTCCAGCCACCGAAGACCATTGAACTCATAAAGAACTTTACAAAACCAAAGAAGAACAGCAAATATTTTTGGTGTTTTCGAATTTGAGAACAAGAACAAGAGGAAACAAACAAACAAAGTAAAATCTTTTTGGGTTTTCTTATAGCAAACTAGCAATAGCAAATAAAGCGAAACAAATGCAAGAAACCAAAGCAAACAAATGGTGAAGAGAAACAACAGAAATATTTTTGGTCTTTTTGTGTTTTAAGAAAGAAACAAAGCAAGAACAAGAAATAGCAAACTAAAAGAAACACATAGAAAAGCGAGATGGCGTAAATCTGCCAAAACCTGACAGCAGTACAGAAATCGATTTTTACAAAAATCGTACGTTGCTCAGATCGAAAAGTGTTCAACTAATGAAAGTTAGATAACAACCTGGGGAACCTGCACAAAAATTGGCAGCTCAAAATAACGTTCTAGCTGTGCGCACGAATTTTTCTAGTAACAGTCCAGAATCTGTTTTCAGGCAGCTCCTCCCCAAATATCATCTCCCTCTCATTAGAAAACCACTCAAACGAACAAAACAAATATGTACAAGTATCCAGCAATCATAATATGCAAAGAATGAGTGATGCCGGTATACCTCCCCCCAAGCTTAGGCTTTTGGCCTAATTGGAGATCAATCCCATCGATCCCATGAGGTAATCTCTCCGTAGTATGACGAAGATGGATCGTATTCCGGGTATGTGCTAGAAGAAGTACCCGGATACGTGACGGTGTAGTCGTGGGAGGCCTCGGCGTCCTCGGAGTCATGCTGCTGGTGGAAGTCTTGTATCTTCATATGTTCATCCACCTCCTCCTTAGTGCACGACCATGATTGCTCGTCAATACCGAACAAACCTGGTTGGGGAAGAGGGATTTCCTTCTCATCCCCGTCGTAAAACAACATTCTATAGACCATATTATCTACAGTAGAATCAGCGGTAACAAAATGATGACTCTTCATAGCAGCAATATCAAGTTTCCTAGGGGCCAATGGCACATCGTTAGGATCAAGAGGAAGCCTTAGATATGTTAAAACGCGCAGTGCAATAGTTCCTCCAAAAATAGGCCCTCTATTAGACAAGCGGCGAGCAATAAGAGAACCAAGGTGATAAGATGTCCGACCAGTAAGTGCAATATTCAAGAAAGCAAGATGGTAACTAGAAATATTGCTAGTGTTCTCCCTACCAAGAATGCTAGTAGCAATGTAATATGCAAAATACTTAATGGCGGGGAGTTGAATGTTCCTTATCTTGCCACGCCGAATGGTGCGACAATCAT
The DNA here is from genome assembly GCF_022539505.1 of Lolium rigidum. Taxonomy (NCBI): domain Eukaryota; kingdom Viridiplantae; phylum Streptophyta; class Magnoliopsida; order Poales; family Poaceae; genus Lolium; species Lolium rigidum. The sequence continues at coordinate 24,666,972 of NC_061513.1, forward strand.
CATCGGTAATCCCTCGATAGAGCTCCAACAAGTCCCGGGGTTGTCATCAATCCTACTTGTTGTACCTACAGGGGCAATATCCAATGCACGACAAAAATCTTCCAATCCCATAGTAACAGGATTACCATAGATCTTGAATGCAACTCGTCGGCTCATATTGCTTGTTGTGGAACTTGAAGCTCTCGACGAAGATTTTGGTGAGCATGTAGTATTGCTCCCTTTCATCTCCCACATAGGTGGTTAGGCCCGCCCTGTTGACAAGGGTGAAGAAATCCTCCAATATCCCTGCATTCCTCAGAAAATCATAGCATGGAAAAGACGAAGCATTAGGAGCCCCGTTGTCCTCTTCGGGAGCGAAGCTAGGCGCGATGATATCCTCGTTGTACGATCGCCTAAGCCGGGTGGCGGCCCTAGAAGGCCTCCCGGTGCTGGTTGTTCCTTTCTTGAACAACTCTCCAAAGTTGAACTTCTTCATCTCTTCTCTGAAATTTTCAACAAACAATATAAAAATTTGATTTGGTGACATATAATTGAGGGAAACTACCATAGGAACTTGCTAGAGTATTAATCATGCATCAAAACTAGTTTCTACCACTTAGAACAAGCATGCAAGCTCACTAAACATGTTACCTACTGCAGCAAAATATTCAAGATATATTCAACCAAACAAAATTCTACTTGGATGGGTGGAGGAGTCACATACCAAGGAGCAAATGTGCCAAATTTCAGCAAGAAATCTGGGCTGAGCAAAGAGATCGAAAAATCCTGAGCTCTTGAGCAAAAACGCGAGTGAGAGAAAGCTGGTTCGAGTTTTTTCGGGAGAGAGAAGATGCTGGGAGAAAGAGATGGCAAAGTGGGGCAAGGAGGGGCCCACACCACAGGGTGGCGCGCCCCCCTCCTTGGCCGCGCCGGCCTATGGTGTGGCACCATCTGGTGCCCCACAGGTCATCCTCTGGTGCTCCCAGGTGCCTCATCGAAAAATAGGACCAACGGTATAATTTTTGTGAATTTTTGAAAACTTTGAAAAATGCACATTTTCGGGTATTTAATTTATTATTATCGTCAGGGAAATTTTTTGAAATCTCCAATTAACTAAGGAACTTTGCAAATTAAAAATACTACAGCAACTAGAGCAAGTGGAGGAAGAAAGAGATGTTGTTTACCTCCTCTATGCATATAAAAAGTATTTGTTAACAAGGTTGATCAA
>NC_061513.1:24668278-24722506 GCF_022539505.1 Lolium rigidum
CTTCGTCTCTTCGGGGTTCGTCCTATTGTTATCACCAGAATTTGACCGAGTCAGAGGTGGGCCGTGATGCGTGTAGTTGACACGTCCGTTGGGAACCCCAAGAGGAAGGTGTGATGCGCACAGCGACAAGTTTCCCTCAGTAAGAAACCAAGGTTTAATCGAACCAGTAGGAGTCAAGAAGCACGTTGAAGGTTGATGGCGGCGGGATGTAGTGCGGCGCAACACCGGAGATTCCGGCGCCAACGTGGAACCTGCACAACACAACCAAAGTACTTTGACCCAACGAAACAGGTGAGGTTGTCAATCTCACCGGCTTGCTGTAACAAAGGATTAACCGTATTGTGTGGAAGATGATTGTTTGCGAGAAAACGATAGAACAAGTATTGCAGTAGATTGTATGCGATGTAAAGAATAGGACCGGGGTCCACAGTTCACTAGAGGTGTCTCTCCCATAAGATAAAAGCATGTTGGGTGAACAAATTACAGTCGGGCAATTGACAAATAAAGAGGGCATGACCATGCACATACATATTATGATGAATATAGTGAGATTTAATTGGGCATTACGACAAAGTACATAGACCGCCATCCAGCATGCATCTATGCCTAAAAAGTCCACCTTCGAGGTTATCATCCGAACCCCTCCGGTATTAAGTTGCTAACAACGAGACAATTGCATTAAGTATTGCGCGTAATGTAATCAGTGACTACATCCTCGAACATAGCACCAATGTTTTATCCCTAGTGGCAACAGCACATCCATAATCTTAGAGGTTCTTGTCACTCCTCCAGATTCATGGAGACATGAACCCACTATATATCGAGCATACATACTCCCTCTTGGAGTTACTAGCATCAACTTGGCCAGAGCATCTACTAATAACGGAGAGCATGCAAGATCATAAACAACACATAGACATAACTTTGATAATCAACATAACAAGTATTCTCTATTCATCGGATCCCGACAAACACAACATGTAGTATTACAGATAGATGATCTTGATCATGTTAGGCAGCTCACAAGATCCAGCAATGAAGCACAATGGGGAGAAGACAACCATCTAGCTACTGCTATGGACCCATAGTCCAGGGGTGAACTACTCAACCATCACTCCGGAGGCGACCATGGCGGTGAAGAGTCCTCCGGGAGATGAATCCCCTCTCCGGCAGGGTGCCGGAGGAGATCTCCGAATCCCCCGAGATGGGATTGGCGGCGGCAGCGTCTCGATGAGGTTTTCCGTATCGTGGCTCTCGATGCCGGGGGTTTCGCGACGGAGGCTTTAAGTAGGCGGAAGGGCAGGTCGAGGGGCCACACGAGGGCCCCACACCACAGGTCGGCGCGGCCAAGGGCCAGGCCGTGCCGCCCTAGGGTTTGGCCGCCTCGTGGCCCCACTTCGTCTCCTCTTCGGTCTTCTGGAAGCTTCGTGGCAAAATAGGACCCTGGGCGTTGATTTCGTCCAATTCCGAGAATATTTCTTTACTAGGATTTCGAAACCAAAAACAGCGAAAACAACAGAATCGGCACTTCGACATCTTGTTAATAGGTTAGTTCCGGAAAATGCACGAATATGACATAAAGTGTGCATAAAACATGTAGATATCATCAATAATGTGGCATGGAACACAAGAAATTATCGATACGTCGGAGACGTATCCAGCATCCCCAAGCTTAGTTCTGCTCGTCCCGAGCAGGTAAAACGATAATAAAGATAATTTCTGGAGTGACATGCCATCATAACCTTGATCATACTATTTGTAAACATATGTAATGGATGCAGCGATCAAAACAATGGTAATGACATGAGTAAACAAGTGAATCATAAAGCAAAGACTTTTCATGAATAGTACTTCAAGACAAGCATCAATAAGTCTTGCATAAGAGTTAACTCATAAAGCAATAAATCAAAGTAAAGGTATTGAAGCAACACAAAGGAAGATTAAGTTTCAGCGGTTGCTTTCAACTTATAACATGTATATCTCATGGATAATTGTCAACATAGAGTAATATAATAAGTGCAATATGCAAGTATGTAGGAATCAATACACAGTTCACACAAGTGTTTGCTTCTTGAGGTGGAGAGAAATAGGTGAACCGACTCAACATAAAAGTAAAAAGAATGGTCCTTCAAAGAGGAAAGCATCGATTGCTATATTTGTGCTAGAGCTTTTATTTTGAAAACATGAAACAATTTTGTCAATGGTAGTAATAAAGCATATGAGTTATGTAAATTATATCTTACAAGTTGCAAGCCTCATGCATAGTATACTAATAGTGCCCGCACCTTGTCCTAATTAGCTTGGACTACCGGATCATCGCAATACACATGTTTTAACCAAGTGTCACAATGGGGTACCTCCATGCCGCCTGTACAAAGGTCTAAGGAGAAAGCTCACATTTTGGATTTCTCGCTTTTGATTATTCTCAACTTAGACATCCATACCGGGACAACATGGACAACAGATAATGGACTCCTCTTTAATGCATAAGCATGTGGCAACAATTATTATTCTCATATGAGATTGAGGATATATGTCCAAAACTGAAACTTCCACCATGGATCATGGCTTTAGTTAGCGGCCCAATGCTCTTCTCTAACAATATGCATGCTTAACCATAAGGTGGTAGATCTCTCTTACTTCAGACAAGATGAACATGCATAGCAACTCACATGATATTCAACAAAGAATAGTTGATGGCGTCCCCAGTGAACATGGTTATCGCACAACGAGCAACTTAATAAGAGATAAAGTGCATAAGTACATATTCAATACCACAATAGTTTTTAAGCTATTTGTCCCATGAGCTATATATTGCAAAGGTGAATGATGGAATTTTAAAGGTAGCACTCAAGCAATTTACTTTGGAATGGCGGAGAAATACCATGTAGTAGGTAGGTATGGTGGACACAAATGGCATAGTGGTTGGCTCAAGGATTTTGGATGCATGAGAAGTATTCCCTCTCGATACAAGGTTTAGGCTAGCAAGGCTATTTGAAACAAACACAAGGATGAAGCGGTGCAGCAAAACTCACATAAAAGATATATTGTAAACATTATAAGAATCTACACCGTCTTCCTTGTTGTTCAAAACTCAATACTAGATATTATCTAGACTTTAGAGAGACCAAATATGCAAACCAAATTAGCAAGCTCTAGGTGTTTCTTCATTAATGGGTGCAAAGTATATGATGCAAGAGCTTAAACATGAGCACAACAATTGCCAAGTATCAAATTATTCAAGACATTTTAGAATTACTACATGTAGCATTTTCCAATTCCAACCATATAACAATTTAACGAAGAACAAACTTCGCCATGAATACTATGAGTAAAGCCTAAGGACATACTTGTCCATATGCAACAGCGGAGCGTGTCTCTCTCCCATACAGTGAATGCTAGGATCCATTTTATTCAAACAAAACAAAAACAAAAACAAACCGACGCTCCAAGCAAAGCACATAAGATGTGATGGAATAAAAATATAGTTTCAGGGGAGGAACCTGATAATGTTGTCGATGAAGAAGGGGATGCCTTGGGCATCCCCAAGCTTAGACGCTTGAGTCTTCTTGATATATGCAGGGGTGAACCACCGGCGCATCCCCAAGCTTAGAGCTTTCACTCTCCTTGATCATGTTGTATCATACTCCTCTCTTGATCCTTGAAAACTTCCTCCACACCAAACTTAGAACAACTCATTAGAGGGTTAGTGGACAATAAAAATTAACATGTTCAGAGGTGACACAATCATTCTTAACACTTCTGAACATTGCATAAAGCTACTGGACATTAATGGATCAAAGAAATTCATCCAACATAGCAAAAGAGGCAATGCGAAATAAAAGGCAGAATCTGTCAAAACAGAACAGTTCGTATTGACAAATTTTATCGAGGCACCAGACTTGCTCAAATGAAAATGCTCAAACAGAATGAAAGTTGCGTACATATCTGAGGATTACTCACGTAAATTGGCATAATTTTCTGAGTTACCTACAGAGATTTTTGCCCAGATTCGTGACAGCAAAGAAATCTGTTTCTGCGCAGTAATCCAAATCTAGTATGAACTTTAATATCAAAGACTTTACTTGGCACAACAAAACACAAAACTAAGATAAGGAGAGGTTGCTACAGTAGTAAACAACTTCCAAGACACAAAATAAAACAAAAATACTGTAGCAAAAACATGGGTTGTCTCCCATAAGCGCTTTTCTTTAACGCCTTTCAGCTAGGCGCAGAAAGTGTGTATCAAGTATTATCAAGAGACAAAGTGTCAACATCATAATTTGTTCTAATAATAGAATCATAAGGTAACTTCATTCTCTTTCTAGGGAAGTGTTCCATACCTTTCTTGAGAGGAAATTGATATTTAATATTACCTTCCTTCATATCAATGATAGCACCAACGGTTCGAAGAAAAGGTCTTCCCAATATAATGGGGCAAGATGCATTGCATTCAATATCCAAGACAACAAAATCAACAGGGACAAGGTTATTGTTAACCATAATATGAACATTATCAACTCTCCCCAAAGGTTTCTTTTTAGCATTATCAGCGAGATTAACATCCAAATAACAATTTTTCAATGGTGGCAAGTCAAGCATATCATAGACTTTCTTAGGCATAACAGAAATACTTGCACCAAGATCACATAAAGCATTACAATCAAAATCATTGACCCTCATTTTAATGATGGGTTCCCAACCATCCTCTAGCTTTCTAGGAATAGAAGTTTCAAGTTTTAGTTTTTCTTCTCGAGCTTTTATGAGAGCATTTGTAATATGTTTTGTGAAAGCCAAGTTTACAGCGCTAGCATTGGGACTCTTAGCAAGTTCTTGTAAGAACTTTATAACTTCAGAGATGTGGCAATCATCAAAATCTAAATCATTATGAGCTACAGCAATGGGATCATCATCCACAAGGTTGGAAAAAATTTCAGCGAGCTTTATCACAAGCAGTTTCAGCTAGCTTTAGCAATTTCAGGCAGTTTTGTACGCTTTGCACTAGGAGTAGAAACATTGCCAACACCAATTATTTTACCATTAATAGTAGGAGGTGCAGCAACATGTGAAGAATCAACATTACTTGTGGTGGTAATAGTCCAAACTTTAGCTACATTTTTCTCTTTAGCTAGTTTTTCATTTTCTTCTCTATCCCACCTAGCACGCAATTCAGCCATTAATCTTATATTCTCATTAATTTTAACTTGGATGGCATTTGCTGTAGTAACAATTTTATTTTCAATATCCCTATTAGGCATAACTTTCGATTTCAAAAGATCAACATCAGAGGCAAGACTATCAACCTTAGAAGCGAGAATATCAATTTTATTGAGTTTTTCCTCAACAGATTTGTTAAAGGCAGTTTGTGTACTAATAAATTCTTTAAGCATAGCTTCAAGTCCAGGGGGTGTATTCCTATTATTATTGTAAGAATTCCCATAAGAATTACCATAGCCGTTGCCATTATTATAAGGATATGGCCTATAGTTGTTACTAGAATTGTTCCGGTAAGCATTGTTGTTGAAATTATTATTTTTAATGAAGTTTACATCAACATGTTCTTCTTGTGCAACCAATGAAGCTAACGGAACATTATTAGGATCAACATTAGTCCTATCATTCACAAGCATAGACATAATAGCATCAATCTTATCACTCAAGGAAGAGGTTTCTTCGACAGAATTTACCTTCTTACCTTGTGGAGCTCTTTTCGTGTGCCATTCAGAGTAATTGATCATCATATTATCAAGAAGCTTTGTAGCCGCCCCCAAAGTGATGGACATAAAGGTACCTCCAGCAGCTGAATCCAATAAATTCCGCGAAGAAAAATTTAGTTCTGCATAGAAGGTTTGGATGATCATCCAAGTAGTCGATCCATGGGTTGGGCAATTTTTAACCGAGAGATTTCATTCTTTCCCATGCTTGTGCAACATGTTCAGTATCTAATTGTTTAATATTCATTATGCTACTCCTCAAAGATATAATTTTAGCAGGGGGATAATATCTACCAATAAAAGCATCCTTGCATTTAGTCCAGGAATCAATACTATTCTTAGGCGAGAGATAGCAACCAATCTTTAGCTCTTCCTCTTAATGAGAAAGGAAACAATTTCAATTTAATAATATCACCATCTACATCCTTATACTTTTGCATTTCACATAGTTCAACTAAATTATTAAGATGGGCAGCGAGCATCATCGGAACTAACACCGAGAAAATTGCTCTCGCATAACAAGATTCGAGTAAAGCGAGGTTTAATTTCAAAGAATTCTGCTGTAGTAGCAGGTGGAGCAATAGGTGTGCATAAGAAATCATTATTATTTGTGGTTGTGAAGTCACACAACTTAGTATTTTCAGGAGTACCCATTTTAGCAGTAGTAAATAAAGCAAACTAGATAAAGTAATTGCGAGTAACTAATTTTTTTGTGTTTTTGATATAGTAAACAAGATAGCAAATAAAGTAAAACTAGCAACTAATTTTTTTGTATTTTGATTTAGTGCAGCAAACAAAGTAGTAAATAAAATAAGGCAAGACAAAAACAAAGTAAAGAGATTGGGAAGTGGAGACTCCCCTTGCAGCGTGTCTTGATCTCCCCGGCAACGGCGCCAGAAACTTGCTTGATGCGTGTAGTTGACACGTCCGTTGGGAACCCCAAGAGGAAGGTGTGATGCGCACAGCGGCAAGTTTCCCTCAGTAAGAAACCAAGGTTTAATCGAACCAGTAGGAGTCAAGAAGCACGTTGAAGGTTGATGGCGGCGGGATGTAGTGCGGCGCAACACCGGAGATTCCGGCGCCAACGTGGAACCTGCACAACACAACCAAAGTACTTTGCCCCAACGAAACAGTGAGGTTGTCAATCTCACCGGCTTGCTGTAACAAAGGATTAACCGTATTGTGTGGAAGATGATTGTTTGCAGAAAACAGTAAAACAAGTATTGCAGTAGATTGTATGCGATGTAAAGAATAGGCCCGGGGTCCACAGTTCACTAGAGGTGTCTCTCCCATAAGATAAAAGCATGTTGGGTGAACAAATTACAGTCGGGCAATTGACAAATAAAGAGGGCATGACCATGCACATACATATTATGATGAGTACTGTGAGATTTAATTGGGCATTACGACAAAGTACATAGACCGCTATCCAGCATGCATCTATGCCTAAAAAGTCCACCTTCGAGGTTATCATCCGAACCCCTCCCGGTATTAAGTTGCTAACAACGGACAATTGCATTAAGTATTGCGCGTAATGTAATCGGTGACTACATCCCCGAACATAGCACCAATGTTTTATCCCTAGTGGCAACAAGCACATCCATAATCTTAGAGGTTCTTGTCACTCCTCCAGATTCACGGAGACATGAACCCACTATCGAGCATAAATACTCCCTCTTGGAGTTACTAGCATCAACTTGGCCAGAGCATCTACTAATAACGGAGAGCATGCAAGATCATAAACAACACATAGACATAACTTTGATAATCAACATAACAAGTATTCTCTATTCATTGGATCCCGACAAACACAACATATAGTATTACAGATAGATGATCTTGATCATGTTAGGCAGCTCACAAGATCCAACAATGAAGCACAATGGGGAGAAGACAACCATCTAGCTACTGCTATGGACCCATAGTCCGAGGGTGAACTACTCACTCATCACTCCGGAGGCGACCATGGCGGTGAAGAGTCCTCCGGGAGATGAATCCCCTCTCCGGCAGGTGCTGGAGGAGATCTCCGGAATCCCCCGAGATGGGATTGGCGGCGGTGGCGTCTCGGTAGGTTTTCCGTATCGTGGCTCTCGGTGCTCGGGGGTTTCGCGACGGAGGCTTTAAGTAGGCGGAAGGGCAGGTCAGGGGGCCACACGAGGGCCCCACACCACAGGTCGGCGCGGCCAAGGGCCAGGCCGCGCCGCCCTAGGGTTTGGCCGCCTCGTGGCCCCACTTCGTCTCCTCTTCGGTCTTCTGGAAGCTTCGTGGCAAAATAGGACCCTGGGCGTTGATTTCGTCCAATTCCGAGAATATTTCTTTACTAGGATTTCTGAAACCAAAAACAGCGAAAACGAGCAAGCGGCACTTCGGCATCTTGTTAATAGGTTAGTTCCAGAAAATGCACGAATATGACATAAAGTGTGCATAAAACATGTAGATATCATCAATAATGTGGCATGGAACACAAGAAATTATCGATACGTCGGAGACGTATCAGGCCGCGATCAAGATGGGCTTGAAGAATATACGTTGAAGAATATACGTGAATCGGCCTTGAATAACGAGTTTGGGCTAATTTGCCCATGTATCTGTAAATATAAAGTAGAACACGTGTCGTTTTAGATAGAACTTGACTCGTGCACGGTTGGGATTATTCCCACGTTAGAAAGTCTACGGACTATAAATATGTATCTAGGGTTTATGAAATAAACAACAATCACGTTCACCACAAACCAATCTAGGCGCATCGCCAACTCCCTTGTCTCGAGGGTTTCTTCCGGGTAAGCATCATGCTGCCTAGATCGCATCTTGCGATCTAGGCGGTACACGTTTATTCGCTGTTCATGCGTTGCTCGTACTGAAGCCTTTTTGATGGCGAGCAACGTAGTTATCTTAGACGTGTTAGGGTTAGCATTGTTCATCGTATCATATGCTATCGTCGTGCAACCCTTAGACGTCTAGCCGCCCTTACACCTATCTTAGGTGTAGGGGCGGCACCCCGCTTGATCATTATTTAGTAGATCCGATCCGTTATGATTGTTCCTTGTTCTTCAAGGATTAGTTTAATATCTGCATAGTTAGGCCTTACAAACGGGTTGAAGGATCCGGTGGCACGTAGGGTGCAGTTTGCTAACCCTAGATAAGATGTTCCGGGGATCAACTTCATGTTGGTTTTTTAGGCCTTATCTAGGGTTGGCTTATTGACACCGTGCGTGGCTGCTAGGCTCAATCACGAGTAGGATGTTCCGATTATGTGGTGAGAACCCTAAATCGTAGTAGGTCGTTTTGGCTTTATTTTGATCAAGCAGGACCACCATATATTCGTACACCTCGTACGGATCATGGGTGGATCGGCTCTTTGAGCCGATTCACAGGACAACCTGAGAGCCGATCGAGGCTCGTATTTAATGTTTACGTGTATGCCCTGCAGGAAACTAAGCGAGGCACATCCATCACCTTCCTGACCAGGTATAGGTCAGGTGGCACGCCCTTGCACCAGCATCGGACGGGCGTGCCGAGTCTTTGCGGGCCATCGCTCGGAGGGGCCAGGGCCAGCCGCAGCCCTGGGAGCCTCCCGGCTCTACCGTGTTGCCCGTCGTTGCTCGCCGGTGGGTTTCTGACCGCAACACATTCTGGCACGCCCGGTGGGACCGTCTTCGACATCAACCACATCGCCATCTACATCTGAGATGGCGGAAGGCACTCCAGTCACGTACGAGGATCTGACCGAGGAGCTCAAGAAGAAGTATGACGAGGTCAAAGCAATCCTCGAAGCCGACCTCATCGCCTCTTTTCACAGAACCCGCTCACATGGCATCAGGTGGAAAGGGTTCTCACCTGAGGCGCGCTCGATGGAGTGGACCTGTCCGCCCCGTCGAAGAACGCACCGAGTCCCTGCGTCAGGAGATTAACTTCATGGTAGCTCACTCGCTGCACCGCCATTCTGAGAGCCTGGTGAACACTTTGGAGTGTGTCGCTCTTCGGGTGATCCAGGAAATCATGAGGCATCAGTACTCTCCGTCGGGACCTGCTCTAGGAACTCATCAAGGGGAGCTACCACTCCAGAGCCGACCACCGCTGCCCTTCGCGCTGGCAGCACCAGAGGTGCCGAATACACCGGCATTCGTTGTCTACAAGATCGGGGGCGATCCTAGTGATTACCAGTTCTTGTACGAGGCACCCAAGGAGATCCCTCGCGGATACACGTGCACATACGTGCCAGACTGCAGTAACTGGGCACTCACAAACCAGACTGCAACAGCAGGGACTTCTGGAACAGCAGGAGGAACTTCGGGAACAGATCTTGAGAAGCAGACTCGGCTAGCTAAGTATGCCACTCCGACAAACCTCCGAGCTCAGCTCCTGCAGCTTGGCTCGTAGCTGGAAAAGCAAGCATGGCTGGCTAAGTATGCCACTCCGGCGAATCTTCGGAGTTCGACTCCGCAGCCAGCACCGCGGATCAGATCGATACAATCCCGAGAGACCAGTTTGGCATGGTGCCGAAAAGGAGGACAATCGGCTATTCCAAGCCGTACCCCAACGAGTACGAATTGATCCCGCTACCACCCAAATATCGGCTCCCCGATTTCTCCAAGTTTAATGGATCGGATGGTTCCAGCTCCATCGAGCATGTGAGCCGATATTTGGCACAGCTGGGCACGATCTCGGTGTCGGACGAGCTGCGTGTGAGGTTCTTCGCACGAGTCCCTCACAGGATCGGCTTTCGGGTGGTACACATCGCTGCCACCAGATTCAATCCGGACTTGGAAGCAGTTGGAAGAGCAGTTCCACATGCAGTATCACTCAGAGGCTTCCGAGGCTGGCATTACCGATTTAGCGCAAGTACGACAGAAGCGCGGAGAAACAGTGTCAGAATACGTCCAGCGCTTCAGGACCGTTAGGAACCGATGCTATTCGGCTCGTGTGACTGAAAAAGAAGCAGTCGAGTTGGCAGTGGTGGGCCTTGCATCACCAATCAAAGATATGGCCTCCCAAGCAGACTACCCTTCACTGGCGCACATGGTTCAGAAACTGTCGTTATATGAACAGCGCCACCCAGACTTGTACCGGGACAAATTCAAGCGTGCGGTAGTCTTGGTTGAAGCAGATGAAGATGAAGGGTCCGCGGGAGATCAAGAGGTAGCAGTAGCTGAATGGACTCGGGGGGCAACCCCGGTGTCCTGCAAATGGGTGAAGCCACAAGGTCCTCCCAGAGGGTTTGACTTCGACGTGACCAAAGCTGAGCAAATTTTTGATCTCTTACTCAAGGAGAAGCAGCTGAAGTTACCCGACGGTCTCAAACTCCCTGCAGCACAGGAGCTGAATGGAAAGCCATATTGCAAATGGCATAACACGTTCAGCCATAACACCAACGACTGCAGGGTGTGGCGTCAGCAGATCCAAATGGCGATAGAGCAAGGGCGTCTAATCTTCAACCAGTACGCCATGAAAGTCGACACACACCCCTTCCCCGCCGTTAACATGGTGGAGTGTACTTACCCTGGAGGGTGCCAGCCAGGATTCTCGTTCAACATCAACATGGTAGGACCTGGATACCACTCTGGTAAGGACGAAGACGAGGGCAGCTGCTCTCATAGCAAGGACACAGAGGAAGCCGCTCCACGCGATCGGCTCCGACACGATGGCAAGCGCTACATCACAGAGGGAGAAGTGAAGAATGTGAGATATCAACGACCTCTCTCTGATCACCTCCTCAACAAGTATGTGAGTCAATATGACCAACGCCGACGGCCCAACGACGATGATGAAAGAGATCGTCTGGCTAGGGACGCCAGGAGACATCGTCGGCATGATCGCGACGAGGAGAGATATGAGCGCCACGCCAAGGAAAAGTCAAGAGAGCAAGACGACGAGGATAGGCATTGGGACTGTCCCTTCTTCGGTACATCGCTGGGATTCAGGAATGAGCCGATTGCCTACAATCAGCAACTGCCCAGAATGTAGACAGAAGAAGAAGGATGCAGCTAACGTGTCCGTGTTCAGACGTCTAGGGCCTCTCCCGCCTCGGAACAAGCACGTTGAGTCCCCTCGGGTGGAAGATCTCGAGGAATTGGAAGACGATGATAGAGAAGAAGATAAGTACCACCGGCCAAGGTGGTGCCCTGATGGACTCAGCCGTTCCCAAAAGCGTAGGGTTCAGCGACTACGTGGTTTGGAGGAAGCCGAAAGGTTATACCTGCACACGTTGCGGAAGGCGCGGCCTGATCTGGCCGCTAAAATTCAGCGAACCCTGGACGAAGAAGGTCGGCCACAAAGGAAAGAGTGGTGCCCCAGACAAAAGAAAGCCGATGATGAAACATCGGGCTGGCACAAACATGGTGTTCATCCTTCCGACGGAGTTTAGTGCTCCGGGATTAGACGAAGCACCTGTGGCGCAACTTGATCTGCGGCCCACGGCCGATTATCTTTGAGAAGCCACGAGAAAGAATTTACGGACATCCGAAGGCCCTGTACTTGCGAGGTTATATCAATGGGCAGCCTGTCAACAAGATGCTGGTGGACACCGGAGCGGCAGTCAACATTATGCCATACTCCATGCTACGTCGGTTGGGACGCTCTAGCTCGGATCTGATCAAGACCAACGTAACATTGAGCGATTTCAACGGCCAAGCGTCTGACGCACAAGGTGTTATGAACGTGGATCTGACCGTAGGAAGGAAAACCATCCATACGACGTTCTTTATTGTCGATAGCAAGAGCACCTATGCTGTCCTGCTAGGAAGAGATTGGATCCACGCCAACTGTTGCATTCCATCCACGATGCACCAATGCTTAATACGATGGGATGGAGATGAAGTAGAGGTCGTCCGGGCGAGATGACTCAGCCGAGATTTCAACGGCTGGCATGAACGTTTGGGAGACAACGGGCCAAGAGCCACTCTCGGGCATCAATTTGGACGATCGCGAGCGCATCGACGTGACGAAGGACGGGGTTAGGCTGGTCTTATCCACCGGCCTGACCGTATAGCAAGAACAAACCTATGGACAAACGTGGCGAGGCCGATCCTTGGGATCGGCCCCAAAGATCTATGGAGGAACATTGCAGAACCTTCATTGAGCGATTCAATCAACATGGAGGCCGATTCCAGCAAATCGGCCAAAATTATCCTCACCACACGTTCTGCCTGTGTTCAACTTCGATCTAATGGGCAGCGGTTTTACGTCGGCTGATGAGAGTCAACATTAGTCCTAACGGAGCCGACGTTCAAATACAGTGCCGTGGCTAACTACAGAGCCGATATCCGCAGTTACCTGACAGATTCGGCTCGGGGGGCACCTAATCAGATGAACATGTGCGATACATGTGCAGTGAAATATTGGGGGGGCCGATAGGAAAATCGGCCAGTAAAAAAAAATTTCATGGTATACAGCCGATGCATAGCCATCGACTCTAGTACAAATTACACAAGATCTACCAGCTGCGTGTTCAAGGGAAGAAAAGGTGATCGGCTCCGGTGTATCTACTGTCGGCCTGGCTAAGTTGGCCACCTTCTCAGCTATGCTCGTAGGAATAGCTAGGACCTCTGCATGGTGGCTGTCTCAATTGCCTGAGTTCAAAGCCCTTGGACTGAACTGTGTGTCCTCGCCACTGTTCTCGCCTTAACTGAGGCTCGGGGGGCAGCTGATTTGGTAGACACTCTGTTTTTGGAAGCCGATTGGAGTATCATCGGCTGATCCTGCATCGTAACCTTCTTCGAAAGTGGTGAGTTGTTGCAGAAGAAGACTACTAGAGCTGCGGAAAGGAGCCTGAAAGGGAAGCCGTCATCATCTACATGGTCAGGGCCATTTCTGTTGCTGCGAAAAGATAGAGCAAGGTGCTATGTTCGGACAGCAAGGGGCAGTTAAGGATCACCTTCAGGCTGGAAACCATAGCGTGGGCGTTGGATGGTGTTACCATGGATCCATTGCAGTTGCGAACCTGCGCGATTGAACATCTGAGGTTCACATGGCCGTGGGTTGGATCTGTTCAAGTGGCGTTTTGAGGATTTGGGTTTTGCTCTTGCGGACAAGTCACAGATTACCACTTGGATGGACAATGGAGTTGGCTTTGCTCGCGTTTCATGGCAAGGTCCGATGCGCTACCATCGGCTCTTAATTTGTTGACTTCTTTTAGCAATCGGCAAATTTGGTAAAAGGACAGAATCAGCTGAGAAATTTCTTCTTCATTAATAAGAGGGGTTTTTTTACAATGAAGAGCCGATCGCTCAAGAAAGGAGGAACAAAAGAAGAGCCGATTGCTCGAGTACTACTGATCCTACTCTACTAATCCTTGCTGCCCTCGTCGTCGGCATCGTAGCTGCCGCCGGCGCTGCTTCCGGAGAACTCCTCGTCGCCGCTACCCCAGCCCTCGGCCGGAGCTTCTTCCTCCTCGTCATCATCATCATCTTCACTGTCCGTCCAAGCGCGGAAGCGCTTCGCCGGCGGGTACCCAGCGGAGGAGGAGGAATCGTCTTCCTCCTCTTCTTCCTATTCCTCCTCGTCTTCCTCGTCTTCCTCTCCCTCCTCCTTATCGGAGGAAGTGGGGTTCCCCCAGGAGTGGAGGTCATCCTCGCTCTTGCTCTCCAGTTCCCCTTCAATGAGGAACTAGAGGTCGCCCTCCCCACCAGTCAGGGGCAGGTCGCCATCTGATCCGACGAGGGTTTCTGGTGGGCCATCTGGCACGAAATCGAAGTCCCACTGTGGCTCTGACATCGGCTCGCTCGAGGAAGAAGATTGAAAAGAGAAGCCGGAGGAGACGGAGGAAGAAGAAGACATTGCTTCGGGGGAAGAGGGTTTTTCGGTGCCGATAGCTAGAACAGAGGAGGGGGATGAAGAGGCGAATCGGTCGGCATAGTTAAATAAGGGGGAGCCTAGTGGAAATTTAATGCCATTGCAGTTTCCGAGGAAGTGATGCTAAAACTATCAAATCTTGCAGAGAAGTTGAGAAGGCAAGGCATCATGATGAAGAATACTGCGACGGTTCTGCTCTGTTACGACTTGACCCGACGAAGAAAAGACAGAGTGATTTGGAATTATCAATTCCAAAACCAGGGGGGCATGTGTTATCACTAGAATTTGACCGAGTCAGAGGTGGGCCGCGATCAAGATGGGCTTGAAGAATATACGTTGAAGAATATACGTGAATCGGCCTTGAATAACGAGTTTGGGCTAATTTGCCCATGTATCTGTAAATATAAAGTAGAACACGTGTCGTTTTAGATAGAACTTGACTCGTGCACGGTTGGGATTATTCCCACGTTAGAAAGTCTACGGACTATAAATATGTATCTAGGGTTTATGAAATAAACAACAATCACGTTCACCACAAACCAATCTAGGCGCATCGCCAACTCCCTTGTCTCGAGGGTTTCTTCCGGGTAAGCATCATGCTGCCTAGATCGCATCTTGCGATCTAGGCAGTACACGTTTATTCGCTGTTCATGCGTTGCTCGTACTGAAGCCTTTTTGATGGCGAGCAACGTAGTTATCTTAGACGTGTTAGGGTTAGCATTGTTCATCGTATCATATGCTATCGTCGTGCAACCCTTAGACGTCTAGCCGCCCTTACACCTATCTTAGGTGTAGGGGTGGCACCCCGCTTGATCATTATTTAGTAGATCCGATCCGTTATGATTGTTCCTTGTTCTTCAAGGATTAGTTTAATATCTGCATAGTTAGGCCTTACAAACGGGTTGAAGGATCCGGTGGCACGTAGGGTGCAGTTTGCTAACCCTAGATAAGATGTTCCGGGGATCAACTTCATGTTGGTTTTTAGGCCTTATCTAGGGTTGGCTTATTGACACCGTGCGTGGCTGCTAGGCTCAATCACGAGTAGGATGTTCCGATTATGTGGTGAGAACCCTAAATCGTAGTAGGTCGTTTTAGCTTTATTTCGATCAAGCAGGACCACCATATATTCGTACACCTCGTACGGATCATGGAGTGGATCGGCTCTTTGAGCCGATTCACGAGACAACCTCGAGAGCCGATCGAGGCTCGTATTTAATGTTTACGTGTATGCCCTGCGAGGAAACTAAGCGAGGCACATCCATCACCTTCCCGACCGGGTATAGGTCAGGTGGCACGCCCTTGCACCAGCATCGGACGTGCGTGCCGAGTCTTTGCGGGCCGTCGCTCGGAGGGGCCAGGGCCAGCCGCAGCCCTGGGAGCCTCCCGGCTCTACCGTGTTGCCCGTCGTTGCTCGCCGGTGGGTTTCTGACCGCAACACCTATATAGCGCCCTATTGGGCAGCGAAGCTCCGGGAATCAAGTTTATTTGATGCTCAATACCACGCAATGGTGGTAATCCTGCGGGCACCTCCTCCGGAAACACGTCGTTGAATTCCTGCAAAACACTAGAAACACCAAGATTAATAGGGGTCATGTCGTTAGAAACCAAAACCTCACCCTTGTACATGAGCACAAGATGCATAGCTGTAGGATCCTCACTAAACTCTCTCATATCTTCTTGGTGGCTAGTATAACTAAGGAATTCAATCTCTCACTTTTCGTTATATCACTCACTGCATTACAATTCTCTCGCCTATCTATAGGTGCATCCTCCAAGTTTACTTCAACTTTCTGACGAGATTCATTGACAATTTGCTGTGGTGACATAGGCTGCAAATTGATTTTCTTGCCCTTGAACTCAAAGTAGTATGTATTGGCACAGCCATTGTGTTGCACAGAACGGTCATAGAGCCAAGGCCTTCCCAATAGTAGGTGACACACCGTCATAGGAACCACATCAAAATCAATGGAATCCTTATACGGCCCAATCTCAAACTCAACACGCACCATGTGGTTTACCTTTATTTCACCATTGTCGCTCAACCACTGAATATAGTATGGATGCGGGTGCGGTAGATACTTCAACTTCAGCTTCGTACACAACTCCTTGCTTGCTAAATTGCGACAACTCGATCCCGCCATCAATAATGACCTTGCAAGCCTTGTCAGGACCAACTAAAGCCTTTGTTTGGAACAAATTGCAGCGCTGAGTAGATGCACTAGGCAAAACATTAAGAGCACGCTGAGACACAAAAATAGTGCGAGCATCAGATAGATATGCATCTACACCATCACTGTCATAGTCATCATCTTCTGGAGCATATGGATCAACATCATCTCCAGTCTCATACTCATTGTCCTCATTGATAATCATGACCGTGCGGTTAGGACAATCTCTCTTGAAGTGACCCTTGCCACCACATGTATGACAAGCCATATCAGGGTTGCGCGCAGTAGACATGCTAGAGCCACTTATACTTGCAGCAGGTTCGGACCTCTTTGTGTTGGACACATTGGAAACTGACTTGCTAGACGAAGTAGGAAACTGTGCGGAGCGCGATGATGACACCGGTGCCGTAGATGGGGACGCCCCCAGGCGTGTAGCGCCCTAGGCGTGTAGCGCACAGCTCCCGTAGCACG
Organism: Lolium rigidum; assembly: GCF_022539505.1. Classification (NCBI taxonomy): domain Eukaryota; kingdom Viridiplantae; phylum Streptophyta; class Magnoliopsida; order Poales; family Poaceae; genus Lolium; species Lolium rigidum. Next base: position 24,685,422 of record NC_061513.1, read on the forward strand.
ACCTTTGATTTGAGCTTCTTCAGCCAACTGTGCTTCAGCTTCTCTTGCATGATGTAGCAACTCATTCATTGTAGTGTAACTGTGATGACGAACAATGCCTTTGATATCATACTTCAAGCCATGTAAAAACGCTGCATTGTCATCTGAAGTGACTCACGGACACGGCCACGCTGCATAAGCATCTCCATCTCCATGAAATATTCATCAAAATTCTTCACACCTTGTCTCAATAGGGTCAACTTATCATAAATAGTACACAAATAATTAGTGGGTACGAAACGAGCTTGCATAATGGCCTTCATCTCACGCCATGTACGAACTGGCAGCTCGTTATCTTCTTGACGAGTACATGTAACTCAATCCCACCAACGCAATGCATAGCCATCAAATTCTTAGGAAGCAAGCTTGATCTTCCTATCTTCAGTATAATCATGTAAGAGCCATAACTTCTCAATCTTCAGCTCCCAAGTGAGGTATTCTTCAACATCAGCTCCTCCTTCAAACTTGGGTATGGAGAACTTGGGCTTACCCAAACCATCTTCTTCATCAAACCCACGACCATGGCGTCCTAGTTCAACAAAGCCACGACCACGGTTACCACGTCCAGCACCACAACCAACACCAGGTGCTTCATCCTGAAGATCAGGGTCTGCTTCATCTTGTTGCTGTTGTTGTGTGAGATTTTCAACAGCTAGTTGCAAAACTTGAAGACTACGCTGAATATCCGTCATTTGATCATTCATTGTAGTGACGGTCTCACTAGTAGCATCCAGCTTCTGGGAAATCCCCTGAACAGTCCCCTTAAGTTCACCGTCCTGAGTGCAGAATTCACGTCGCATCTCATTGCGAAGAGCTTCATACTCCCTCCATGTCATCACATCAGCAGCATCCTTATTTATCTGGTTAACAATTTTCTCATCACTAGAAGACATGGTTAGTAGATTAGTGCACTAAAACAAATATATATGGTGGTACTTGATACGTCTCTAACGTATCTATAATTTCTGATGTTCCATGCTAGTTTTATGACAATACCTACATGTTTTGCTCACACTTTATAATGATTTTATGCATTTTCCGGAACTAACCTATTAACAAGATGCCGAAGTGCCAGTTCCTGTTTTCTGCTGTTTTTGGTTTCAGAAATCTTACACAGGAAATATTCTCGGAATTGGACGAAACAAAAGCCCACGATCTTATATTTCACGGAAGGTTCCAGAAGTCCGAAAGGGAGACGAAGATGGGCCAGGGGGCCCCCACACCACACCTGGGTGCGGGCCCACTCCTGGCCGCGCCGCCAGGTGGTGAGGGCACCCTGGTGCCCCTCCGACGCCGCCCTTTCGCCTATATATGCTCCCAGACGCGAAAACCCTATAACACCTGACGATATTCCACGAAGAGTTCCGTAGCCGCCGCCATCGCGAAACCAAGTTTCGGGGGACAGAATCTCTGTTTCGGCACGCCGCCGGGACGGGGAAGTGCCCCCGGAAGCCATCTCCATCGACGCCACCGCCTCCATCATGCTCCGTGAGTAGTTCCCCCATGGACTACGGCTTCTAGCAGTAGCTAGTTGGTACTCTCTCTCCCATGTACTTCAATACAATGATCTCATGAGCTGCCTTACATGATTGAGATCCATCTGATGTAATCGGTGTTGTGTTTGTTGGGATCCAATGAATTGTTACATTATGATCAGTCTATCTATAAAGTTTGTGAAGTTATTGTTGCTGCAATCTTGTTGTGTTTAATGCTTGTCACTAGTGCACGAGTGGCATGATCTTAGATTTAAGCTCTATAATTATTGCTTAGATTGTATCTACAAGTTGTTTGCACATGTCTATGTCCGGAACCCGAGGCCCCGCAGTGACAAGCAATCGGGATAACTGGAGGGGAAGGCGTAGGTATGAGGATCACATGTTTTCACCAAGTGTTAATGTTTTGCTCCGGTGCTCTATTAAAAGGAGTACCTTAATTACCAGTAGATTCCCTAGAGGCCTGGCTGCCACCGGCTGGTAGGACAAAAGATGTTATGCAAGTTTCTCATTGCGAGCACGTATGACTATATATGGAAAACATGCCTACATGATTAATAGACTTGATGTTTTGTCTTAATGCTATTTCAATCCTATCAATTGCCCAACTGTAATTTTTTCACCCAACACTTGTTATTGGAGAGTTACCACTAGTGTAGATAGCTGGGAACCCCGGTCCATCTTTCATCATCATATACTCGTTCTATATGTCATTGGAAGTAGTATCAACTATTTTCTGGTGCCATTGTCTCTGTGTTACTGCTACCGCTGCTGTGTTACTGTTACTATTGCTCTCATATTACTGCTGCTTTCACATCACCCCTGTTACTAGTGCTTTTCCAGGTGCAGCTGAATTGACAACTCAGTTGTTAAGGCTTATAAGTATTCTTTACCTCCCCTTGTGTCGAATCAATAAATTTGGGTTTTACTTCCCTCGAAGACCGTTGCGATCCCCTATACTTGTGGGTTATCAAGACTATTTTCTGGCGTCGTTGCCGGGGAGGCATAGCTCTACTCATAAGTTCACCTGGGGAGTACACTCTACCTCTCTCTCTGTTTTTATTTTATTTTGTTTTGCTTAGTTTACTTTTGCCTAGTTTGTTTGTGCTTAGTTTATTTCTGTCTAGTATTATTTTGCTTAGTTTACTTTTGCCTAGTTTGTTTTTGTCTTGTTTTATTTTTCTTATATACCCGAAAATCCATAAAAATTTGAAAAACCGAAAAATTAAAAACTGTTGTTATGGGAGAACCCACCACCTATTTGGAGCTTATTGAAATATATATGAATTATAGAGAATCAAGAACGGGTAAGGTCATGAGTGCTATGATAGAAAAATTGAATACAATTGCTAAAATCTTGCTTAAACGCCATGATATAAACTGTTGCTCTAAACAGGATACTAAACATCTTAAATTCCAATGTGGCTTAGTGAAGAAGTTTTAATTAAGAACTATAATTGGAATAACTATATTCATTTTGGGTTCGAAGAGGTAGAACAATTTGTCTTATTTATGGGAGCTTCTGAAATAGAATCATTCATGTCTAAAAATTATGAAACTTGTATTGCTTGTAAGAACCTTAAAGATTATGTCTCTTCTATCCTTAATTTTTGCATAGAAAGTTACAGTGATAATCCTTATATCATTGATTATAAAGAGAGACTCATTAATGCACAAGAATGCACTCACAATTTGCAGGAACATGTGAAAGAAGAAATTGATGAACCCGAAAGCTCATTGGATGAAAAATAGGAGGAAATTGATGAACCTGAAAGCTCATTGGATGAAAAAGAGGAGGAGAGTGATGAACAAAAGGAGGAAGAATGGATTAGCTACCCATGCCAACCTTCTAATGAGAGTAACTCTTTATCTCTTACACTATTTGATTGTCCTCCATGATTACCAAAGGAGGATGAATGTTATATGCCTGTGGATTCTCTTGAAATATTCCCTATGAGTAAAATTTGTGAGAATAATTATGCTACTGTTATCTATGATAATCCATGCTATTTTGAAAAATCCTATGATAATGCTTTGTTTGTGCCTGATATCGAAATGCATGATACTAAAGAGTTTTGCTTAGCAAATGTTTATGATAAAGCTCTAGACGATGGTCCTATGTTACTTGATAATATTAATTGTACTACCAATGAAAATGGGATTGGAGAGGTCTTGAGTTTATCTAGGAGTCCTATATCTTTTGAGATTGATCAATCATCTTGTTATATTATTGATAAAAGTGGGTTTGAAAGTTTTAATCCCATTATTTTTGAGCTTGATAAAAATTATGTGTTTGTAGATCATGGAAAGCATGTCTGTATGTGATAGTTATATTGTTGAGTTTGTTCATGATGCTACTGAAAATTATTATGAGAGAGGAAAATATGGTTGTAGAAATTTTCATGGTACTAAAACGCCTCTCTATATGCTGAAAATTTTGAAGTTACTCGTGTTTTATCTTCCTATGCTTGTCACTTTGTTCTTCATGAATTTATTTGTGTACAAGATTCTTATGCATAGGAAGCGGGTTAGACTTAAATGTGTTTTGAACTTGCTTTTTGATGCTCTCTTTTGCTTCAACTCTCATCCTTGTGTGGGCATCATTAAAATTGATGAGCCCATCTTAATGGCTATAAAGAAAGCACTTCTTGGGAGATAACCCATGTCTTTATTTTGCTACTGTTTTGTTGTGTCTTGGAAGTTGTTACTACTGTAGCAACCTCTCCTTATCTTTATTTTATTGCATTGTTGTGCCAAGTAAAGTCTCTAATAGAAGGTTGATGCTATATTTGGATTTCTGCGTAGAAACAGATTTCTATCTGTCACGAATTTCAGTAGGTCTCTCTGTAGGAAATTCAGAAAAATCTGCCAATTTTCATGCGTGTTCCTCAGATATGTATGCAACTTTCATTAGTTTTAAGTTTTCTTATTTGATCAATGGAAGTACCTCTTAAAAATTCATCTTTACTGGCTGTTCTGTTTTGACAGATTCTGTCTCTGTTTTTTGCATTGTCTCTTGTGGACTTTAAGTAAGGTTTTCTAGACGTGGAGAGCTGTAGCTAATGTTTTATTGAGTTCTTGCAATGTGTCACTACAGGACTAAAGTGGATTAAAGTTTTTTTTAGTACTAACCCCTCTAATGAAGTTTATGAGAAGTTTGGTGTGGCAGAAGTTTTCAAGGGTGAAGAGAGGAGGATGATATGTGATCAAGAAGAGTGAAAGGTCTAAGCTTGGGGATGCCCCCGTGGTTCATCCCTGCATATTTCAAGAAGACTCAAGCGTCTAAGCTTGGGGATGCCCAAGGCATCCCCTTCTTCATCAACAACTTATCAGGTCACTTCTAGTGAAACTATATTTTTATTCAGTCACATCATATGTGATTTACTTGGAGCGTCTGTGTGTTTTTATTTTTGTTTGTGTTTGAATAAATTCGCATCCTATCAATCCTTGTGTGGGAGAGATACATGCTCCGCTTTTTCATATGAACACTGGTGTTCTTCGTTTTATTTTTCATGTTCATGGCGGAAGCTGAAAGCCGCAGCACTTATTGATATTTGTTTGGAAACAGAAAATGCTTCATATTGTCTTCAATAATTTGATACTTGGCAATTGTTTTGAGCTCTCAAGTAGATCATGTTTAAGTTCATGCACCCTGTAGTTTAAACCTATTAGTGGAGAACTACCGTAGAGCTTGTTTAAATTTGGTTTGCGTGATTGGTCTCTCTAAGGTCTAGATATTTTCTGGTAAAAGTGTTTGAGAAACAAGGAAGACAGTGTAGCGTCTTATAATGCTTGAAATATGTTCATATGAAAGTTTTGCTGTACGGTTCATACTTGTGTTTGCTTCAAACAACCTTGCTAGCCAAGCCTTGTACTGAGAGGGAATGCTTCTCGTGCATCCAAATCCTTGAGCCAAAACCTATGCCATTTGTGTCCACCATAACTACCTATTATGTGGTATTTTCTGCCATTCCAAGTAAATACTTCATGTGCTACCTTTAAAAAATTCAAAACTTTATTACTCCTTATTTGTGTCAATGTTTTATAGCTCAGGAGGAAGTATGTGGTGTTTTATCTTTCGATCTTGTCGTTTACTTCTGACAGACTTTCACCAATGAACTAGTGGCTCATCCGCTTATCCAATAATTTTGCAAAAAGAGCTGGCAACGGGGTTCCCAGCCCCAATTAATTAACTTGCATTAATAATTCTCTTCACATGTTTTGCCCTGATCTATCAGTAAGCAACTTAATTTTGCAAATAGACACTCCTTCATGGTATGTGAATGTTGGAAGGCACTCGAGGATTCGGTTAGCTATGGCTTGTGTAAGCAAAAGGTTGGGAGGAGTGTCATCAATAATGAAACTAAAATACATGTGTAAACAAAAGAGAAGAAGGATGATCTACCTTGCTGGTAGAGATAACGTCCTTCATGGGAGCCGCTCTTGAAAGTCTGGTTGATAATGTAGTTAGAGTACCCGCTACCATTCGTTGACAACAACAAACACCTCTCAAAACTTTACTTTTATGCTCTCTATATGATTTCAAAACTTGAAAAGCTCTAGCACATGATTTAATCCATGCTTCCCTCTACGAAGGGCCTTTCTTTTACTTTATGTTGAGTCAGTTTACCTACTTCCTTCTATCTTAGAAGCAAATACTTGTGTCAACTGTGCATTGATTCTTACATACTTGCTTATTGCACTCATCATACTACTTTGTGTTGACAAATATCCATGAGATATTGATGTCTACGTGTGCTTCTATTCTTTTAGACAGTGTTGGGCCTCCAAGAGCAGAGGTTTGTAGAACAGCAGCAAGTTTCCCTTAAGTGGATCACCCAAGGTTTATCGAACTCAGGGAGGAAGAGGTCAAAGATATCCCTCTCAAGCAACCCTGAAATCACGATACAAGAAGTCTCTTGTGTCCCCAACACACCTAATACACTTGTCAGATGTATAGGTGCACTAGTTCGGCGAAGAGATAGTGAAATACAAGTGGTATGAATGAATATGAGCAGTAGTAACGGCGCCAGAAAAGTGCTTGTCTGGCGTGCGATTGATGGTAGTAATATTGCAGGAAGTAAAGATGCGATAAAACAGTAAACAAGTGATGATTGCAGTATTTGGAAACAAGGCCTAGGGATCATACTTTCACTAGTGGACACTCTCAACATTGATCACATAAATAAATAAGTTCTCTTCCTTTGTGCTACATATACTCTTGTTTGATAATGAACACCATTCGTTGTGTAGGGCTACAAGAGCACCTCAATGCCGGAGTTAACAAGCTGCACAACATTCGGCATTCATATTTAAGTAACCTTTAGAGCATAATAGATCTTTGCAATTTAAACCGAGTACTAACATAGCATACACACTGTCACCTTTACACTATGAAGGGGGAATAAATCACATCAATACTATCATAGTAATAATTAACTCCATAACCTACAAGAGATTATGATCATAACCTACGCCAAGAACTACACGATGCACACACTCGTCACCATTACACCGTGAAGGAGGAATAGACTACTTTAATAACATCACAAGAGTAGCACATAGACTAATAGTGATACAAAGCTCATATGAATCTCAATCATGTAAGGCAGCTCATGAGATCATTGTATTGAAGTACATAGGAGAGAGATTAACCACATAGCTACCGGTACAGCCCTTAGCCTCGAGGGAGAACTACTCCCTCCTCATGGGAGAGAGCAGCGGCGATGAAGATGGCGGTGATGTCAATGGAGAAGCCTTCCGGGGGCACTTCCCCGTCCCGGCAGCGTGCCGGAACAGAGACTTCTGTCCCCCAGATCTTGGCTTCGTGATGACGGCGGCTCTGGAAGGTTTCTCGTACCGTGGCTTTTCCGTATCGAAGATTTAGGTCAGGGACCTTTAAATAGGCGAAGAGGCGGAGTCGGAGGGGTTACGGAGCCGCCACACAATAGGGTGGCGCGGGCCCTAGCCTGGCCGCGCCAGCCCCATGTGTGGGCCCCCTGTGGCTCTCCTCTGGTGGCTCTCGGGTGTTCTGGAAGCTTCGTGGAATTCTAAGATGCTGGGCGTTGATTTCGTACGATTTTGAGAATATTTCCTTACTAGGATTTCTGAAACCAAAAACAGCAGAAAACAGCAACTGGCCCTTCGGCATCTCATCAATAGGTTAGTTCCGGAAAATGCATCAAAACGATATAAAGTGTGAACAAAACATGTAGGTATTGTCATAAAACTAGCATGGAACATAAGAAATTATAGATACGTTTGAGACGTATCAAGCATCCCCAAGCTTAGTTCCTACTCGCCCTCGAGTAGGTAAACGATAACAAGGATAATTTCTGAAGTGACATGCTATCATAATCTTGATCAATACTATTGTAAAGCACATGAGATTAATGCAGCGATTCAAAGCAATGGTAAAGACAATGATTAAACAACTGAATCATATAGCAAAGACTTTTCATGAATAGTACTTTCAAGACAAGCATCGATAAGACTTGCATAACAGTTAACTCATAAGCAATAGATTCAAAGTAGAAGGCATTGAAGCAACACAAAGGATGATTAAGTTTCAGCAGTTGCTTTCAACTTCAACATATATATCTCATGGATTGTTGTCAACATAAAGCAATATAACAAGTGCAATAGGTAAACATGTAAGAATCAATGCACACAGTTGACACAAGTGTTTGCTTCTAAGATAGAAAGAGGTGGGTGAACTGACTCAACAATAAAGTAGAAGATAGGCCCTTCGCAGAGGGAAGCAGGGATGAAATCATGTGCTAGAGCTTTTTAAGTTTTGAAATCATATAGAGAGCATAAAAGTAAAGTTTTGAGAGGTGTTTGTTGTTGTCAACGAATGGTAGTGGGCACTCTAACTACCTCATCAACCAGACTTTCAAGAGCGGCTCCCATGAAGGACGTTATCTCTACCAGCAAGGTAGATCATCCCTCTTCTCTTTTGTTTACACATGTACTTTAGTTTATTTTTTTTTATTTATGGATGACACTCCTTCCAACCTTTTGCTTTCACAAACCATGGCTAATCGAATCCTCGGGTGCCTTCCAACAATCACATACCATGAAGGAGTGTCTATTTGCAAATTAAGTTGCTTACTGATGAATCAGAGCAAAACATGTGAAGAGAATTATTAATGAAAGTTAATTAATTGGGGCTGGGCACCCCATTGCCAGCTCTTTTTGCAAAATTATTGGATAAGCGGATATGCCACTAGTCCATTGGTGAAAGTCTGTCAGAAGTAAATGACAAGATCAAAAGATAAACACCACATACTTCCTCATGAGCTATAAAACATTAACACAAATAAGATATAATAGCTTTTGAATTGTTTAAAGGTAGCACATGAAGTATTTGCTTTGGAGTGGCAGAGAAATACCATGTAGTAGGTAGGTATGGTGGACACAAATGACATAGTTTTTGGCTCAAGGACTTGGATGCACAGGAAGAATCCCTCTCAATACAAGGCTAGGCTAGCAAGGTTGTTTGAAGCAAACTCAAGTATAAAATGGTACATCAAGACTCACATATGAACATATTGTAAGAATTATAAGACTTTACATCGTCTCCTTGTTGTTCAAACACCTCAACCAGAAAATATCTAGAATTAGAGAGACCAATCATGCAAACCAAGCTTTAACAAGCTCTATGTAGTTCTTCATTAATAGGTGCAAAGTACATGATGCAAGAGCTTAAAAAATTGCCAAGTATCAAATTATTCAAGACATTATACCATTTACCACATGCGGCATTTTCTGTTTCCAACCATATATCAATGAACGAAGTAGTTCAACCTTCGCAATGAACATTAAGAATAAAGCTAGGAACACATGTGTTCATATGCAATAGCGGAGCGTGTCTCTCTCCCACGCAAGCATGAATTTATTCAAACAAAACAAAAACAAACAGACGCTCCAAGTAAAGTACATAAGATGTGACCGAATAAAAATATAGTTTCAAGAGAAGTGACCTGATAAGTTGTCGATGAAGAAGGGGATGCCTTGGGCATCCCCAAGCTTAGATGCTTGGGTCTTCTTGAAATATGTAGGGATGAACCACGGGGGCATCCCCAAGCTTAGACTTTTCACTCTTCTTGATCATAGTATATCATCCTCCTCTCTTGACCCTTGAAAACTTCCTCCACACCAAACTCGAAACAACTCATTAGAGGGTTAGTGCATAATCAAAATCCACATGTTTAGAGGTGAAACAATCATTCTTAACACTTCTGGACATTGCCCAAAGCTACTGGAAGTCAATGGAACAAAGAAATCCATCCAACACAGCAAAAGAGGCAATGCGAAATAAAAGGCAGAATCTATCAAAACAGAACAGTCCGTAAAGACGAATTTTTTAGAGGCACTGGACTTGCTGAGGTGAAAATGCTCAAACTGAATGAAAGTTGCGTACATATCTGAGGATCACGCACGTAAATTGGCAGATATTTCTGAGTAACCTACAGAGAACCCTGCCCAAATTCGTGACAGACAGAAATCTGTTTCTGCGCAGTAATCCAAATCTAGTATCAACCCTACTATCAAAGACTTTACTTGGCACAACAATGCAATAAAATAAACATAAGGAGAGGTTGCTATAGTAGTAACAACTTCCAAGACACAACAAAATAGTAGCAAAATAAAGACATGGGTTATCTCCCAAGAAGTTCTTTCTTTATAGCCATTAAGATGGGCTCAGCAATTTTAACGATGCTCGCACAAGGATGAGAGTTGAAGCAAAAGAGAGCAACAAAAAGCAAGTTCAAAACATATTTAAGTCTAACCCACTTCCTATGAAAAGGAATCTTGTACACAAATAAATTCATGAAGAACAAAATGACAAGCATAAGAAGGCAATACAAGCGCAACTTCAAAATTCTCAACATAAAGAGGGAAACTTAATATTATTAAGATGCATATAACCATGTTTCCCTCTCTCATAATAACTTTCAGTAGCATCATTGATGAAATCCACAATATATCCATCACTTAAAACATTCTTGTCATGGTTCATGTGTATAAAAGTATCATTATTTTTGGCATAAGAAAAACTCTTCTCATTAATAGTAATTGGAGCAGGATCATTATCAAGAATTTGAACATGGTAAACAAGTTGCATACTAAGGGAATTATTTTTGGCAATCCAATCATAACTATGACAAGTTTCATAAGGATAGTTATAACCTATATCATAGCATTCTTTATAATAATCATCAAAGATTGGAGGCACGAGTGTCATCATAAGAAATAGAATAGTTATCTTTCACGGTATGTTCATCTCGTGACCATACCATCATTGTTACTAGAAGGAGATGTATCAAACATATAATGATCAGTAGCAAAAGGATTTTCAAACACCTCATCCCCAAGCTTAGAGCTTTCTATATCATTATGGGAGGAAGCATGGATAGTACCGATACTATGGCAATTATTAACATTATCATTTTCAGAATTAGTTTCCCAGAGATTTGCAATATCAAAAGTAGTGTGCTCTTTCAAATCATGATCACTAATGTAGGTAAACGGCATAGGAAGATCATTGTATTCAGATTCATTATCATAATAATCATCAGGAGCAACATACTTACGATTACCTATCGTTATCTCATACACGCGGGGATATGCTGTTACCTCTTTCTTTTTATTCCCCTTCTTCTTCTTCTTCTTCTTCTTCTTCTCATTCTCCTCGTTCCTTTCTTTAGGGGGGAGAGGCTTGATGAGAGGCTTCTCCTCATAACCTGTTTTATTTCCAGAAACAATATAAGAAACTTGGGAGGATTCCTCCTTTTCATTAATAAGTTCAAAGCACACAGCGGTCCTATCATATTTTGGCAAAGTGTCATCTTCTAAAATATTTTGTATGTAAGTATTTGTATGGCAATTATCAATGCAATAAGAAAGACACCCATGCAGGACATCATCAATATCTAGATCGTTAATATCTAACAAAGAAATTTTCCTTGATAACTCTTCACACCACAAAAATAAAGTAAGTTCATCATGCTGATTAGGAGTAATTTCATCATCACAATACAAATTTGCAGTACTCATGGGGTTCGAATTATTATTGGAGGAGCATTGAAAATTAAAATGACCCGCTCTATGGCAAAGTTCACAAATAAAAGGATAGAGGGCACAAACTTTTTTACCAAGATCATCTAGAGCCCTAGACCACTTTCTAGCTTTTTCATTAATATGATGGATACAATATTCATCTTCGATTTGATTAATTCCACAAGGTCTATGCATTCCACAAAAATTAACATGCTTATAAGAAATAGTATTTTCAGAAGTTTGGGCATGCTTATTGCAATCATTAATAACAATTTCATCCTTCATGCAAGCATCTTTAAAAGGTTCATGATACTTATCAAAATTCTTCCTAGGCAATTCAAAATGAGAGGCAGAAGCTTTATAAAGATTTGCAACAACTTGAGAGTCAAGACCATAAGTAGCCCTCATATTTCGAATTTTATCAGTATCCATAAAAGTTTCAATGCATTCATAATCATAATTTATACCTGACTCTTTACCTTTGTTGTTCTCCCAATCTTCAGCGTTCTCCTGAATGCGATTAAGAAGGTCCCATTTAAACTCTTCTTTATTGCGCGTGAATGATCCAGAACAAGCAGCATCCGAACACAGCTTTATCTTGAAAAGAAAGTCTTGCATAGAAATTATCAATGATGATATTACCAGGAAGCTCATGATTGGGGCATTTGAGCATTAAAGACTTCAATCTCTCCCATGCTTGGGCAATACTCTCTCCATCATGAGGCCAGAAATTATATATGCGGTTTCGGTCTTTGTGAATTTCACTTGGAGGATAGAATTTAGAATAAAATAGAGGCACAATATCCTTCCAATCAAGAGAATGCCCATCCTTCAGCAGTTTACACCAATGCGCCGCTTTACCAGACAACGACATAGAGAATAATTTCTTCTTCACTTCGTCCATAGAGATACCTGCACACTTGAATAAACCGCATAATTCATGCAAAAACAGTAAATGATCTCTAGGATGGACAGTTCCATCCCCTTCATAGCGGTTATCCATAACACGTTCAATAATTTTCATAGGTATTTTATATGGAATACTTTCAGTAGGTGGATTTAAAATATCACAAGCATCATTAGAGTTATCGCATATGGGAGATAAAGTATTATCAGAGCAAATTTTCTCCCCTAAAGATGGGAAGCTAAAAGTATTATCATTAGCAGTAATTGCATTCATACTAATAACATCGCTACTAGAATGCAAATAAGGTTCCATAGGTTTTTTAATTTTCGCATCAAACAATTCTAACTCAGGAAAAAGATTAAAAAGCTCACAGTTGTTTTCCATTATGCCTTACTAGTGTAAAACAAGAACCAAAAAGATGCAATTGCAGGATCTAAAGGAAATAGCTTCGAGCACACACACAATGGCGCCAGAAAAGTACTTAGTTACCTGGGACCGGAGTATGAGTGCCTTTTACATTTCCTCCCCGGCAACGGCGCCAGAAAAGTGCTTGTTGCCGTGGGAGGCAATTCTCTATGGTGTAACTTTTCTTCAGATCCCCGGCAACGGCGCCAGAAAAGTGCTTGATGTCTACGTGTGCTTCTATTTTTGTAGACAGTGTTGGGCCTCCAAGAGCAGAGGTTTGTAGAACAGCAGCAAGTTTCCCTTAAGTGGATCACCCAAGGTTTATCGAACTCAGGGAGGAAGAGGTCAAAGATATCCCTCTCAAGCAACCCCGCAATCACGATACAAGAAGTCTCTTGTGTCCCCAACACACCTAATACACTTGTCGGATGTATAGGTGCACTAGTTCGGCGAAGAGATAGTGAAATACAAGTGGTATGAATGAATATGAGCAGTAGTAACGGCGCCGGAAAAGTGCTTGCTGGCATGCGATTGATGGTAGTAATATTGCGGGAAGTAAAGATGCGGTAAAACAAGTAAACAAGCGATGATTGCGGTATTTGGAAACAAGGCCTAGGGATCATACTTTCACTAGTGGATACTCTCAACATTGATCACATAAATAAATAAGTTCTCTTCCTTTGTGCTACATATACTCTTGTTTGATGATGAACACCATTCATTGTGTAGGGCTACAAGAGCACCTCAATGCCGGAGTTAACAAGCTCCACAACATTCAGCATTCATATTTAAGTAACCTTTAGAGCATAATAGATCTTTGCAATTTAAACCGAGTACTAACATAGCATACACATTGTCACCTTTACACTATGAAGGGGGAATAAATCACATCAATACTATCATAGTAATAATTAACTCCATAACCTACAAGAGATTATAATCATAACCTACGCCAAGAACTATACGATGCACACACTGTCACCATTACACCGTGAAGGAGGAATAGACTACTTTAATAACATCACAAGAGTAGCACATAGACTAATAGTGATACAAAGCTCATATGAATCTCAATCATGTAAGGCAGCTCATGAGATCATTGTATTGAAGTACATAGGAGAGAGATTAACCACATAGCTACCGGTACAGCCCTTAGCCTCGAGGGAGAACTACTCCCTCCTCATGGGAGAGAGCAGCGGCGATGAAGATGGCGGTGATGTCAATGGAGAAGCCTTCCGGGGGCACTTCCCCGTCCCGGCAGCGTGCCGGAACAGAGACTTCTGTCCCCCAGATCTTGGCTTCGTGATGACGGCGGCTCTGGAAGGTTTCTCGTACCGTGGCTTTTCCGTATCGAAGATTTAGGTCAGGGACCTTTAAATAGGCGAAGAGGCGGAGTCGGAGGGGGTACGGAGCCGCCACACAATAGGGTGGCGCGGGCCCTAGCCTGGCCGCGCCAGCCCCATGTGTGGGCCCCCTGTGGCTCTCCTCTGGTGGCTCTCGGGTGTTCTGGAAGCTTCGTGGAATTCTAAGATGCTGGGCGTTGATTTCGTCCGATTCCGAGAATATTTCCTTACTAGGATTTCTGAAACCAAAAACAGCAGAAAATAGCAACTGGCCCTTCGGCATCTCGTCAATAGGTTAGTTCCGGAAAATGCATCAAAACGATATAAAGTGTGAACAAAACATGTAGGTATTGTCATAAAACTAGCATGGAACATAAGAAATTATAGATACGTTTGAGACGTATCAGATATGCATGTTGAAAGTTGAAAGCAATTGCTGAAACTTAAATCTTCCTTTGTGTTGCTTCAAACCTCTTACTAAGAATTTATTGCTTTATGAGTTAACTCTTATGCAAGACTTTTTGATGCTTGTCTTGAAAGTACTATTCATGAAAAGTTTTGCTATATGTTATCTATTTGCTATATGCTTTACAATATATGATCAAGATTATGTAAGTAGCATGTCACTACAGAAATTATACTTTTTATCGTTTACCTACTCGAGGGCGAGTAGGAACTAAGCTTGGGGATGCTGTACTCTCACAACTCACTCAAAACTGATAAGAAAAGGAAATCTTACCGCTCCAAAGTGAATTAGTATTGCTTACCACTTGTAGTGACACTAGTGCACGGATGTAGCGAAGCGAATATCAAGGGTATAAGATCAAATCACACGGCAAAGCAGGATATATGTGGGGCTGTAGGTAGGCTACCTATTTGCACCAATTACAAGCTCTAGCGCTGACCGTAGACAACCAATGATACTCACACAAGGCGATAAATGTGGCAATGCAACTATATGGATGAAAGGTTGCAATGCACTCGAGAGACACTAGCAAAGCTCAACAAAACAGGCACAATATTGCTCAACTACAGGTGCAAAAAAGTAAACTAGGCCTTCACTTGAATCTTACTACCACTTCACTTTTTTCTTTTTGGATTTTCTTTTTGTACACACACAGCTATGTAGCTCTTTTTCTTATTTTATATTTTCTCTTTTTTATTTTTATTTTATGACTCAACTCCTTGATAACACGGCCAACAGAAATTGCAAAGCCCCAAAACCCTAACGAGCAGCCTGTCAAGCGGTAAAACTAGTCTCTTCTGGGGAAGTTTCTAGTCACTTATATCGAAAGGCTGTGTCTATGGTTGGGACAAGCACACTGTACGCTATGTGGACTCGGAGTAACAAAAACTGAAACTAGATGATAGCGGAAACACAAACCCTAACTATACTAGATGGAAGAAAAAAGATACGCAAAAACAACTACGAAAAGCAACTAAAACTCGAAATTAGTGCAATCTAAGGCTATGGTAAACCCTAACCCTAATATTTTGGCTTTTTCTGGATAGGAGAACACTCACAACTCAACTATGGGGTGGATTGTGGATGGCTTACCGAGGAAAACACTGAAATCTGGTACCAAGATGATAAGGGGTTGCTCGATCTTCTCAGTAAGCACGGTGGTGATGATGATCACGGGATGAACACATCGGAGATACTTGATGATGAAGTGGATGATAACTTGTATGATGCAACGAGATCTCTCGATTGGTCCCTATTGCCAATGCAAGAGCTCTCAACCCTGCAAGATATTCGCAACTCCACACAATTGCGCAAGTAGCCTCCGACCACGAAGCGGTAAGTTGCAACCGTCTAATTCCCAATGGAACATCAGATCACACAAGACTTTTCAGGGTTTACACCAAATCAATGCAATATGGTGTAAGAATTTGATAGAGTTGCAAAGCAATAAACTATGAACTAGGGTTTATCTTAAACGTGGTCAAAACCTAATTTGGGGGCATCGTAGGCACTTATATAGGGGTTCAGGACGACCAGGGTTCGAGAAAATACATGAATAACCGACCCAGATCGGGATCTGGTCGAGACAGACTCGAACACGGCCGGTTCAGGAGCCGGTCGACCGGGCCTGGGGCCGTCCGGTCCGGTTTGGACCGGGCCTGGGGCCGGATCATGACCGAGTGCACCTGGA
Source organism: Lolium rigidum (assembly GCF_022539505.1). Lineage (NCBI taxonomy): Eukaryota > Viridiplantae > Streptophyta > Magnoliopsida > Poales > Poaceae > Lolium > Lolium rigidum. The sequence continues at coordinate 24,701,830 of NC_061513.1, forward strand.
CGAGAAACAGAACACGCCCGACTGGCACCAGTGCAGGATCCGGTTGAAACCGGGCTCACCCGGCGTGGGGGCCGGTTGGACCGAGTCTGGCGCCGGGTCGGCCGACGTGGCGTCCGGTCAAACCGGGCCTGGCGCCGGCTGGACTGCTTCTTCCTCTTCTTCCCTCGGGCATGCCTCCCGCTCCTTCCTCGCGCGTCCATGGGATGTCTTCATGTCCAGCTTCACGTCCAGCTGCTCCTCTCCTCCTCGTGCGATGCTTGCTCCCTCTTTGTACCTGGTCATACATAAGTAATAGGACTTAGGCAGTATAAAGTTCTCATCGATCAAAGTATCACTTAGGAACAAGTTCACCTGTTGTTTGAGTAGCTTCGCACGAGCGCGTGTCATTGGTCCAATCCTGACTTCATTGGACATGAGTTTCACAGCAGCATCGTCTTCATCTTGCAATGACAGAGGTAGTAGTGTAGTAGGGATGTCCTCATCACAGCGGCACAGCTGATGCGGAGGCCGGCCGCCGGCGTGGTGCGCTTCTGCTGGGGACGGCGGTGCTGCTGCGTAGGCCGGGCGCTGGCGAGACGCGCTGATGCCTAGGCCGGGTGCCGGTGAGGTGCGCTTCTGCGGAGGCCAGCGAGGTATGCTTCTGCTGAGGCCAGCCACCGCCGAGGCGCGCTGCTGCTGGGGACGGCTGCGCTGCTTCGGAGGTCAGGCGCCGGCGAGGTGTGCACTTGCGGAGGCCAACTGTTGGCAAGGTACGCTGCTGGTGCTGGGCCGGTGGCCGTGCCCAAACTGGCCTGTAAAACCCTACTGCCAAGCTGCAGCAGGCCAACCGAAGCGCCGCCTCCACCCATCCACCTCCGACGCACCATCTCCGCCGCCAGGGAGCACCGCCGGCGCGCCGAAAACGCAGGCAGCCCGCCGAGCCCATCTGGGCCCCGCCTGGGCCAGATCTGGGCTAAGCATGCCCCGCCCGTGCCGCCCTCGTTCGCTGCTCCGCCGCCAAGTAGCAGCGCCGCCGTCCCTCCTCCCACCCGACGTGCGATTCTCACGCCACCGCGCCGGACCGCCGGCAGCCGAGCTGCACCGCGCCGCCAAGGGGCACCCGGGCCCCCGCCGCGCCGCGGGGAAAGTCAGTCCCGCCGCCGCCAGCACCGCGCGGGCAACGCCCAACGGCCGGGAGAAGGGGGAGGAGGAGATCTGGGGGTGTGGTGGCACTAGGGTTCGCCCGTCGCCCGCGGGGGGGGGGGGAAGCGAGCGAGCTAACGGGTCGTACTAGGTATTGCCTATGTACTGGGACATGGCCAATCCTTGGAACCTAAAGGATCACCCATTAACCCAGCAGGGAGGTGCGGACCGAACATGGAGTGGAGGAGGCACTCACGGCGGCAAGCTCGCTGGAGAAGGTCAACGGCGGCAGGCGGCAGGCGGCTAGGATTCCTTGTTCTGATCGATACCATCTTACAGAATGGTGAAAAGTGAAAATATTGCACATCTATTTCTTAGAGATAGTTTGGTATATACAATACTACAGGGGCCAGTCTACTACAGACATTACACACTTAACAGCTCTTACTATTCTCAACAACAACAAAAAAAGCTTAACAGCTCTTACGATCCACTGTTCACTTATAAGCTGCAAACCAGTAATAGAAGGATTCCGGGAAATGCACTTTGGCTCATAGGAGCATATGCTCCCATTATGTGAATCCACATTTTAAAGTATTAAAAAATTCTAAACTAAATTTTTACATGTACATCTAGACATTTTATGTTGGTACACAAGTTTTTAAAAGAAAAAACATTTTTCTGTGGCTCCTGTAAAAAAACAAATTTTAATGCTGTAACACGACTACGTACAGGACATTTTTTTGTCTTTTTTGTACACACCACACAAAATGTTACTTTTCCACGAAAACTTGTGAACGAACATAGGATGTCACGATGTATACCAAAAAATTTATGTCAGATTTTTTCGACATTTTTAAAATTGTTTTTTTATTATTTTCTATAATGGGTGCATATGCATGCGTGTGCCAAAACGCCACCTCGATTCCACACAAATCTAAGAAACTGATATATTTAGAGATGCCAGTACACGCAACTACGCAAGGGTGATTACAAAATGATACGACCATATATTTCCATACACCGAACATCAATTTAAATACACCAGCTAGTAGTAAACTAGTAATTCACAAAATAGTGGCTAAAGAACACTAGTAGGACCTGTGAAATTAAAACTTGCTTCTGGCAAAAGAAGTTAGCCCCACAATTGTTCAACGGAAGGATGGTTTGGGTGCAGTTGTGCGGCTTTCCTTAAAGCTGAGAGTACATCATCATGGTTCCATGAGGGTGATGAGTATTTGACTTCACCAGGCACATACAAGAAAACTTCCTTGAGGAGTATCAGGTGCTCCATGCCGACTGGTGTACTGCCGACCCATTCATTCACCTGGACTGCGAGGTCTCGTAGCTTGGGCACAGCCCCTTCCTCAAATACCAAGAAAGCCATAGCGTCTCCGTTAGATGGAAAGAAATATAAATCCTCCAAAACAGGGAATACTCCCTTGCCAAGTACAACCCGTTCTGCAGTAAATTTTCTCATGCTGATGATGAGGATGACGAGGGAAGGCAGCTTTCCAAGAACATGAACATTATCAGCCGACGTCTCCATAGCATGCAGATCCATGGAGCGGAGGCAATGGAGATCACCGATCCATTTGGGGACTCTAGGGAACTCCAAAGCCCCCAGCCTAAGTACCTCAATTTGTTCAAAAGGACTACTGGATAATAAACCCAAGTGATTACTCTGATCTGAAACAGAACGACTATTGATAACTAGATATTTAAGGTTACGGAGCTTTCCAATAGAGGACACCAAAGACCCCATTTTGGATGCCTCCGCATGGCTGCAAACGCTCAACTCCATCAGGTTGGTCAACTCACCAAGACCCCTAATATCCTTCACTGAGTTCTTGCCCAGGTCAAACTGAAGCAGAGTACGGAGCGATTTCATATTCTCGACCCCTTGGATAGCACATGCACCACTTGGAAGATATAGATAGGACAAGCGGGGCAAGTGAATGATATCTGATGGGAAGATGTTTTCCAAATAGCCATCTAGGTGCAGCGTCTCCAAGAAAACAAGCACTTCAAGTGAACAAGGGAGCTCTATGCGACCATGGGCTGCTTCAACCCTCAAATACCTTAGCTGAAACAATTGGTTGATGGCAGTGAGGTCAATTCTCAAACCATTATAACGGCCCTCAAGGGTGAGCACCCTGAGATACTTGAACAACAACAGAGGGGGCATGGAGTTCCTAGGCCATGCACAAGACCGAACATGTGACAGCAAGCTAGCAGCCATAGTCTGTCCATTGCTTGCACCACCAGCCATGGACCTCAGGGATAACCGGTGAACATTGTATTTGCAGCCTCTCAGTCTTGCGATGTCTTCAGAACTGGATGCCACACTTAAGAAGTTATCTTCTGTACACTTGCTTATGATCAAATCAAGCATTATATCGTGTACTTTGCAAGACTCCAGATCTCCATTCATAGTTCTTCCAGCAGGCTGAATCATGCTTCTATTGATTAATTCATTGAAATAACTCTTCCCAACATCCATCAAATCGGGTCCATGCAAATTGTTAATAAGGCCTTCAGCTACCCATTCCCGAATGACAACGGACACCACTTCTGCTCCGGTGCTCCTCCCCTGGAAAAAATATGGGCACGTAAAATACAATAATGGTGGAGATCTTTCCATAGATGTTCGTAAGAGGGCTCACGATCGTAATTTTGAGTGTAGGTCCACCGTCCGTATAGCCATGTACAGGCCGTATGGTCCGCCGTTGTGTTGTACCTCGTTTTATACGTATCTACGGTCACGTGCGTGTGCCGAAATAAAAAAAAATGCTATAAAGATCTTGCTTATGTGATCTCTTCTTTTTCCTTGCGCGACTTATACATATCGTATCAATATAGACAAGTATACATGGGCTGGACATGAATTTCAGCGGATCCAACATAGGAAAAAATATCAACTATGACCCTTCAACTTAGTTTAGGGGGGAGCACCGGAGTAGCCCTCAACGGACACACAGATTTCCTGGTCTTCGGGATACATACCAAGATAAAGAAAACAAGCCCGGAGACGAAGAGGAAGGTGCATGTAGCTAAGATTCAGTATATTCTTCACATCTTCCAAGGTGTGATTTATGGAAGACCGGGCACCCAGAGAACTCCTTATATTCTCCCAACCATTCCTTGATCCTTCTTGGCTAGCTAACAGGCTAGCTATATTGATGATTGCGAGGGGCAACCCACCACACTTCTTCAAAATATCAGCTGATATATCTTCGAGGTAAGATGGGCAACCATCAGCGGACCCAAATATTCTATCGAAGAATAGCATTCTTGAACTATGTTCATTGAGGGGCTTCATTCTGTAGATGCACTCATGATCCCTGTGACAAGCTGTGCTGGCCACACCTTCCACTCTTGTTGTGACTACCACTCGGCTCCCATTACCTTCATTTGGAAAGGCACGGCTTATAACATTCCATACTGATTGATCCCACAAGTCATCAACCACAATAAGGTAGCTGTAGAATTGTTTCCATGGGTTATATACAAATTATATAGTAAATGAGACAAGAAAATTTAAAGAAATAAGAAACTCAATAAAGTAGATTTCAAGAAGTCTATTGTTCATTCATAGAACTAAATTAGGAGGATTGTATGCACGTGTATGTGAGCTTGTACTGTGTTTTTCAAAAGAAAAAATAGGAGAATTGTGTAATATTTTGGCCTAAATAACATTGTCTAACAAAGGAACATTCATCATCATCTGACATATACGTGTTCACCAGACTCCCTCTCTATCCTCTTTCCACCACTCTAGATCAGTTTAGCACATATGGAACACATAGCATTCCAGAGTTGAAACAAGTGTTTTCACTGGTGCAGATATACAAACATTAATCGAAATTTAACACAACTAGCCGCCCATGCACGTGACTATTCGAAGTAACAATTACCTCTTGTTTTTTAGATGTTCCCTTATGTCTTCAATGATGTCTTCAAGCTCACGATCATCAGAAGACCGAGGCATATCAAGTTTCGCTTCTAGGCGGATAAGAAGCACTTTTATATCAGGTTTCTGTGAAACAGAAAAGAATGCCTTACAATCGAACTTTTCTCTGAACATCACATGCAGCTGTTTGGCAAGTGTAGTTTTTCCGAGACCTCCGAACCCCACAATGGACAACACCTTCAGTTCCTCCCGAGTGTCCATCAACAAACTAGCCAGCTCCTCTATTGGGCCATCAATACCCACAAGGCTGGCGGCCTCCTGGTAAACTGCTCGTAGCCGAGGGTCAATAGCGACAAAGCCAGGGCTAGGCTTCCAATCATCAAACTTGTACCTCTCCCGTCGCTCATTTGCTTCTATCGCAAGTTTCTTTAGCTCTTCGATCCGGGTGGCGATCCGATGTCGCTGCCACAGATTTTTGAGACGCCGAGCAGTCTTCTTGACGAAGCCTGCCTCGGCATCTTCGCGTCCAAATTGACGCATGAAGTCATCGATGCAGTTCTCCATGTCATAGGACATTTCCCTGACATGGTCTCTCCAATCCTTGACGGCTGGATCGAGCTCATCCACGAGCCCCAGCTTGTGAAGGGCAGCATTCATAGCACTGAACTCCTTCACGAGGAAGGATGCCTGCTTCCTCATCCCTCGGAGCTTCTTGTACTCGTCGCCCGCGAGCGCGGTGAGCTTTCCAACAAGGGGGTTCATCACCCCAGTTGCCAAGCTCACCATTCCTCCCACCATCTCCTTACTGGATCTTTTGGCTCACTGGCTAGCGAGGTATTGCGTGGGCACAACAAGCAGGCTAAATTTGGTGTGAAGAGTAGAAGAAAGGCTCCCTTGAGTTCTGCGGCAACTTGTTAATAAACGGTAACACCCTCCACTACTAAAATAGTATCCCTTGAGATCTGCGCCAAATTGTTAATAAAGTGTTGGCCTGCATGTGCTGCAACCGGCTTTTTGTGGATCTTAATCAGACGCGCATCTTTCATAGGCATGCATGTGCTTCAACCTCCTTGTTTTTAAACTTGAGCAGATCTAAATCTTGATAGCTCCAATGAACAATATACTAATCGCTGCGGTTGGTAGTGGTCTGCTGAAGAAAGCATGTAATAGCATTAGGCTGGTCATAGTGGGGAGTAACTTAGACTAGTAACATATGCCATGTTACTAGTCTAAGTTACTACCTTCATAGTGGGTAGTAACTTATATGTGGTGTCATGCATTGTATCATTTATTATGTTGTAGACTCATTTTGCTTTGGGGTGTGTGATGTTATGGTAACATAGCTAGTTACCACCTCACTCTCTTTCTTCATTTATTGACATGCCATGTCACCAAAATGCCTTGAGATGTGTGATGTTACTAGCTATGTTACTCCCACTATGAGCAGTCTTAGGTTTAGGAGCTCATTTTGAGAATATTGAGACCCTGTGAGAACCCCCGCCGCTCTCGCCAAGGGCGACGCGCTCCCCAACCCTGCCTACAACTCTACAAGAGAAATGGTTTTTAACGACCTCATATAAGGTCGTTAAAAGTTTCACGACCACATAATTTGTTTGATCGTTATTTATCTAACGACGGCAATTTAGATCTGCATGCATTTCCCTGACATGGTCTCTCCAATCCTTGACGGCTGGATCGAGCTCATCCACGAGTCCCAGCTTGTGAAGGGCAGCATTCATAGCACTGAACTCCTTCACGAGGAAGGATGCCTGCTTCCTCACCCCTCGGAGCTTCTTGCTCGTCGCCCGCGAGCGCGGTGAGCTTTCCAACATGGGGGTGAATCACCCTAGTCGCCAAGCTCACCATTCCTCCCACCATCTCCTTACTGGATCTTTTGGCTCACTGGCTAGCGAGGTATTGCGTGGGCACAACTTTTTTCGATAAAGGGCGCTTATTAGTACTCAAGTTCAAGCAATACACCGGCCTCTGCATAACAAAGATGCACACAGCCGTTGATAGGTTCACACAAACACAGCCAAGAAAACAGGAAATTACATTAGTACTTTGTCTGATAAAAGCAAAACGCTAGACTGTAGGAGGCAAAATCCTTCGACTATGCAGCCACCCATGTTGGGTAATAAAATCCTTCGTCGTTTCCTCCAATCCTGTAGACACCTCCGTAAATGGGTCGCGGTCCTCCAAACGCTGGAGCGACGACCATGAACGGAGCAACGTCGTACATTTGTATATGACCTGCATAAAAGGAGAGTTTTTATTATCAAAAACCTTGTCATTTCTACATAGCCACAGCGACCATATAACTGCTATCGCTCCCACTCCGATAAGAACTTTAAACCTAGCATCCACTCCGTTTAGCCAATTGCCAAAAATATTTGCAACGCTTTTTGGAGGATATAAGGTAGAACCTATCTGAATGATTGACCATATAGATCTAGCGAACTGGCATTGAAAGAAAAAGTGTTTTATTGTCTCCTATTCATGACAGAAAACACACTTCGTACAACCATGCATGTTCCGCTTTGCAAGATTATCTTTAGTAAGAATAACACACCGACGAAGGTACCAAGCAAAAAATTTAGTTTTAAGTGCTATCTTCATCTTCCAAATAGATTTATAATTAGCTACCAGTTGAATAGGTTCAATTAAGGTAGAGTACATGGAACCAATAGAGAAAACTCCATTTTTTGTAAGATCCCAACGAAACTCATCTGATCCTTGTCGCAGTTGGACAAGCTAATCTTTGTATTAGCTCACTCCAAGAGTTCAAACGAGGACCAATGAGATCACGCCTGAATGTCACAGATGGGGGTGATGTTTCCATCACCTTCTGTATAGCATCATGTTTATGTCTCACAATATTGAACAAGGCTGGATATTATTCACGAAGAGTGGTTGTTCCCAACCATATATCCTTCCAGAACCTTATCTCAGAACCATCTCTAATGGAAAAGGAGCCATGTGAGAAAAAGTATTTCTTAGTTGCCATAAGACCTGCCCAAAAATGCGAATCTCCTGGTTGCCAAATAACCTGAGAGATTGCCTTTGAGCCAACATACTTCCTCCGCAGTAAATTCTGCCATACACCATCCTCAGTTAATAACCGAGCTAGCCATTTTCTTAGCAAAGCTCTGTTCTTAACCTCCAGATCATGGACACCAAGTCAACCTTGATCTTTGGGACGGCAAACGATACTCCATTTTGTCTACCGGTATTTTTTCTTCTCACTATCTCCTTGCCAAAAGAACCTAGATCGGAAGTAGTCCAATCTATGTAGGACTTCCTTAGGCAACTGGAAAAAGAAAATCATATACAGTACCAAGTTTGTGAGTACTGAGTTGATGAGAACCAATCTTCCACCAAGAGATAGTAATTTTCCTTTCCAACTACTAAGCCGTTTCTGAAGTCTTTCCTCAACGAGTTTCCATTCAGCCAGTGTGAGCCTCCGGTGGTGAACCGGAATGCCTAAATAGCTAAGCGGAAAGCTTCCCAACCTGCAACCGAATAGTTCGGCGTATAGGTTTGCCTCATCTTGGGCTTCGCCAAAGCAAAACAATTCGCTCTTATGGAAATTTCTTTTGAGACCCGACAGTTGCTCGAATGCTGACAATATTAATTTCAGGTTTGTAGCTTTCTGTAGGTCATGATCCATGAACAGAATTGTGTCATCGGCGTACTGAAGAATTGATAAACCTCCGTCAACTAAGTAAGGTACCACTCCTTCAATTTGACCATCAACTTTAGCACGCTCAATTAAAATTGCCAACATGTCCGCAACAATGTTAAATAACATTGGAGATAGTGGATCACCTTGTCGTAAACTTTTTTTTGTTTGAAAGTATCATCCAATATCATCGTTTACTTTGATGGCAACACTTCCTCCAAAAACAAAGTTATTAATTAAAGCGCGCCACTCGTCCGAAAAACCTTTCATACGGACTATTTGTTCAAGAAACGACCATTTGACTTTATCATTGGGTTTTTCAAAGTCGATTTTAAGGATAACTCCATTCAACTTTTTGCGGTGCAACTCATGGATTGTTTCATGCAATGTAACGACTCCATTTAGGATATATCGTCCTTGCATGAAAGCAGTCTGAGTAGGTCGCACAACATGATCTGCCACCGAGTTTAGTCTAATAGTAGCGACTTTGGTGAAATTTTTAAAGCATACATTTAGAAGACATATTGGTCTAATTGGATCCTTTCCGCATCATTAACCTTAGGGAGCAGAATTATTTCCCCAATGTTGATTCGGAAAAGGTCCAACTGTCCAGCATGGAGCTCAATGAATAGAGCCATCAAGTCATCCTTAATAAATTCCCAGAAGTTCTGGTAGAACTCTGCTGGAAATCCATCGGGACCTGGTGCCTTATTAAGTTCTATTTAGAAGACCGCTTTTCTCACTTTCTCTTATGTGTAAGGATTAGTAAGAAAAGCATTTTCTTGCGGAGACACCTGAGGGATATCATCGATCCTAGATTCATCTAAGGATATAGCTGATTCCTCCGGTGCACCGAAAAGACCTTTATAATATGATGTAATATAAGTCTTGAACTGCTCATGGCCCTCAATCAGACCCTCATCTTGCGATAGAGAATGAATGCGTTTCTTCCTGTGCCGACCATTGGCTACACTATGGAAGTATCTCGTATTCGAATCTCCTTGAAGAATGAATTAGGCCTTAGATCGTTGGTACCATTTGATTTCCTCTTCTCTCTGTAGTCCAGCTAACTTTGCATTGTATTGACTTTTAAGTTCAATTTCTTGCGTAGTTAGTGGGCGTACTTCGGTGATTGCCTCTAAATCATCAATTGATGAAGAGAGAGAGAGAGTTTCTCCTGCTTAAGCTGCCTAGCCAAGTGTCTCGCCCATCCACCAAGGTATCTCCGAACCGATCTAAGTTTGTTATTCCACCTTTGGATGGGGGTAGACCCAGCGACCGGCTGCTCCCATACCTTCTTAACCATATCTGAGAATCCATCCCTAATCAGCCATCCAAGTTCAAATTTGAACGGTCGACGGCGCTGAGGCGATGGCGTTCCAGTGGAAAGTAAGATAGGAGCATGATCCGACAAAGACACAATCCGAGGTAGAACCCTATTTTAGGCAAATTTGTACATATGCCCTATTTTGGGCAAATTTAACTACCAAAAGAAGCCCTCTATATGGGCTTTAAAATAAAATAAAAACCCTCTATTAGGGTTTGACGAGGACGCGGTGGCCGCTGGTGCGCCGCCTAGTCCCTGTGGCCGTCGTCGCCGTCGACGACGGCCACGGGCGGCGAGGCACTGTTGTGGCTCGACCGCGTCGGGGACTCCGGCCACGGAGACCACATGGCCTCCTCCCAGGCGGATTGCAGGTCCGGAGCCGCCCGCTGCTCCGCCGCAGCAGCCCGGAGCTGCGCCTCCTCCCTGAGGTGCTGCTTCCTCTCCTTCCAGGCGAGGCGTCTGGCCTTCTGGCGCCTCTCCTCCTCCGCGCAGCGCCTGGCCTGCTGCCGCATCTGCTCCTCGCGGTGGAGCCTGGCCTCCTCCTGTCGCCGCGCCGCTGCCTCCTCCGCGCGGGCCTGCTCGAGCAAGGCCCATGCCTCGGCGTCCTCGACCTGCTGCCAGGCCTCCTCCTCCATCGCGAAGGTGCGAATGGCCGCCGCGAGATGCGGCCATTTCGCCTCCTCCTCCGCTGCCGACAGCGCCCGAGCGGCGCGGTGGTCGGGGTCTTCTTCTTCCGGGGACTCCGGCTTCGGCAGCAGCAGCAGCGGCGTGGGTTGCGCCAATGCCGAGCCGCCGTGGGCGGCCTCTCCGATGTGGAGACCGCTGATACGCGTACAACACGCGTCCGTTGGGAACCCCAAGAGGAAGGTGTGATGCGTACAGCGGCAAGTTTTCCCTCAGTATGAAACCAAGGTTTATCGAACCAGTAGGAGCCAAGAAGCACGTTGAAGGTTGATGGCGGCGGGATGTAGTGCGGCGCAACACCGGAGATTCCGGCGCCAACGTGGAACCTGCACAACACAACCAAAGTACTTTGCCCCAACGAAACGAGTGAGGTTGTCAATCTCACCGGCTTGTTGTAACAAAGGATTAGATGTATAGTGTGGATGATGATTGTTTGCGAGAAAACAGGTAGAACAGTATTGCGAGTAGATTGTATTTCAGTATAGAGAATTGGACCGGGGTCCACAGTTCACTAGAGGTGTCTCTCCCATAAGATAAACAGCATGTTGGGTGAACAAATTACAGTTGGGCAATTGACAAATAAAGAGGGCATGACCATGCACATACATATTATGATGAGTATTGTGAGATTTAATTGGGCATTACGACAAAGTACATAGACCGCTATCCAGACATGCATCTATGCCTAAAAAGTCCACCTTCGGGTTATCATCCGAACCCCCTCCGGTATTAAGTTGCTAACAACGAGACAATTGCATTAAGTATTGCGCGTAATGTAATCGGTGACTACATCCTTGAACATAGCACCAATGTTTTATCCCTAGTGGCAACATCACATCCATAACCTTAGAGGTTCTTGTCACCCCTCCGGATTCACGGAGACATGAACCCACTATCGAGCATAAATACTCCCTCTTGGAGTTACTAGCATCAACTTGGCCGAGCATCTACTAATAACGGAGAGCATGCAAGATCATAAACAACACATAGACATAACTTTGATAATCAACATAACAAGTATTCTCTATTCATCGGATCCCAACAAACGCAACATATAGAATTACAGATAGATGATCTTGATCATGTTATGCAGCTCACAAGACCCGACAATGAAGCACAATGGGGAGAAGACAACCATCTAGCTACTGCTATGGACCCATAGTCCAGGGGTAGACTACTCACACATCACTCCGGAGGCGACCATGGCGGCGTAGAGTCCTCCGGGAGATGAATCCCCTCCCCGGCCGGGTGCCGGAGGCGATCTCCTGAATCCCCCGAGATGGGATTGGCGGCGGCGGCGTCTCAGTAAGGTTTTCCGTATCGTGGCTCTCGGTACTGGGGGTTTCGCGACGGAGGCTTTAAGTAGGCGGAAGGGCAGGTCAGGATGGGGCACGAGGGGCCCACACCCTAGGTCGGCGCGGCTAGGGCTTGGGCCGCTCCGCCCTATGGTGTCGCCACCTCGTGGCCCCACTTCGTCTCCTCTTCGGTCTTCTGGAAGCTTCGTGGCAAAATAGGACCCTGGGCGTTGATTTCGTCCAATTCCGAGAATATTTCGTTACTAGGATTTCTGAAACCAAAAACAGCAGAAAACAGCAACCGGCACTTCGGCATCTTGTTAATAGGTTAGTTCCAGAAAATGCACGAATATGACATAAAGTGTGCATAAAACATGTAGATAACATCAATAATGTGGCATGGAACATAAGAAATTATCGATACGTTGGAGACGTATCAGCATCTCCAAGCTTAGTTCTGCTCATCCCGAGCAGGTAAAACGATAACAAAGATAATTTCTGGAGTGACATGCCATCATAACCTTGATCATACTATTTGTAAAGCATATGTAGCGAATGCAGCGATCAAAACAATGTATATGACATGAGTAAACAAGTGAATCATATAGCAAAGACTTTTCATGAATAGTACTTCAAGACAAGCATCAATAAGTCTTGCATAAGAGTTAACTCATAAAGCAATAATTCAAAGTAAAGGCATTGAAGCAACACAAAGGAAGATTAAGTTTCAGCGGTTGCTTTCAACTTGTAACATGTATATCTCATGGATAATTGTCAACATAGAGTAATATAATAAGTGCAATATGCAAGTATGTAGGAATCAATGCACAGTTCACACAAGTGTTTGCTTCTTGAGGTGGAGAGGAATAGGTGAACTGACTCAACAATGAAAGTAAAAGAATGGTCCTTCAAAGAGGAAAAGCATCGATTGCTATATTTGTGCTAGAGCTTTGATTTTGAAAACATGAAACAATTTTGTCAACGGTAGTAATAAAGCATATGTATCATGTAAATTATATCTTACAAGTTGCAAGCCTCATGCATAGTATACTAATAGTGCCCGCACCTTGTCCTAATTAGCTTGGACTACCGGATCATCGCAATGCACATGTTTTAACCAAGTGTCACAAAGGGGTACCTCTATGCCGCTTCGTACAAAGGTCTAAGGAGAAAGCTCGCATTGGATTTCTCGCTATTGATTATTCTCAACTTAGACATCCATACCGGGACAACATAGACAACGAGATAATGGACTCCTCTTTTATGCATAAGCATGTAACAACAATTAATAATTTTCTCATATGAGATTGAGGATATATGTCCAAAACTGAAACTTCCACCATGGATCATGGCTTTAGTTAGCGGCCCAATGTTCTTCTCTAACAATATGCATGCTTAACCATAAGGTGGTAGATCTCTCTTACTTCGGACAAGACGAACATGCATAGCAACTCACATGATATTCAACAAAGAATAGTTGATGGCGTCCCCAGTGAACATGGTTATCGCACAACAAGCAACTTAATAAGAGATAAAATGCATAAGTACATATTCAATACCACAATAGTTTTTAAGCTATTTGTCCCATGAGCTATATATTGCAAAGGTGAATGATGGAATTTTAAAGGTAGCACTCAAGCAATTTACTTTGGAATGGCGGAGAAATACCATGTAGTAGGTAGGTATGGTGGACACAAATGGCATAGTGGTTGGCTCAAGTATTTTGGATGCATGAGAAGTATTCCCTCTCTATACAAGGTTTAGGCTAGCAAGACTATTTGAAACAAACACAAGGATGAACCGGTGCAGCAAAACTCACATAAAAGACATATTGTAAACATTATAAGACTCTACACCGTCTTCCTTGTTGTTCAAACTCAATACTAGAAATTATCTAGACCTTAGAGAGACCAAATATGCAAACCAAATTTTAGCATGCTCTATGTATTTCTTCATTAATGGGTGCAAAGTATATGATGCAAGAGCTTAAACATGAGCACAACAATTGCCAAGTATCACATTACCCAAGACATTTATAGCAATTACTACATGTATCATTTTCCAATTCCAACCATATAACAATTTAACGAAGAAGAAACTTCGCCATGAATACTATGAGTAGAAACTAAGGACATACTTGTCCATATGCTACAGCGGAGCGTGTCTCTCTCCCATAAAGTGAATGCTAGGATCCATTTTATTCAAATGAAACAAAAACAAAAACAAACCGACGCTCCAAGAAAAGCACATAAGATGTGATGGAATAAAAATATAGTTTCAGGGGAGGAACCTGATAATGTTGCCGATGAAGAAGGGGATGCCTTGGGCATCCCCAAGCTTAGACGCTTGAGTCTTGTCAGAATATGCAGGGGTGAACCACCGGGGCATCCCCAAGCTTAGAGCTTTCACTCTCCTTGATCATATTGCATCATACTCCTCTCTTGATCCTTGAAAACTTCCTCCACACCAAACTCGAAACAACTCATAAGAGGGTTAGTGCACAATAAAAATTAACATGTTCAGAGGTGACATAATCATTCTTAACACTTCTGGACATTGCATAAAGCTACTGGACATTAATGGATCAAAGAAATTCATCCAACATAGCAAAAGAGGCAATGCGAAATAAAAGGCAGAATCTGTCAAAACAGAACAGTTCGTATTGACGAATTTTAAAATGGCACCAGACTTGATCAAATGAAAATGCTCAAATTGAATGAAAGTTGCGTACATATCTGAGGATCACTCACGTAAATTGGCATAATTGTCTGAGTTACCTACAGAGAATTTAGCCAAGATTCGTGACAGCAAAGAAATCTGAAACTGCGCAGTAATCCAAATCTAGTATGAACTTTTCTATCAACGACTTTACTTGGCACAACAAAACACTAAACTAAGATAAGGAGAGGTTGCTACAGTAGTAAACAACTTCCAAGACACAAAATAAAAACAAAGTACTGTAGTAAAAACCATGGGTTGTCTCCCATAAGCGCTTTTCTTTAACGCCTTTCGGCTAGGCGCAGAAAGTGTGTATCAAGTACTATCAAGAGACGAAGTGTCAACATCATAATTTGTTCTAATAATAGAATCAAAAGGTAACTTCATTCTCTTTCTAAGGAAGTGTTCCATACCTTTCTTGAGAGGAAATTGATATTTTATATTACCTTCCTTCATATCAATGATAGCACCAACGAGTTCGAAGAAAAGGTCTTCCCAATATAATGGGACAAGATGCATTGCATTCAATATCCAAGACAACAAAATCAACGGGGACAAGGTTATTGTTAACGGTAATGCGAACATTATCAAGTTTCCCCAAAGGTTTCTTTGTAGAATGATCAGCGAGGTTAACATCCAAATAACAATTTTTCAATGGTGGCAAGTCAAGCATATCATAGACTTTCTTAGGCATAACAGAAATACTTGCACCAAGATCACATAAAGCATTATACAATCAAAATCTTTAACCTTCATCTTAATGATGGGCTCCCAACCATCCTCTAGCTTTCTAGGAATAGAGGCTTCGCGCTCTAGTTTCTCTTCTCTAGCTTTTATGAGAGCATTTGTAATATGTTGCGTGAAAGCCAAATTTATAGCACTAGCATTAGGACTTTTAGCAAGTTTTTGCAAGAACGTTATCACTTCAGAGATGTGACAATCATCAAAATTCAAACCATTATAATCTAAAGCAATGGGATCATCATCCCCAATATTGGAAAAAATTTCAGCAACTTTATCACAGGCAGTTTCAGCAGTTTTAGCAATTTCAGGCAGTTTCTCGCGCTTTGCATTAGAAGTGGAAACATTGCTAACACCAATTCTTTTATTATTACTAGTAGGAGGTGCAGCAACTTGTGTAGCATTAGCATTACTAGTGGTGGTAATAGTCCAAACTTTAGCTACATTCTTCTCTTTAGCTAGTTTTTCATTTTCTTCTCTATCCCACCTAGCACGCAGTTCAGCCATTAATCTTATATTCTCATTAATTCTAACTTGGATGGCATTTGCTGTAGTAACAATTTTATTTTCAATAACCTCAGGTTTAGCAGCCATTTTATTAATTAAAGAAGATTGTGACGCAGACATGTATGAGATTCGGTTTTCAGCATTTGCAAGTTTAGTTTGCAACCCAGAAATCTCCATATTCAGATTTTCAAGTTGATTTCCTATATTCTTCAACAAGGTAGATTGTTCATTCATAGTTTTGGTAAACAATTTATTTTGCTCATATTGTGATTGCATAAAGTCCTTGGTGGATCTTTCAATTTCTAACATCTTTTCCTCATTAGGTGAAACATATCTACCATAAGAGTTACCATTAGCAGGATATGGCCTAGAATTTTGAGCAACCAATGAGGCTAACGGAACATTATTAGGATCAACATTAGTCCTACCATTCACAAGCATAGACATAATAGCATCAATCTTATCATTCAAGGAAGAGGATTCTTCAACGAAATTTACCTTCTTACCTTGTGGAGCTCTTTCCGTGTGCCATTCAGAGTAATTAATCATCATATTATCAAGAAGCTTTGTAGCCGCCCCCAAAGTGATGGACATAAAGGTACCTCCAGCAGTTGAATCCAATAAATTCCGCGAAGAAAAATTTAGTCCTGCATAGAAGGTTTGGATGATCATCCAAGTAGTCAGTCCATGTGTTGGGCAATTTTTAACCAAAGATTTCATTCTTTCCCAAGCTTGAGCAACATGTTCAGTATCTAATTGTTTAAAATTCATTATGCTACTTCTCAAAGATATAATTTTAGCAGGGGGATAATATCTACCAATAAAAGCATCCTTGCATTTAGTCCATGAATCAATACTATTCTTAGGCAGAGATAGCAACCAATCTTTAGCTCTTCCTCTTAATGAGAAAGGAAACTATTTCAATTTAATAATATCACCATCTACATCCTTATACTTTTGCATTTCACATAGTTCAACAAAATTATTAAGATGGGCAGCATCATCAGAACTAACACCAGAAAATTTCTCTCTCATAACAAGATTCAGTAAAGCAGGTTTAATTTCAAAGAATTCTGCTGTAGTAGCGAGTGGAGCAATAGGTGTGCATAGGAAATCATTATTATTTGTGGTTGTGAAGTCACACAACTTAGTATTTTCAGGAGTATTCATTTTAGTAAATAAAGCAAACTAGATAAATAAATGCAAGTAACTATTTTTTGTGTTTGATAAAGTAAGATAGCAAATAAAGTTAACTAATTTTTTTTGTGTTTTGATTAAGTGCAGCAAACAAAATAGTAAATAAAATAAAGCAAGACAAAAACAAAGTAAAGAGATTGGAAGTGGAGACTCCCCTTGCAGCGTGTCTTGATCTCCCCGGCAACGGTGCCAGAAAAAGAGCTTGATACGCGTACAACACGCGTCCGTTGGGAACCCCAAGAGGAAGGTGTGATGCGTACAGCGGCAAGTTTTCCCTCAGTATGAAACCAAGGTTTATCGAACCAGTAGGAGCCAAGAAGCACGTTGAAGGTTGATGGCGGCGGGATGTAGTGCGGCGCAACACCAGAGATTCCGGCGCCAACGTGGAACCTGCACAACACAACCAAAGTACTTTGCCCCAACGAAACAGTGAGGTTGTCAATCTCACCGGCTTGCTGTAACAAAGAATTAGATGTATAGTGTGGATGATGATTGTTTGTAGAAAAATAGTAGAACAGTATTGCAGTAGATTGTATTTTAGTATAGAGAATTGGACCGGGGTCCACAGTTCACTAGAGGTGTCTCTCCCATAAGATAAACAGCATGTTGGGTGAACAAATTACGGTTGGGCAATTGACAAATAAAGAGGGCATGACCATGCACATACATATTATGATGAGTATTGTGAGATTTAATTGGGCATTACGACAAAGTACATAGACCGCTATCCGGCATGCATCTATGCCTAAAAATTCCACCTTCGGGTTATCATCCGAACCCCCTCCGGTATTAAGTTGCTAACAACGAGACAATTGCATTAAGTATTGCGCGTAATGTAATCGGTGACTACATCCTTGAACATAGCACCAATGTTTTATCCCTAGTGGCAACAGCACATCCATAACCTTAGAGGTTCTTGTCACCCCTCCGGATTCACGGAGACATGAACCCACTATCGAGCATAAATACTCCCTCTTGGAGTTACTAGCATCAACTTGGCCGGAGCATCTACTAATAACGGAGAGCATGCAAGATCATAAACAACACATAGACATAACTTTGATAATCAACATAACAAGTATTCTCTATTCATCGGATCCCAACAAACGCAACATATAGAATTACAGATAGATGATCTTGATCATGTTATGCAGCTCACAAGACCCGACAATGAAGCACAATGGGGAGAAGACAACCATCTAGCTACTGCTATGGACCCATAGTCCAGGGGTAGACTACTCACACATCACTCCGGAGGCGACAATGGCGGTGTAGAGTCCTCCGGGAGATGAATCCCCTCTCCGGCATGGTGCCGGAGGCGATCTCCTGAATCCCCCGAGATGGGATTGGCGGCGGCGGCGTCTCGATAGGGTTTTCCGTATCGTGGCTCTCGGTGCTGGGGGTTTCGCGACGGAGGCTTTAAGTAGGCGGAAGGGCAGGTCGGGATGGGGCACGAGGGCCCACACCCTAGGTCGGCGCGGCCGGGGCTTGGGCCGCGCCGCCCTATGGTGTCGCCACCTCGTGGCCCCACTTCGTCTCCTCTTCGGTCTTACGGAAGCTTCGTGGCAAAATAGGACCACAGGCGTTGATTTCGTCCAATTCCGAGAATATTTCGTTACTAGGATTTCTGAAACCAAAAACAGCAGAAAACGACAAGCTGGCACTTCGGCATCTTGTTAATAGGTTAGTTCCAGAAAATGCACGAATATGACATAAAGTGTGCATAAAACATGTAGATAACATCAATAATGTGGCATGGAACATAAGAAATTATCGATACGTTGGAGACGTATCAACCGCCGCGGTTTCCTCCGGCCTGCAGCACCGGCAGAGGACGGCGGCTGCTGCTGGCCTCGCCGTCGTTGGCGCCGGGAGCGAAGCGCCTCTTCGGGGCCATGGCGGCTGTTGTGCGTGCGTGCGGAACCGTCGAGTGGGGAGTGGGGAGTGGGGAGTGGACTGGACAGGGACAGATCCCTCCAGTCCACATTTAATAGGACTCGCGCGGTCACCGACAGGTGGGCCGAAGGGAGACGACCAGGCGAGCATCCGGACGCGATCGAACGCCGCGTGCCATCCGCGGCCACGCAAACCTAGCCCAGATTTGGGCCGGGTTTGCATCGTTCCGGACGCTGCGGCCATCCGCATTTGCGTTGTGTGGCCGCGTTGGGCCGTGGATTTGTCCGGTTGGACCCATCCGGACGCGCGGGCGCGTAATGGATCGCCGCGTTGGAGATGCCCTAAGGGCATCTCTGCGACCCAATCGGACGCGATGGGCAGTTTGGGTGGCCACACGGACAGCGCCCCGCGTCCGCTCTTGTTCGTTTGGATGCATGCTGACATAGGCATCCCCAATGGGCCTGCCGAAGAAGGTACCCGGGGTTTACTGAAGGCCCACGACCCGAAGATTTACAAAGCCCAGAAGCCCAATCGAGAGATAGTTTGGAAAGATAGAATTGTATCAGGAATATTGACTTGTAACTATTGCGGAACGGGTCAGAAACCCTCCCGAACTCTGTAACTTGTGTATCACGAAACCCTCGGCTCCGCCTCCTATATTAGGGGGAGTCGAGGGACAAAGAGAGGATCGATTCATTGTTTTCCAGACAACTCTAGTTTTCATAGCAGTCGAGTACTTTCCGGCTGAAACCTTCGAGATCTACTTGCCCTCTACTTCCAACTAAACCCTAGTCTACAACTTGTAGGCATTGATAAGTTAATCCCTTATCAATTGGCGCCGTCTGTGGGAATTAGAGGCGCCAAGGTTCTGATCTCGATGGCACGCTCAACATCTTCGGCGTCTTCGGTAGCAAGCAACGCGACGGATCGAGGTAAACAGATCGAAACCGTTCTAGTCGATTTTGTTCCTCATCCACCCTCCCGTATGGATGCATATACACATCTGGAGGACCCCATGGATATGGCGTTCGGGAGTTTCCACTTCCGCGTCGGGAAGGAAGGATCTTATCAACTCGCAAGATCGGAGTCGACAAGATCGGTTGTAGCTGGTTCCGATTCATCGGGATCGGTTTCATCGTTCGAATCTGGCGACGAGGAAGTTTCGTCGGCAATCTCTTCCAAGCTGGCATCAAGCAACGAGCTCATCAAGATCTTCGGCAACATATCCGTCGGGTCGTCTGCGGACTCAAATATAAGCAGCGATTTTGATAGCATCGATGCTTTCGATTTCATCGACAGATCTACTTCTATTCCTGAGGTCTTCGCCGATCTATATGACGGTGTCACCAATATCGATAACACTCAAGTTTCAACGCATCACTAAGTGTACGCCATTGAGGAAGCAAACCGAGCAGAGCCGGAGACATCAGAGGCTTTCGACAATTTGGGAAATCCATACGTCGATCCCGCTGATCTCACGAAGGGTTTAGGCACCAAGTACATTGGTCCTGAACCAAGAGACAGAGTGCAACCACTACAAGAAAAGTTCTGATAGACAACGTCTCAAAATCGTCCGCTAAGGGGTATTTTTCGTC
>NC_061513.1:24722606-24737977 GCF_022539505.1 Lolium rigidum
TTGCTAGCCTAAACCATTGTATCGAGAGGGAATACTTCTCATGCATCCAAAATACTTGAGCCAACCACTATGCCATTTGTGTCCACCATACCTACCTATACTACATGGTATTTTCCGCCATTCCAAAGTAAATTGCTTGAGTGCTACCTTTAAAATTCCATCATTCACCTATGCAATATATAGCTCATGGGACAAATAGCTTAAAAACTATTGTGGTATTGAATATGTAATTATGCACTTTATCTCTTATTAAGTTGCTTGTTGTGCGATAACCATGTTTACTTGGGAACGCCATCAACTCATTGTTGAATTTCATGTGAGTTGCTATGCATGTTCGTCTTGTCGCAAGTAAGGGCGATCTACACTGAGTTGAATGGTTTGAGCATGCATATTGTGAGAGAAGAACATTGGGCCGCTAACTAAAGCCATGCTCCATGGTGGAAGTTTCAGTTTTGGACAAACATCCTCAAATCTCTAATGAGAAAAGAATTAATTGTTGTTGAATGCTTAAAGCATTAAAAGAGGAGTCCATTATCTCGTTGTCTATGTTGTCCCGGTATGGATGTCTAAGTTGAGAATAATCAAAAGCGAGAAATCCAAATGCGAGCTTTCTCCTTAGACCTTTGTACAAGGCGGCATAGAGGTACCCCTTTGTGATACTTGGTTAAAGCATATGTATTGCGGTGATAATCCGAGGTAGTCCAAGCTAATTAGGACAAGGTGCGGGCACTATTAGTACACTATGCATGAGGCTTGCAATTTATAAGATATAATTTACATGATGCATATGCTTTATTACTACCGTTGACAAAATTGTTTCATGTTTTCAAAATCAAAGCTCTAGCACAAATATAGCAATCGATGCTTTTCCTCTATGAGGACCATTCTTTTACTTTCAATGTTGAGTCGGTTCACCTATTTCTCTCCACCTCAAGAAGCAAACACTTGTGTGAACTGTGCATTGATTCCTACATACTTGCTTATTGCACTTATTATATTACTCTATGTTGACAATATCCATGAGATATACATGTTACAAGTTGAAAGCAACCGCTGAAACTTAATCTTCTTTTGTGTTGCTTCAATGCCTTTACTTTGAATTATTGCTTTATGAGTTAACTCTTATGCAAGACTTATTGATGCTTGTCTTGAAGTGCTATTCATGAAAAGTCTTTGCTATATGATTCACTTGTTTACTCATGTCATATACATTGTTTTGATCGCTGCATTCACTACATATGCTTTACAAATAGTATGATCAAGATTATGATGGCATGTCACTCCAGAAATTATCCGTGTTATCGTTTTACCTGGTCGGGACGAGCGGAACTAAGCTTAGGGATGCTGATACGTCTCCGACGTATCAATAATTTCTTATGTTCCATGCCACATTATTGATGTTATCTACATGTTTTATGCACACTTTATGTCATATTCGTGCATTTTACGGAACTAACCTATTAACAAGATGCCGAAGTGCCGGTTCCTATTTTCTGCTTGTTTTTGGTTTCGAAATCCTAGTAACGAAATATTCTCGGAATCGGACGAAATCAACGCCCGAGGTTCCTATTTTACTCGGAAGCATCCAGAACACACGAGAACCGCCAGAGAAGGGAGGCAGGGCCACCACACCACACCCCGGCGCGGCCTAGGGGGGCGCCCCTAGGGTGTGGGCCCCCTTCGACCTTCCTGCGCCGCCTCTTCGCCTATAAGAAGCCCCTGGATCAGAAAACCCTACACCAATTGACGAAACCCACGAAAACCTTCCCGGAGCGCCGCCATCGCGAAGCCAAGATCCGGGGACAGGATCTCTGTTCCGGCACCTGCCGGAGCGGGGAAGTGCCCCCGGAAGGCTTCTCCATCGACACCGCTGCCATCTCCACCGCCATCTTCATCACCGCTGCTGCTCCCATGAGGAGGGAGTAGTTCTCCATCGAGGCTCGGGGCTGTACCGGTAGCTATGTGGTTAATCTCTCTACTATGTACTTCAATACAATGATCTCATGAGCTGCTTTACATGATTGAGATTCATCTGAGTTTTGTATCACAATTCATCTATGTGCTACTCTAGCGATGTGTTATTAAAGTAGTTCTATTCCTCCCTGCACGTGTGTAATGGTGACAAGTGTGTGCACCGTGTTAGTACTTGGTTTGTGCTATGATCATGATCTCTTGTAGATTATGGAGTTAACTATTGCTATGATATTATTGATGTGATCTATTCCTCCTACATATGCATGAAGGTGACAGGTGTGCATGCTATGCTAGTACTCGGTTTAGTCTCGTTGATCTATCTTACACTAAAGGTTACTTAAACATGAGCATTATTGTGGAGCTTGTTAACTCCGGCATTGAGGGTTCGTGTAATCCTACGCAATGTGTTCATCATCCAACAAAAGTGTAGAGTATGCATTTATCTGTTTCTGTTATGTGATCAATGTTGAGAGTGTCCACTAGTGAAAGTGTAATCCCTAGGCCTTGTTCCTAAATACTGCTGCGTTACTACTACTTGTTTACTGTTTTACTGCGTTACTACTGCTGCAATACCACCACCATCAACTACGCGCCAAGCACTTTTACAGCACCGTTGCTACTCGCTACTATATATTTATACCACCTGTATTTCACTATCTCTTCGCCGAACTAGTGCACCTATTAGGTGTGTTGGGGACACAAGAGACTTCTTGCTTTGTGGTTGCAGGGTTGCATGAGAGGGATATCTTTGACCTCTTCCTCCCTGAGTTCGATAAACCTTGGGTATCCACTTAAGGGAAACTTGCTGCTGTTCTACAAACCTCTGCTCTTGGAGGCCCAACACTGTCTACAGGAAAGGAGGGAGAACGTAGACATCAGGCCGCTAACTAAAGCCATGATCCATGGTGGAAGTTTCAGTTTTGGACATATATCCTCAATCTCAAATGAGAAAATTATTAATTGTTGTTACATGCTTATGCATAAAAGAGGAGTCCATTATCTGTTGTCTATGTTGTCCCGGTATGGATGTCTAAGTTGAAGAATAATCAATAGCGAGAAATCCAATGCGAGCTTTCTCCTTAGACCTTTGTACGGGCGGCATAGAGGTACCCCTTTGTGACACTTGGTTAAAACATGTGCATTGTGATGATCCGGTAGTCCAAGCTAATTAGGACAAGGTGCGGGCACTATTAGTATACTATGCATGAGGCTTGCAACTTGTAAGATATAATTTACATAATACATATGCTTTATTACTACCGTTGACAAAATTGTTTCATGTTTTCAAAACCAAAGCTCTAGCACAAATATAGCAATCGATGCTTTTCCTCTATGGAGGACCATTCTTTTACTTTCAATGTTGAGTCAGTTCACCTATTTCTCTCCACCTCAAGAAGCAAACACTTGTGTGAACTGTGCATTGATTCCTACATACTTGCTTATTGCACTTATTATATTACTCTATGTTGACAATATCCATGAGATATACATGTTATGAGTTGAAAGCAACCGCTGAAACTTAATCTTCTTTTGTGTTGCTTCAATACCTTTACTTTGAATTATTGCTTTATGAGTTAACTCTTATGCAAGACTTATTGATGCTTGTCTTGAAGTACTATTCATGAAAAGTCTTTGCTTTATGATTCGGTTGTTTACTCATGTCATATACATTGTTTTGATCGCTGCATTCATTACATATGTTTACAAATAGTATGATCAAGTTTATGATGGCATGTCACTCCGAAATTATCTCGTAGTTATCGTTTTACCGCTCGGGACGAGCGAAACTAAGCTTGGGGATGCTGATACGTCTCCGACGTATCGATAATTTCTTATGTTCCATGCCACATTATTGATGTTATCTACATGTTTTATGCACACTTTATGTCATATTCGTGCATTTTACGGAACTAACCTATTAACAAGATGCCAAAGTGCCGGTTCCTGTTTTCTGCTGTTTTTGGTTTCGGAAATCCTAGTAACGAAATATTCTCGGAATCGGACGAAATCAACGCCCAAGTTCCTATTTTCACCGGAAGCATCCGGAACACCGGGAAGGACCGGAGGGGGGCATCGGGCCCCCGGACCATAGGCCGGCGCGGCCCGAGGCCCCGGCCGCGCCGCCCTATGGTGTCGTCGCCCTTCGACCCTCCTGCGCCGCCTCTTCGCCTATATAAAGCCCCTGGATCGAAAACCACGATACGTTCGACGAAAACCACGAAACCTTCCGAGCCGCCGCCATCGCGAGGCCAAGATCCGGGGACAGGAGTCTCTGTTCCGAGCACGCTGCCGGAACGGGGAAGTGCCCCGGAAGGCTTCTCCATCGACACCGCTGCCATCTCCACCGCCATCTTCATCACCGCTGCTTGCTCCCATGAGGAGGGAGTAGTTCTCCATCGAGGCTCGGGGCTGTACCGGTAGCTATGTGGTTCATCTCTCTCCTATGTGCTTCAATACAATAATCTCATGAGCTGCCTTACATGATTGAGATTCATATGATGATGCTTGTAATCTAGATGTCATTATGCTAGTCAAGTGAGTTTTACTTATGTGATCTCCGGAGACTCCTTGTCCCAAGTGTGTAAAGGTGACAGTGTGTGCAACGTGTGGGTCTCTTAGGCTATATTTCACAGAATACTTATTCAACGATGAATGGCATAGTGAGGTGCTTATTTATATCTCTTTATGATTGCAATGTATTTGTATCACAATTTATCTATGTGCTACTCTAGCAATGTTATTAAAGTAGTTCTATTCCTCCCGCACGATGTAATGGTGACGAGTGTGTGCATCCGTGTTAGTACTTGGTTTATGCTATGATCATGATCTCTTGTAGATTATGAAGTTAACTATTGCTATGATGGTATTGATGTGATCTATTCCTCCTACATATGCATGAAGGTGACAGTGTGCATGCTATGTTAGTACTTGGTTTAGTCTATTGATCTATCTTACACTATAAGGTTACTAAAATATGAACATTAATTGTGGAGCTTGTTAACTCCGGCATTGAGGGTTCGTGTAATCCTACACAATGTGTTCATCATCCAACAAAAGTGTAGAGTATGCATTTATCTATTCTGTTATGTGATCAATGTTGAGAGTGTCCACTAGTGAAAGTGTAATCCCTAGGCCTTGTTCCTAAATATCGCTATCGCTTGCTTGTTTACTTGTTTCTTCGTGTTACTACTGCTGCAATACTACCACCATCAACTACACGCCGACAAGCTATTTTTACGGCACCGTTGCTACTGCTCATATATATTCATACCACCTGTATTTCACTATCTCTTCGCCGAACTAGTGCACCTATTTGGTGTGTTGGGGACACAAGAGACTTCTTGCTTTGTGGTTGCAGGGTTGCATGAGAGGGATATCTTTGACATCTTCATCCCTGAGTTCGATAAACCTTGGGTGATCCACTTAAGGGAAAACTTGCTGCTGTTCTACAAACCTCTGCTCTTGGAGGCCCAACACTGTCTACAAGAAAAGGAGGGGGAAGTAGACATCAGTACCCACTGCCTCAAGTATCACACTGCAGTCTTTTTGTGACCCTTGTACATTTCCTGCCAGGCAAACAGACAGTTCTTCCATTTTCAATACATGCAGTCAATGCTTCCAAGCATCCCGGAAATCCTCGAGCTTCATTGAAAGCGAGGATCCGGGCAGTGTCTTCGACAGTGGTTGATCTCAAGTAGATGTCCCCAAACACTGCTATCACCGCCCTGCAGAACCGGTAGAAACAATCAAGAGCGGTGGACTCCGCCATCCGAAGATAGTCATCGGCAGCATCACCAGGAGCTCCATATGCCAGCATCCGCATAACCACCATGCACTTTTGGAGGGCAGAAAACCCTGCCATACCGGTGCAATCTAACTTGCATCTGAAGTAGAAGTCGTAGTCTTAAAGGGCATACACAATTTTCAGGAGGAGCTTCCGGCTCATCCCGAAATGATGCCTAAAAATAGTGTTACCGTGCAATGGATTGTCGGCGAAGTAGTCGGCGTAGAGCATGCAGTAGCCCTCCATTCGCTGCCTCGGCTTGTAGTTCCGGCGACCTGGTGCCGACCCACCACGTCGACCAATGGCCTTCTCCGTCTACAAACCGGACAAGCAAAGTAGGATCAACATGTGCTCATCGTCTTTGGCGGAGACTGCCATCTCTTCTTCAAAAAGCTCGACGAACATCTGCTCCTCCTCGTCGTCCGAGTCCATGTCCGCCTAGGAAAATGGACGAACACCTGCCGGGTGTGGTCGACGCGAGGCGTGACGCGAGGAGTTGCGGAAGATGGGAAGAGAGACATCGGAATATAGGCTGGTGGGAGGAGGGACAACAGAGTGCAGGCAACTAGCCGACAGATTAGCGAGGGGTGGTGCCGGCGGCGAGAGAGCTACGAGAGTGGTGGGGTTCGTGTGTTCTCTCGCTGGTAGAGCGGGCCCGTCTCCGCTATTCTCTCGTCCGGACTCCCTAGTGCACCCCAGGGGGTGGGGGATTGCCTGGGATCTCCGGATGGAATTAGGCCCTTTTCCGTGGGGAAACAAGGAACCGAGGGGCGCGGCTGGGCCGAATAACGCCATCCGGATGAAAAAAGGGTGTCGGGGGCCTCGTCGGAGAGACGGCTGGAGGTTCTCTAAGAGCACCATTGACACATCGTCGGACGATAACTTATAACTTAGAGCGTGACAACTTGTAACTTAGACCGTGACTTTGAACCGATGGTCACGGCGGTCCTCATACATGAGCACATCGAGAGGCAGATGTCACATTTACATGGTTTCGATGAGTCTATTTAGGCGCAATATTAAGCGCAAACGAGAAGCTGGCTACTACCTGGATCACAAATCCTAGTGTTGTTCTCGGATGTCAAGAAAGTTGCTCTTAAATATTCTCGAAGGCGTGATGGAGAACGACTCGTACTTCGGATACAAGGATGATATCATCGTTAAGCTTGACTTCACCTCTACGGATTTCACACTCTTTCTTCAACATGACGGGTTCTTACAATAACATCAACGTGCTCCGGCGTTATCAGGTATTCTATATGCCTGCAGAAGACAATGCTTTAGTGGTTTACTATGAGATCAATGACCATGCATACAACAAAGGCTATTATTTTGATGATATCTATCCTGATTGGTCCACACTACTGAAGAAAAAAGTAGAGAAAAAAAAGATGTTTTCCAAAAAAGAAAAAGGCTGCTCGGTAGGATGTGGAGAGGTCATTTGGTGTGCTCCTATCTTTGTGAACTATTGTTCGATACCTTGCTAAAACATGGAGCGATGAGAGTAGGTATAAGATGACTATTGTTTGTTTGACCATGTGCACCAAAATCGTGGAGGATGAGCATGATAAAAACCTTATTGATTACGGGTGGCAACTTTAGGGTGAATTGGTTAAATCTTAATGGGCAAACAATGTTTGAACTTTGAACAGTTCCTCGATTTTTGATCGCCACACTCTTGATCGTTTTCAAGCTGATTTATCTAAGCGTTGCGGGGCATTGGTAGGAAACAAGTAGTCATCTCATCTTGTTTTTTTATTGTTGTGAACAATGTTTTTTATTTAGTTGTGCATTATTTAATTCTATTTGGTTGCAACATTACATTTTCCATTCATTTGTGCCAATTGTGTGCGGAAAGGGGAAAGAAAGAGAGGCAAAAGGCCAGCGCGGACCAAATGGTCTAGCCGATGGGCGCATGGAAAGAGTCATTTTTGATAAAGTAAATCAGTTCTATTTTGTCTAAGAGCAAGTACAATAAGTCCTAATCAGCTGGCTATAAGGATTAAAATAATATATTGTTGCTTAGTTGGAAGAGAGAGAGGAGGAGAGAGAAGAGGAGTGGGCTCTTATGCAAGAGCCAGCTCTATAGACGTGCTCCTAGGCACTATGTGAGAGTGAATGGTGGGCCATACATAGATAAAGTAGTATAATTTTATAGCTCACTATTGTACATGTTGGCTCTACAATGACTATAGATGACATGGCACTTGTCTTGTAGCCAACAGTTGGCTCTACTATTAAACTTGCTCTAAGTTTTCAAAAAGTTCATTTCGTTTATTTTCGCTTCACCTGCGACCTGCCAAGGGAGTGCGGCTTCCGAGGAAAATCAAGGCGAATCTCATGGCCCCGTGAATGGAACAGACTGCGCAAAGATTTCCTTGGGAAGGAGGACGAGGTAAGCAGCTTCCACGCGCGCAGGCTCATTCATGGCGCCGCACCCATCTTCCTGGTGTCTGCCGGCCTGCCGTGCCGCAGTCCACTTCGCCTCGACGACGGCCATGCGACAGCACCGGGCCGGCCGGTCGCTGCACCGTTGAGGTCAAAAGGCGGCAGCAGCAGAGCTGAAAAGGCTGATGGTCTGCTCCTCGTTGCCCGAGTTTCCTCCATTTCCAGGCTATGTCTCTCGCGTGCTCCGTTTCTGCACAGCCCACTCTCGGAATTCAGATTGCCAGCAACTGCAGGGTAGGAATACTATTGCTCCTCGATCCTACGGCCCTAGTCCTGCTACTAGCTCGTGCTTAGTTGCCCGTGTGCACTCCAAACAAGCACTCTTCCTGCAAAAATCACGTGTTTATAGTCATTAGCAATTTAGATTACACTAACGTTTTACACTATGCTATTAATTTATAATACACATTAGCAATTCCAATACAATAAAAATTTAGACTACCAATTATATCCAACAACATTACAAAAATATAATCACTAGAATTTCCATGAGTGGGCAAGGCCAGTTTCCTATTCGCTATTTGGGTATTTCGATTCATTATCGAAGACTCACAATTGCTGAATGGAAAATTGTGGAAGAAAGACTACAAAAACACCTTAGTAGTTGGAAAGGCAAATTGTTGTCCCTGGGAGGAAGATTGGTACTAATTAATTCAGTACTGACAAACATGGTACTATATATGTTATCATTCTTCCTAGTACCAAAAGGAATACTGCATAAACTCGATTATTATCGATCCAGATTCTTTTGGCAAGGGGACAGCGAGAAAAAGAAATATCGATTGGTTAAATGGAGCATAGTTTGTAGTCCCAAAGAGCAAGGAGGGCTTGAAGTTCATGACCTGAAAGTCAAGAATTTAGCCCTTCTAGGTAAATGGTTGTTTAAACTTCTTACCGAGGATGGGATGTGGCAAACTATTCTTACGAGAAAGTATTTGGGTTCGAAAATTGTGGCAAAGAATGTCTTCTTCCGCCATGGTACTTTTTCAATTAAGAATGGGGCGTAGATACGGTTCTGGAAGGACACTTGGTTAGACAATGCACCCTTAAGTGAACAGTATCCTGCTTTGTATAATATTGTCCGCCGCAAAAGTGATACCATTGCTACGGTAATGGCTACCTCACCTACGAATGTGACGTTCAGAAAAGTTTTACTTGGGCAAAGGCTGTTAGCATGGAATACCCTGATCCTCCGGCTGGGAGATATACAACTATCACCATAACCGGATGAATTTAGGTGGAATCTTCATGCAAATGGCTCTTTCTCGGTAAAATCACTATACAATGTGATTCTTCATTCTGATATACCAGTTGATAATAAGAAGAAATTTTGGAAGATGAAGATACCACTAAAAATCAAATTTTTTGGTTGGTACCTTCGTCGAGGAGTTATCCTCACCAAAGACAATCTTGTTAAGCGAAACTGGCTTGGAAGTACACGGTGTGTTTTCTGTCAACAGGACGAAACGATTGAACACCTTTTCTTCAAGTGCCAATTTGCGAAATCTATATGGTCAGTCATCCAAGTAGCGTCTGTTTTCCCCGACTAGTGTGGCCAATGTCTTCGGCAATTGGCTACATGGTGTCGATCCATGGTTCAAGTTGCTTCTTAGGGTGGGGGCGCTGGCAGTCATCTGGGCGCTTTGGCTAAGTAGAAATGACAAGATTTTTAACGATAAAAATTGCTCCCTTTTGCAGGTTATATACAGATGCACAACTATTCTCCGTTCGTGGTTACCTCTTCGGCGAGTGGAGAACCGAGACCTGTTTACGGAGGTCTGTACACGGTTGGAGGCTACGACGAGGGATACTTTTTCACAACATGGGTGGCAGCATAGTCTACGGATTGAAGCTCCATCCACACCTTAGACCTTCTATATTTCATCGTTTCGATATGTATTTCGCCTAGTTCTGTTTTATCAGATTGTTTTCTTGGACCTATAAACGGTTGTTTGCATCCTGGTTATGCAAAGGCCGGATGTAATTGCTTATCAAAATAATAAAGCATCCTTTATCGAAAAAAACTAGAATTTCCATGAATAACTAATTAAATCCTACACAACTAACACTACACATACGAAACTAGATCCTCTAACGCGAAGAAGTTAAGTTAGAGAAGCTATATTAGCTTAACTTTGTTTCTTCCAAACCATATGGACAAGGCCCAAATAATTTAGATTAACTTGCACAATACAAATATTTATTATTTATTTAGAGCAACTACATGCACACAAAGTTATTTGTAATAAAATCTAGATTATTTTTTAAATGTCTACATTAATTACCTAAGTTAATTAATTATAGTACATAACATGGTACTTAGGTTAACATATCCTCGCTTTTCTTCCTTGTTTTTTCTAACTTTGCTTCTCAATGCTAGAGGATCCAGTTCCTACACATACATGCATTTCTAGATTCTGCACTCACCGAGGATGGGGCGCGATGAACAGGGCAACGGCGTGGTGGTGTGGATCCTTGCCGTTGGGGCATGGTGGTGCACGTGGTAGCGCTGCAGACGGGACGATGAACATGGGATATATCAGACTTTGCGGATGGAGTGGCACCGTGGATTGGATCGACATCGCAGTGGTGGGCGATGCGGGGCGAAGAGAGCATGAAAGAGTGCGAATGGGAAGAGTGAGGAATATACAGTCGTGGCATCAATGGGGTTTTTTTGGGTGTGGGCTGCCTAGAAAATCGGTGGCGTGGCCCACTAGGCTATACCGTTGGTACGATAAATACCGGCGGTGTAGCATTGCGTGTCATGCCATAATTTTTAGGTCAGGCCGGGTCATTGGGGCCCACAGAATTGGGGCCCACAGAATAAGTGGTGTACCACTTCCTAGCAAAGAAACTACTAGGGACATACCAGAACTCCCCGGGACGAAATCTCCAGCCGTTGGGGTTCCAATGACCCAACGGGGAGCATCCCAGCCGTTGGGGCTCCCCAGGACGAAATCCGGCGCTATTTACCGTCGGATTGGACGAAACTTTGGCCCGGGGAGCGCCGAAGTTCCAGCCGTCTCCCCGCTAAGCACACCCGGAGTTCGCCGTTTTTTAGAGAAAAACGTCCCTGCATGACAAATTTCATGCATAATTCGGTGAATTTGACCACTTTTGCAAACATTTGGCTTATTTTTACAAATAAACGTTACCGTTTAACAAAACAAGACAAGTTTTCAAACAAATCAAATGGAAACTAGTTGGTGTTGCCTCAAAGCGTCCCCGAACACTGCTATCACCACCCTGCAGAACCGGTAGAAACAATCAAGGGCAGTGGACTCCACCATCCAAAGATAGTCATCTGTAGAATCACCAGGAGCTCCATATGCCAGCATCCGCATAGCCACCGTGCACTTTTGCAGGACAAAAAACCCTGCCATGCCGGTGCAATCCAACTTGCATCTGAAATAAGGAGTCGTAGTCTCGAAGGGCATACACAATTTTCAGGAAGAGCTTCCGGCTGAAACGACACCTGAAAACAGCCTCACCATGCAATGGATCGTCAGCGAAGTAGTCGGCGTAGAGCATGCAGTACCCCTACATTCGCTGCCTCGGCTTGCTCTTCCGGCGACCTGGTGCCGACCCACCACGGGGACCAATGACAGACTCGGCGTACAATCCGGACGGGCAAGCGAGGATGAGCAGGTGCTCCTCGTCTTGGGCGGCGGCAGCCGTTTCTTCTTCAAGAAGCTCGGCGAACATCTGCTCCTCCTCTTCGTCGTAGTCCATGTCCGGCCAGGCAGTTGGACGAACATCTGCCGAGCGTGTCGACAAGGAGCGATGCGAGGGAGCTGCCCGGCGACGAAAAATAGGCAGAGGGTACGACGGGTGGCGGAATATAGGCTGCTGGGTGGAGGAACGGCGGAGTTGGGGCAACCCGCCGGCGGATTGGCGAGGAGTGGTGCCGGCGGCGAGAGAGCAAAGGGAGGGGAGGAGGGATTTGCGTCGAAAAAGTGGTGGGGTTCGTATGTTCTCTCGCCGAGAGAGCGGGCCCGTCCCCGATTTTCTCTCGTCCGGACTCCCCGAGCGCTCCCCGGGGGGCCGGTGATGTCCTGGGCTCTCCGGACGGATGAAAGGCCTAATCCGAACGAAATCGAGGAGCCGGGGGCGCTACTGGACCGTTTTCGTCCATCCGGATGGAAAAAAGGCGTCCTGGGGGCCTCGTCGGGGAGACGGCTGGAGATGCTCTTAGGATCTATTTGGATTTGACGGTGGTTACCCTACCAAAATTTTGGGGTTGACCGATTGCATAGGATAGCTTTTTGATTGATGCCCACTTACACGAGGCACGCCCGAAAAATTGGTTCGGTAGTTCAGATTTTGCACCAAGCGCTAATATTTTGACCAAATATTGGTAGCATGCCACTTTTAAGAGCATCTCCAGTCGCGTCCCCCAAACCATCCCCCAAAGCGATTTGAGGCGCACACGATAAAAAAACGTTCCTAGCCGCGTGCCCCAAAGGCTATTTTTGTCCGGCGCGGTCCAATACGGTGTCCGACGCCCCGAGCCCATCCCTGCTACACAGGGAACGCTTCGGGCACGCTGGACACAACGAAATGACAGACAAGGAGGCGCGGTCCCGATGCGCCAGCGGCTCGGACGCTCAACCGCCGCATACGTAGAGACGGTGCAGTTGCCGGGAAGGGGAACCGTCGCATTGGCAACCGCGTCGACCGATGCGCCAACCGCCAGAATGGAGCGCGAACTCCTCGGAAGAGCAACCGCCGCTCTCTTCGACTTCTGCGCCACCGTTTATCCGCGCTTAATAAGACCCGTACGTAGGCGCTTTCGGATTTTCAACCAGCCACCATTCATCCAAGCTTCTCATCACGATGAGCTACATCTCTGACCTTCCATCTGACACCTCCAGCAAGGGCAAGCCTGCAGGATGGCGCCATTTGTGGGATAGAGTCCGGACGCCCAGCAGCGGCGATGATTCCCCGCCGCCAATGGACAGCGCGGAGGAATGGCATGGCGTGGAGGAGGAGGCGGAGGAGGAAGGGTCTGAGGAGGCGACGGCGGCGGAGGCCCGTGCGAAGGCGAAGGCGGACGCGAAAGTGAAGGCCAAGGCCAAGGCGCAGCCAGCGAGCACCGGCGACGACGAGGAGGACACAAGTTCCTCCGATGCGCCGTCCGACACCGCCTCTTCGGAAGAGGTGACGAGCAGGAAGCGCCACCATGATGAGGACGACGAGGCGGGGCCATCATCAAAGAAGAATAAGTAGTTTAAAATAATTTATATGTAATTTGATTATATTTTTGCAAAGTGTTTATATGTAATTTCTTTATGTTGCACTGATTTGAATATTAGTAAAGAGTTTTCTTCTATCTATTAAAATAATTTTTAAGTTTTGGGGGCGAGTTTGGGGGACGCGGCTGGGGAGCGACGTCCCCGAAACGCGGCACGAAAAAAGCACGTCCCCCAAACGCTCAATCCGGTGCCGTTTGGGGGACGGTTTGGGGGACGCAACTGGAGATGCTCTAAGGTGCACCGTTGCTTCCTACTCTGCCCGATTTAAGGAATAAGACGTCCTTGTTTTACGTGTTTTTTTGTTTGACCAAGAATTACTTTAAATATATAAAAATTATTTGTACGAAATTAGTATCATTAGAAAGTGATTTCAGTACGAATCTAACGATACTAATTACATATAATATAATCAAGATTTTGTTGCTCAATTTTTATGGTCAAAGTTCGTCTTTGAATACGTGTGCGCCTTATTCCTTGGGACAGAGGTAGTACTAGTGTTGAGGCCAATGTTGGAGATATGCCCAAGAGGCAATAATAAAGTGGTTATTATTATATCTTTGTGTTTATGATAATAGTTTGCATCTCATGCTATAAATGTATTGACCAGAAACATTAATATATGTGTGTTATGTAAACATAAAAGAGTCCCTAGTAAGCCTCTTGTTAAACTAGCTTGTTGATTAATAGATGATCATAGTTTAATGATCATGAACATTGGATGTTATTAATAACAGGGTCGTATCATTAGGTGAATGATGTGATGGACATACACCCGTAGTAACCGTAGCATATGATCAAGCCATTTAGTTCTTTATGCTTCAAGCTATAATTTGCATAGTAACTTAATCCTTCGACCATGAGATCTTGTTAATCACCTACACCGGATGGATGCTTTGATGACACCAAACACTACTGCGTAAATGGGTTGCTATAAAGGTGGCATTAAGTGTTTGGAAAGTATAGGGTTGAGACACTTGTATCAATAGTGGGATTTGTCCATCCTAATGACGGATAGATATATTATGGGCCCTCTCGGTGGAATGATATATGATTAGCTTGCAAGCATGTGACTGGTTCACAAGGGATATCATATCACAGTACGAGTAAAGAATACTTATCGGTAACGAAGTTGAACTAGGTATGGAGATACCGACGATCAAACTTCGGATAAGTAAAATATCGTGAGACAAAGGGAATTGTTATTTTATGTGAATGGTTTTTTCGATCACAAAGTCATCGTTGAATATGTGGGAGCTATTATGGATCTCCAGGTCCCGCTATTAGTTATTGATCAAAGAGGAGTCTCGATCATGTCCACATAGTTCTCGAACCGTAGGGTGACACACTTAAGGTTTGATGTCGTTTTAAGTAGATATGGAATATGGAATGGAGTTAGAATGTTGTTCGGAGTCTCAGATGGGATCCAGGACATCACGAGGAGTTCCAGAATGGTCTGGAGAATAAGATTCATATATAGGAAGTCACTTTCCAAGTTTGGAAATGATCCAGTGCATTTATGGAAGACGCTAGAATGTTCTAGAACCTTCCGGAAGAAATCTCCAAGGAAGGTGGAGTCCCGGTTGGACTCCACCAACCCTAGCCGGCCACCCTAAGGGGAAGGTGGAGTCCATGGTGGACTCCACCACCATGGCCGACCATGAGGGAAGGAAAGGGAGGAGTCCCACTCCCCCTAGGTTTCACCCTTTGGTAAGTTTTTGAGTTGGACTTTTATTGGAATCTTTGGGCTAACCCTTGGGGTTCCACCTATATAATGAGGGAGAGAGGGAGGGGCCAGCCACTACTAGAGCCGCACCACCCAAGGGCACCCAAGGCCGGTGCCCCAAGTGCCCCCTCTCCCCAAACCCTAGCCGCCCCTTCCTCCCGTCTCTCTCGTGGGGCTTAGGCGAAGC
>NC_061513.1:24738077-24755605 GCF_022539505.1 Lolium rigidum
CAATTAGAGAATATTTCCTTACTAGGATTTCTGAAACCAAAAACGTGAAAACGACAGCGGCACTTCGGCATCTTGTTAATAGGTTAGTTCCAGAAAATGCACGAATATGACATAAAGTGTGCATAAAACATGTAGATAACATCAATAATGTGGCATGGAACATAAGAAATTATCGATACGTCGGAGACGTATCAATCTCCACCACCACCGCCACCACGCCGTCGTGCTGTCGGGATTCCGAGGAGGATCTACTACATCTGCTGCCCGCTAGAACGGGGAGAAGGATGTCGTCATCAACACCGAACGTGTGACCGAGTACGGAGGTGCTGCCCGATTGTGGCACCGTCAAGATCTTCTACGCGCTTTTGCAAGCGGCAAGTGATCGACTACATCAACCACGAGATTTATCTTGTTAATGCTTAGCGATCTTCGAGGGTATGTTGATCTTCACCTCGTTGCTACTGATACGTCTCCGACGTATCGATAATTTCTTATGTTCCATGCCACATTATTGATGATATCTACATGTTTTATGCATACTTTATGTCATATTTATGCATTTTCCGGCACTAACCTATTAACGAGATGCCGAAGAGCCAGCTTGTTGTTTTCTTGCTGTTTTTGGTTTCAGAAATCCTAGTAAGGAAATATTCTCGGAATTGGACGAAATCAACGCCCAGGGGCCTATTTTGCCACGAAGCTTCCAGAAGACCAAAGAGGAGACGAAGTGGGGCCACGAGGTGGCCAGACGCTAGGGCGGCGCGGCCCAAGCCCTGGCCGCGCCGGCCTAGTGTGTGGGCCCCCTGTCAGGCCCCCTGACCTGCCCTTCCGCCTACATATAGTCTTCGTCGCGAAACCCCCAGTACCGAGAGCCACGATACGGAAAACCTTCCAGAGACGCCGCCGCCGCCAATCCCATCTCGGGGGATTCAGGAGATCGCCTCCGGCACCCGCCGGAGAGGGAATCATCTCCCGGAGGACTCATCACCGCCATGGTTGCCTCCGGAGTGATGAGTGAGTAGTTCACCCCTGGACTATGGGTCCATAGCAGTAGCTAGATGGTTGTCTTCTCCTTATGTGCTTCTTTGTCGGATCTTGTGAGCTGCTTAACATGATCAAGATCATCTATCTGTAATGCTATATGTTGTGTTTGTTGGGATCCGATGGATAGAGAATACTATGTTATGTTGATTATCAATCTATTACCTATGTGTTGTTTATGATCTTGCATGCTCTCCGTTATTAGTAGAGGCTCGGCCAAGTTTTACTCTTAACTCCAAGAGGGAGTATTTATGCTCGATAGTGGGTTCATGCCTCCATTAAATCTGGGACAGTGACAGAAAGTTCTAAGGTTGTGGATGTGCTGTTGTCACTAGGGATAAAACATTGATGCTATGTCCGAGGATGTAGTTATTGATTACATTACGCACCATACTTAATGCAATTGTCTGTTGTTTGCAACTTAATACTGGAAGGGGTTCGGATGATAACCTGAAGATGGACTTTTTAGGCATAGATGCATGCTTGGATAGCGGTCTATGTACTTTGTCGTAATGCCCAATTAAATCTCACAATACTCATCATATCATGTATGTGCATTGTCATGCCCTCTCTATTTGTCAATTGCCCAACTGTAATTTGTTCACCCAACATGCTATTTATCTTATGGGAGAGACACCTCTAGTGAACTGTGGACCCCGGTCCATTCTTTTAATCGAATACAATCTACTGCAATACTTGTTCTACTGTTCTCTCGCAAACAATCATCATCCACACTATACATCTAATCCTTTGTTACAGCAAGCCGGTGAGATTGACAACCTCACTGTTTCGTTGGGGCAAAGTACTTTGGTTGTGTTGTGTAGGTTCCACGTTGGCGCCGGAATCTCTGGTGTTGCGCCGCACTACATCTCGCCGCCATCAACCTTCAACGTGCTTCTTGGCTCCTACTGGTTCGATAAACCTTGGTTTCTTACTGAGGGAAACTTGCTGCTGTACGCATCACACCTTCCACTTGGGGTTCCCAACGGACGCGTGCTGTACGCGTATCAAGCTAAATTTCTGGCGCCGTTGCCGGGGAGATCAAGACACGCTCCAAGGGGAGTCTCCACATCGCAATCTCTTTACTTTGTTTTTGTCTTGCTTTATTTTATTTACTACTTTGTTTGCTGCACTAAATCAAAACACAAAAAAATTAGTTGCTAGTTTTACTTTATTTGCTGTCTTGTTTGCCATATTAAAAACACAAAAAAATTAGTTACTTGCATTTACTTTATCTAGTTTGCTTTATTTACTGTTGTTAAAATGAGTAATCCTGAAGTTGAAGTTCGTTCGTTTAAGGAACAAGGGGGAGAATGTTTAAAAGATGCTTGGTATAGAATTAGTGATGCCCATAATAGGTGCACTAAGAAACACTCCACCACTATCCTACTCAGGAATTTTTATGTTGGTATCTCTAGCTGGAATAGGTATGTTCTTGATTGTCTCGCGGGAGGTAACTTCCTAGGCGCTCCTGCTTTAGAAGCTAGTTGCATTATTGAGAATCTATTTGGAATACCACCTGTTAATGAAGTTACAATTGAAACTTCTCTTGAAGATGTTATGAAAAAGTTGGAAACCATAGAGCAAAACCTTCCAAGTATTAATACTAATTTGGGAGCATTACTTGATAGCACTGATAAACTTGATAAATCTCTAGGAGGAATTAATGAGAGAATCGCCATCTTAGAATCTTGTGCTATTCATGATAATCAAACCCAAAGGATTAGTGAACTTGAAGAGGCTATGGGAACATTGGGTTCGACCTTTTCATCTATAAAGATTAGAGAGAAAGCTTATGTGGGAAAGGAGCAAAAATTCATGTATGTCTCTAAGGTGCCTAAACCAAAAAACTATTATAGGCCTAAAATTGATAAAGCTATTAAAACCACTATAGATAAGGGATAATCTAAGATACCTAATGGGATAAATTGTGAAAATGATGTTGGTGCTTCGTCTCTTGATAATACTTGATACACACTTTCTGCGCCTAGCTGAAAGGCGTTAAAGAAAAGCGCTTATGGGAGACAACCCATGTTTTTTTTACTACAGTACTTTTGTTTTACATTTGAGTCTTGGAAGTTGTTACTACTGTAGCAACCTCTCCTTATCTTAGTTTTGTGCATTGTTGTGCCAAGTAAAGTCGTTGATAGTAAGGTTCATACTAGATTTGGATTACTGCGCAGAAACAAATTTCTTTGCTGTCACGAATCTGGGACTAATTCTCTGTAGGTAACTCAGAAAATTATGCCAATTTACATGAGTGATCCTCAGATATGTACGCAACTTTCATTCAATTTGAACAAGTCTGGTGCCTCAATAAAATTCGTCTTTACGAACTGTTCTGTTTTGACAGATTCTGCCTTTTATTTCGCATTGCCTGTTTTGCCATGCTTGATGGATTTTTCGATTCCATTGACTTTCAGTAGCTTTGTGCAATGTCCAGAAGTGTAAAGAATGATTGTGTCACCTCTGAACATGTAAATTTTGATTGTGCACTAATCCTCTAATGAGTTGTTTTGAGTTTGGTGTGGAGGAAGTTTTCAAGGATCAAGAGAGGGAGATGATACAATATGATCAAGGTGAGTGAAAGCTCTAAGCTTGGGGATGCCCCTGGTTCACCCTCGCATATATCAAGAAGACTCAAGCGTCTAAGCTTGGGGATGCCCAAGGCATCCCCTTCTTCATCGACAACATTATCGGGTTCCTCTAGTGAAACTATATTTTTATTCCATCACATCTTATGTACTTTGCTTGGAGCGTCGGTTTGTTTTTGTTTTTGTTTTTGTTTTGTTTGAATAAAATGGATCCTAGCATTCATTGTGTGGGAGAGAGACACGCTCCGCTGTTGCATATGGACAAATATGTCCTTAGGCTTTACTCATAGTATTCATGACGAAAGTTTCTTCTTCGTTAAATTGTTATATGGTTGGAATTGGAAAATGATACATGTAGTAATTGCTAAAATGTCTTGGATAATGTGATACTTGGAAATTATTGTGCTCATGTTTAAGCTCTTGCATCATATACTTTGCACCTATTAATGAAGAAATACATATAGCATGCTAAAATTTGGTTTGCATAATTGGTCTCTCTAAGGTCTAGATAATTTCTAGTATTGAGTTTGAACAACAAGGAAGACGGTGTAGAGCCTTCCAAATAAAGCTATGCTCCCCGGCAACGGCGCCAGAAAACAGTCTTGATGACCCACAAGTATAGGGGATCGCAGCAGTCTTCGCGGGTAGTAAAACCCAATTTATTGATTCGACACAAGGGGAGACAAAGAATACTTGGAAGCCTTAACAGCAGAGTTGTCAATTCAGCTGCACCTGGAAACAGACTTGCTCGCAAGAGTTTATCAGTAGTAACAGTTTTATAACAGTAGTAGTAGTAGAATAACAGCAGGATTAAAATACTGTAGGCACGAGGACGGATAACGGGCGTTGCATGGATGAGAGAAACTCATGTAACAATTATAGCAGGGCATTTGCAGATAATAATAAAACGGTGTCGAAGTACAAATCAATCAATAGGCATGTGTTCCAATTATAGTCGTACGTGCTCGCAATGAGAAACTTGCACAACATCTTTTGTCCTACCAGCCGGTGGTAGCCGGGCCTCAAGGGAATCTCTTGGATATTAAGGTACTCCTTTTAATAGAGTACCGGAGCAAAGCATTAACACTCCGTGAACACATGTGATCCTCACATCACTACCATCCCCTCCGGTTGTCCGATTTCTGTCACTTCGGGGCCATTGGTTCCGGGACGGTGACATGTGTATACAACTTGCAGGTAAGATCATAAACAATGAATATCATGATGAAACAATAACATGTTCAGATCTGAGATCATGACACTTGGGCCCTAGTGACAAGCATTAAGCATAACAAGTTGCAACAATATCATCAAAGTACCAATTACGGACACTAGGCACTATGCCCTAACAATCTAATGCTATTACATGACCAATCTCATCCAATCCCTACCATCCCCTTCGGCCTACAGCGGGGAATTACTCACACATGGATGGGGGAAACATTGCTGGTTGATGGAGAGGTGTCGGTGGTGATGGCGGCGACGATCTCCTCCAATTCCCCGTCCCGGCGGAGTGCCAGAACGGAGACTTCTGGCTCCCGAGACGGAGTTTCGCGATGTGGCGGCGTTCTGGAGGGTTTCTGGCGACTTCGACTTCTCCCCGTGCGTTTTTAGGTCGAAGGCAATATGTAGTCCGAAGGAGGGCGTCGGGGGCCGGCCGAGGGGGCCACACCACATGGCCGCGCGGGCCCCCCGGGCCGCGCCGCCCTATGGTGTGGGGCCCCGGGCCTCCACGACTTGTCCTTTTGGCTCACGTCGGTATTCGGGAAAATAGGGCCTTCTGCATAAATTCCGAGGATTTTCCTGAAAGTTGGATTTCTGCACAAAAACACGACACCAGAGCAGTTCTGCTGAAAACAGCGTTAGTCCGTGTTAGTTGCATCCAATATACACAAATTAGAGGCAAAACAATAGCAAAAGTGTTCGGGAAAGTAGATACGTTTTGGACGTATCACTAATTATCTTTTTTCTCTTTTGCAGGCCTGTGAGCGTTTTCCTCGCATCGCTACGGAA
Organism: Lolium rigidum; assembly: GCF_022539505.1. NCBI lineage: Eukaryota > Viridiplantae > Streptophyta > Magnoliopsida > Poales > Poaceae > Lolium > Lolium rigidum. The sequence continues at coordinate 24,743,726 of NC_061513.1, forward strand.
GCGCAAGCCCCTTGCCGCAAGCGTCCCATGGACGAGGTGGACCCGGATCCGTACGTGGTCGGGAACAAGCACAAGATGGGCCGGACCCACACCCCGCACCCCGGTAACTTTTCAGCCCATGATTCCGGTTCTGATGACGAGGTCGTTATCCTTAAGTTATTTTGTTCTTTCGCTTCCTCATGTACTGTTTCTCTGTAGATCTCCCCTCAGCCAGCGCCAACCCTCAGGTCGTGGAGCGCGCTGTACCTCTGCAGGCAGAGGTTGGCCAGGAGTACCTGGACAACCTTACCTCGCGCGGCCGCAAGCACAAGGCTCCGGCCTCCGATGCCGGCCCAAGCAAGGATCCAGCCGCCAAGCGCCCCAAGAAAGGCGACGCCGGCAAGAAGGGCACCGTCAAGCGCTACCGGAAGCAGCTTCCGGTCGCTACCGGGTAAGTTTCCGGTTTCTCTTTTATTTTGCCTCCCGTTTGTGAATTCCTTTGTCTTGTTGCTTTCCCTAACTTTCTTTTTCGCTTTACTCTCTCAGGCCCGCGCTGAGCCTCACCCGGAGCGCACCGGGCATGAGGCCGGAAGCTCCTGAGGACGCTCCCAGGGCCTCTCCTCCTCATCAAGCAAGTCCGGTACCAACTGGTGCCGGCAACTCTCCTGCCTCCTCTCGGGGGGCAACACAAGTGCGGGGCGCGCGGCCCCTGAACCTTCGCATCACCGCGCGGAGGGGGATTTCTCTTCCCCTCCAGAAGCTGAAGACACCGGCGCCAGCAACATCGGCGCCGGTGCTGAAGAAGCGGAGCGGGCAGAACCTCCGGTTCCACCCGTTCCCAAGAAGAAGAAGAAGAAGAAGAAGGCAACTGCCTCCCCTTCCAAGACCACACCGGCACCTTCTGCTCTGGCAGCCTCTCCTCCGGCCAAGGCAACGCGGGAAGCCTCTGCGCCAACCAAGGAAGCAACGCCAACACCTCCGGCAGCTCATGCCGGCAAACCAGCTCCTCCGGAAGGCGCCGAGCCTGCTGCTCAGGAACCTGCTGCGGTGGTCACCGCAGCGGCTTCCCCCTCTTTCGGCTCGCGGGAACTTGTCCTGCATGCCGGCCGCGCCGCCGTTGCGGCCAGTGATAAGGCCTCAGCTCTGCTGGGCCGGATCACTGAGCACACCCACGGTGAGGTCGACCTGGGGCCTCTGTCTGAATACGCTGAAAAGTGGAATCAGGCGGACTTGTCCCCAGCGACCCGCGGTCTGGGTAAGGACAAGCTACCGGTGGTCGATCCCTCCGGCCCCCGGAGCACCACGCAGCACCTCAGCCGGCTCCGCCGCGCTGTCAAGGAGTTCGACACTGCTTGGCACGATGCCAGCAGCAACGTCGCGGTAAGTTGCATAAAACCAAAAGTTCTTTCAATCATGCCGGTTTTCAATCTTTCAATTCATATGTATATCCTCCCAGTCCTCGAGTTTCGGGTTGAGAACATAGTTCTTAGCGCGAAACTTCCTTAGAAACCAAAAAACCGCATAGCCAGTCCCCGAGTTTCGGGTTTAGAACGCAGTTCTTAGTATGAAACTTCCTTAGACACAAAAAACCGGCATAGCCAGTTCCCGATTTTCGGGTTTAGAACGCAGTTCTTAGCGTGAAACTTCCTTAGACACAAAAAACCGGCATAGCTAGTCCCCGAGTTTCGGGTTTAGAACGCAGTTCTTAGCGTGAAACTTGGTTGAAATAAAACGCCGGCAAAGTCTAACCGGAAACTTTTAACTTGAACAGGGCACCTTGGACACCCGGAAGCAACTCTTTGAGGAGCTTCTGTGGGAGCACCGGTTCCTTGCCGAGGCTCACAGCAAGTGCCAAGGTTTTTTTTCGTTCTCCGGCCTCTCTTGTACCGGTTGCTTTTTCCAATCTGTATTCACCGGTCTTTTTCACAACAGCGTTTCCGGAAGCTTCCCTTGAGGGTCTCTCCACCCAGCTCTCCACGCTCAAGGGTACGGATTTCTTTTCCGCCTGTCTTGCCTCTCTTTAACTTGCCGGTTATCTTTCTGTTAACATTTTTTCCGGATTCCAGCTGAAAAGGAGCGGCTTGTCTCGGAGCACCGCAAAGCTCTGGATGCCCAGGAGGTTATCACCGCCGGGCTGAAGGACCAGCTCATGCAAGCTGAACTCCGGCATTCGCGGGAGCTCAAGGAGGCCTAGGCTGCTGCTGAGGCCAAGTTGGATGAGTCTCTGAAGGAGTTCACCAACTCCAGCGCGGTGTTGCGGACGGAGCTGGAGGAGGAGAGCCGGGCGCGGAAAGAGGCGCAAGACCGGATCGCCACCCTCACCACGGATCAGGCTGAGTACGACCGGTTGGTCATGCAAGCCGATGCATTGGCTTTCAGTAAGTCTTTTCTCCTTTTCTTTTTTGCTTATAAGCTTATATCTTCTAGCGGCATGTTCTTATACCGGTTTCTTTTTTCTCTTTCCTTCTAGAGCTTTTCCCGGATTCGTAGACGCATGCGCATAAAAAGGTAACAGAACGCAGGGCTGACCAAGCTATGAGCAACCCGGATGCGCCCTGGGACGCTTATGACCACTTGGTCGCGCTTGCCGCCCGGATTCAGCACATGCAAGCTGTGGACCGACACTTCGTGGATCTGCCAGAGAGGGCCATGCGGATCTTCAAGGTGTTGTGGCCTGGAGAAGCCATGCCGGCCAACCTGACACTGCTGTCGGATCGCCTGGTGGGTGCTTGCCGGAGGTTCCGCGAGTGGAAGTGCTCAGCGGCCCGTGCCGGAGCAGATGCAGCGCTACGCGTTGCATGTTCTTGGTACGAAGAGCTGGATCTGGACGCTCTCCATAGCTTGCACGGTGATGCGCCCACTGACAAGAATCCAGTTCTTGCCGCCAAGCGGCAGGACCGCGCCTACCGGGTCGCAGAGTTCGCCAACACCCGCGACTTTATCCCTCCTCCACCCGACGTCAGAGACGAAGTCACTGACGACGAGGAAGAGAACGTTGAGGACGAGGAGGATGAGGAATCTGGAGAAGGCGACGCCCCTCCGGAAGCTCCGGAAGCTCTTGCAGCTGGCCCCCAGCCTCCTGTTGCTTGATTACCCTCTATATATGCATGTTGTCTTAAAACAATTTCAGTTAAATTCTGCCCCGGTATGCCGGGGTCTTTGATGTAATATAACACTTGCTCTTTTGGTTGTGCTACAACTTATTATGCCAGTATCTCATACCGGTAACTTGTTAAGTTAAGTTCGTATGCTACCTTAGCACTTTGCTTATCGTTTGCTTTTATCTTGCACTGTGAAGATTCCGGAATTGTTTCTGCATCCAATCTGATGCACGCTTAGTTCTTTTGCTTTGGCTCTGCCTACCTCTCTGGGTGTTTTGGCGTATGAGTCACAAAGTTCTTTTGCCAAGCAAGCACTTTCTTGAACTTAGAAATAATTCAAAAAAATTCACAAAAAACTGGTATAACCGGGGTTAGTTAAACTTCTTACGGATTGTTTGTTCTCACTCCCTCTTTTCGTGTTTCACATGCTTAGTTCCTTCCGGTTTATCTTTCCTGCCATGAAGCCGAATTGCGGACAACAGCAAAGTTGAAGACTCCGGTAGGTTTAGCACGTTACTAAACCGGAAAGAAAAACGTCCAACAAGCAACCGGTAAACTGAATAAAATAAACACATTGCATGCAACTTCGGTAGAGGCAGTCCCCGAGATTCATTCGAGGTGCCGGCATCTTTTATTCATAGCATATAAGATACAAAAAAGAACTCCTTACAGCACATCTTCAGGAATAGAAAGGACGCAGCAAAGCTATGTTCCATGGGCGCTTGGTCTCCTCTCCTGACCTGTCCGCCTTTCCCTTCTTTGCTTCCTGTGCATCGATCAAGTAGTAGGCATCATTGTGTAGAGCCTTGCTCACAATGAAGGGTCCTTCCCACGGAGGTGAGAGTTTGTGGCGCCCCTCAGTGCGCTGCTTAGGCGTAGCACCAGGTCTCCTTCCCGGAACACTCTCGGGTTAACCTTCCGGCTATGATAGCATCTGAGGTTCTGCTGCTATATGGCTGTTCTTGCCAAGGCCAACTCTCTTGCTTCTTCTATCAAGTCCACATCATTTTCTCGGGCCTCTTTTACCTCTTCTTCGGTATAGAGTTGAACCCTCGGTGAATCATGGATGATATCGGTTGGTATCACAGCTTCCGCCCCATAAACCATGAAGAATGGAGTGTATCCGGTAGACCGGTTCGGTGTTGTTCTTATGCTCCACAGTACTGATGGTAGCTTGTCGAGCCAACATCCCGGTGTCTTTTCAAGCGGTTCAATGAGCCTTGGTTTGATACCGGAAAGCACCAAAGCATTGGTTCTTTCCACTTGGCCATTGCCTTGCGGGTGTGCCACTGAACACAAATCCAACCGGATGTTGTTATCCTCACAGAACCGTTTGAACTCTCCTTGAGCAAAGTTTGTCCCATTATCAGTGATAATACTATTCGGGTATCCATACCGCAAGATAACATCTTTCAAGAATTTCACCGCTGTGTGCCCATCACATTTTGCGACAGGTTTCACAAGCCACTTGGTGACCTTATCCACCATCACTAGGATGTGGGTCATTTTTCCTCTTGCCATTTTGAATGGGCCAACCATGTCAAGGCACCAAACAGCAAACAGCCAGGTTAACGGTATAGTTTTCAAACCGGACGCTGGGGTATGGTTTTGCTTGGCGTACCTCTGGCACCCGTTGCATTTTCACACCAAATCTTCAGCGTTTTCCAACGCCGTGGGCCAGTAGAACCCATGCCGGAACACTTTTGCCACCAGTGCTCTTGATGAGGCATGGTGCCCGCACTCTCCTTGGTGAATTTCCACCAGCATTTCCTTTCCTTCTTCCGGTTCCACACATCTTTGGAGGACACCGGTAACACTTCTCTTGTACACCTCTCCATTGATGATGGTGTAGGCCTTGGATCTCCTCTGGATTCTTCTTGACTCATTTTCGTCAACCGGCAAGGTGTCGTTGATCAGGAATTCCTTAATAGGTTCAACCCAGGTTGGCGCTTCCCGAACTAGAAATACCGGTACGTCTATCTCCATATTGTCCACTAGCATAGCCTCTTCCGGCTTAGATCCTGCAGTCCCCAGGTTTACCGGAACAGTCCCCGGGTTTCCTTCGTCAATGTCCATTGGCACAACATGTGACTCCGGTACAAAGATTGACTCCGATTCCGGACTTGCTTTAATCGACGGCGTCCTTAGGTGAGCCAAAGCTACTCCGGGATATTTCCTGCCTGGAGGAGCCCAACTTAGAGAGCGTATCCGCGGCTTCATTTTCTGCCCGCGGCTGATACGTCTCAAACGTATCTATAATTTCTTATGTTCCATGCTACTTTTATGATGATACTCACATATTTTATACACATTATATGTCATTATTATGCATTTTCCGGCACTAACCTATTAACGAGATGCCGAAGAGCCAGTTGCTATTTTCTGCTGTTTTTGGTTTCAGAAATCCTAGTAAGGAAATATTCTCGGAATTGGACGAAATCAACGCCCAGGGTCCTATTTTTCCACGAAGCTTCCAGAAGACCGGGGGAGAGACGAAGTGGGGCCACGGGGTGGCCACACACCAGGGCGGCGCGGCCCAAGCCCTGGCCGCGCCGGCCTGTGGTGTGGGGCCCCCTGACCTACCTCTTCGCCTACTTAAGCCTTCGTCGAAGATAGCCCCAGTACCGAGAGCCTCGATACGGAAAACCTTCCAAAGACGCCGCCGCCGCCAATCCCATCTCAGGGGATTCAGGAGATCACCTCCGGCACCCTACCGGAGAGGGGAATCATCTCCCGGAGGACTCTACACCGCCATGGTCGCCTCCGGATTGATGAGTGAGTAGTTCACCCCTGGACTATGGGTCCATAGTAGTAGCTAGATGGTCGTCTTCTCCTCGTTGTGCTATCATTGTCTGATCTTGTGAGCTGCCTAACATGATCAAGATCATCTATCAGTAAAGCTACATGTGTGTTTGTTGGGATCCGATGAATAATGAATACTATGCTATGTTGATTATCAATCTATCATCTATGTGTTGTTTATGATCTTGCATGCTCTTCGTTGCTAGTAGAGGCTCTGGCCAAGTCATTGCTTGTAACTCCAAGAGGGAGTATTTATGCTCGATAGTGGGTTCATGCCTCCATTAAATCTGGGGGAGTGACGACAACCTCTAAGGTTGTGGATGTCTTGTTGCCACTAGGGATAAAACATCAATTCTATATCTAAGGATGTACTTATTGATTACATTACGCACCATACTTAATGCAATTGTCCGTTGTTTGCAACTTAATACTTGGAGGGGTTCGGATGATAACCTGAAGGTGGACTTTTTAGGCATAGATGCATGCTGGATAGCGGTCTATGTACTTTGTCGTAATGCCCAATTAAATCTCACACTATTCATCATTACATGTATGTGCATTGTTATGCTCTCTTTATTTGTCAATTGCCCAACTGTAATTTGTTTACCCAATATGCTATTTCTTATGGGAGAGACACCACTAGTGAACTGTGGACCCCGGTCCATTCTTTTACATCGAATACAATCTACTGCAATACTCGTTCTATTGTTTTCTGCAAACATCATCTTCCACACTATACATCTAATCCTTTGTTACAGCAAGCCGGTGAGATTGACAACCTCACTGTCACGTTGGGGCAAAGTAATTTGGTTGTGTTGTGCAGGTTCCACGTTGGCGCCGGAATCCCTTGTGTTGCGCCGCACTACACTCCGCCGCCATCAACCTTCAACGTGCTTCTTGGCTCCTACTGGTTCGATAAACCTTGGTTTCTTACTGAGGGAAACTTACTGTTGTACGCATCACACCTTCCTCTTGGGGTTCCCAACGGTCGCGTGTTGAACGGAAAGACATACGTCAACTACGCGCAGCAGCGGCACATGGTGAAACTCACACCCCTCAAAAAATCCGGCAATATTTTGCACATGAAACCGGTATGAGGCCATGTTGGCATATCTTGCATCCCAATCTCCGGAACACTGTTGAACCACGAGATCTGAGTCACCGTAGCAAATGATCCGGTGTGCACCGATTTCTTTTGCAACCTTGAGCCCATGGACTAGAGCCTCATACTCCGCGACATTGTTTGATGCCCTGAAGTGTATTTGCAGAACATACCGGAGATGATCTCCTTTAGGTGAAGTAAGGACCACAACGACACCTAGACCCTCTTTGAGCTTGGATCCGTCGAAGTGCATCTTCCAGTATTCTATTTTTTGTTCCGGCGGCTTGTATTGCATCTCCGCCCAATCAACCAAGAAATCAGCCAAAGCTTGTGATTTGATGGCATCTCTTCTCTCGTATACCGGCACGTATGGGTATAGCTGGATTGCCAATTTGGCGATCCTGCCACTAGCATCTTTGTTGCACATGATATCTGAAATGGGTGCCTCGCTCAAAGTAGTGCTTGAGCTTTGTGGCGGCCATGAACACGCCGTAAGTCATTTTCTGGAAGTGAGGGTAGTTTTGTTTTGAGTGGGAGAGCACCTCGCTCAGGTAGTATACCGGCCTCTGCACGGTTTTTTCCTTCCTCTTCTCTTTCAACCACAACAACAACACTCACAACCCGGTTTGTTGCTGCTATGTACAACAGCATGGGCTCTCTTTCCAAAGGCGACGCCAATATCGGCGCAGTGGCTAACATATTTTTAGCTCTTTGAACGCTGCGTCTGCCTGAGGGGTTGATACGTCCAATTTGCATCACTATTTTATATCATAATTTGCTGTTATTCATTGATATATTTCATATTTGGACACAATACTTATGTTATTTCATCTATTTTGCATGTTTCATCATTATTGGAGGATCAAGCACGGAGCCAGGATTCTGCTGGAAAAAGCACCGTCAGAATGCAATATTTCGGAAGATCAACTGTGGAAGGAAATTATACCAAAAATCCTATTTTTCCAGATGACGAAGGAAGCCAGAAGGGGGAGCCAGGTGGACCCAAGGTGGGCCCACACCACAGGGCGGCGCGGCCCATGGCCTGGCCGCGCCACCTGGTGGTGAGGGGGCCCCACAGCCTCTTTCGCCTCCTTTTCTTCGCGAAATCCTTCGTCCCGAAGACCTAAGCCACGGAGGGTACCTCGCGAAGAGTTACGGACCGCCTCGCGGGGCGAGAGAACACCGGAGAGAAAAGAGCTCTCCGGCGGCTGAGATCCGCCGGGAAATTCCCTCCCGGAGGGGAAATCGATGCCATCGTCACCGTCATCGAGCTGGACATCATCTCCATCACCATCACCATCATCTCCACCATCATCACCGCCGTCTCCACCGCTGCACATCGTCACCGCCGTAGCAATTTGGGTTTGATCTTGATTGTTTGATAGGGGAAACTCTCCCGGTATTGATTTCTACTTGTTGTTGATGCTATTGAGTGAAACAATTGAACCAAGGTTTATGTTCAGATTGTTATTCATCATCATATCACCTCTGATCATGTTCCATATGATGTCTCGTGAGTAGTTCGTTTAGTTCTTGAGGACATGGGTGAAGTCTAAATGTTAGTAGTGAACCATGGTTGAGTAATATTCAATGTTATGATATTTAAGTTGTGGTGTTATTCTTCTAGTGGTGTCATGTGAACATCGACTACATGACACTTCACCTTCATGGGCCTAGGGTAATGCATCTTGTATTCGTTTGCTAATTGCGGGGTTGCCGGAGTGACAGAAACCTAAACCCCCGTTGGTATATCGATGCGAGGAGGGATAGCGGGATCTCGAGTTTAAGGCTGTGGTTAGATTTATCTTAATTACTTTCTTGTAGTTGCGGATGCTTGCAAGGGGTATAATCACAAGTATGTATTAGTCCTAGGAAGGGCGGTACATGAGCATAGGTTCACCCACACAACACTTATCAAAACAATGAAGATTAATTAGCCATATGTAGCGAAAGCACTAGACTAAAATCCCGTGTGTCCTCAGGAACGTTTGGTCATTATAAGTAAACAAACCGGCTTGTCCTTTGTGCTAAAAAGGATTGGGCCACTCGCTGCAATTGTTACTCTCGCACTTTACTTACTCGTACTTTATTTATCTGTTACATCAAAACCCCCTGAATACTTGTACGCGAGCATTTACGGTGAATCCTTCATCGAAACTGCTTGTCAACACCTTACGCTCCTCGTTGGGATCGACATTCTTACTTATCGAAGATACTACGATACACCCCCTATACTTGTGGGTCATCAAGACTATTTTACGGCGCCGTTGCCGGGAGTGAAGCGCTATTGGTAAGTGGAATTGGTAAGGGAAATTTCTACTTGTTTGTGCTGATTTTATTTACGCCTGCTGCCATAATTCATTATGGAGAGATCTTCTCTTGAGTGTTTATTTGGGAAATCTACTACTACTGCAAAGGTAGTGGATAAGGCGCCAGGTGAGGAAGAGATACCATACAAAATACCTATGAAAATTATTGAACGTGTAGTGGATAACCGTTATACAGGGGATGGAACTGTCCACCCTGGAGATCATTTCTTGTTTTACATGAATTATGCGGTTTATTCAAGTGTGCAGGTATTGCTATGGATGAAGTGAGGAAGAAACTATTCTCTATATCGCTGTCCGGTAAGCGGCGCATTGGTATAAATTCTTGGATAATGGGGATTCTCTTGAATGGAATGATATTGTGCCCCGGTTTTATTCTAAGTTCTATCCTCCAAGTGAAATTCATAAGGATCGGAACTGCATATATAATTTTTGGCCTCATGATGGAGAGAGTATTGCCCAAGCGTGGGGGAGATTGAAGTCTTTAATGCTCAAATGCCCCATTCATGAGCTTCCTGGTAATGTTATTATTGATAATTTCTATGCAAGACTTTCTTTTGAAGACAAGACCTTGCTTGGATACTTCTTGTTCTGGATCATTCACGCGCAATAAGGAAGAGTTTAAAAGGGACCTTCTTAATCGGATCCGGGGAAAATACTGAAGGATGGGAAACCGACAAAGAAAGAGAATCAGGTATAAATTATGATTACAAATGCATTGAAGCTTTTATGGATACTGATAAATTTCGTAATATGAGTGCTACTTATGGTCTTGATTCTCAAGTTGCTGCAAATCTTTATAAAGCTTTTGCCTCTCATTATGAATTGCCTAAGAAGAATTTTGATAAGTATCATGAACCGTATAAAGATAAAATTGAGTCATCTATTAATAAATGCATTGTAGTTGAAACTGTTGATCATGTTATTCCTGAAGCTTATATTGAAAAAACTCCTTTCCCTGCTAAAATGAAGGAGTACTCTGTTATAAATAGTGCGGTTCATAAAAGTGAAAAGAAACCTATAGAACCTGAAGAACAAATAAAATTTGAACCTGCTGTTGCAATAGTTAAAGATCTTGTGACTGAAAATGTAGAGGATGGTCATATTATTTTCTGTGAAGATGCTTCTAATATTGTTTCACATCCTAATAAACCCAAGCAAGCTAGTGTTCCTATGCTATCTGTTAGAATTGGTGATCATTGCTATTATGGTTTATGCGATATGGGTGCAAGTGTTAGTGCTATTCCTTATGAGCTTTACACGGAGATTATGCACGAAATTGGTTCTTGTGAACTTGAAGATATTGATGTGGTTATTCAGCTGGCTAATAGAGAAACTATCTCTCCAATTGGTATTGTTCGAGATGTGGAAGTTCTATGTGGTAAGATTAAATATCCTGGTGACTTTTTGGTACTTGGTTCTGCTGCTAGTGATTATTGTCCTATCATTTTTGGTAGACCTTTTCTAAATACTTGTGGAGCTATTATAGATTGCAAGAAAGAGAAAATTTTGACTAAATTTGCTTGGTGAATCTTATGAGTTTAACTTCTCTAAATTTACCAAAACTCCTTATAAAGCTGATTTGCCTAATGATGATTTTAAATTTGAAAATTGTGCATCTATTGTTCTTGTTCCTAATAATCCTTTGCAGCAACATTTGGAGAATAGCGAGAGTGAAGTGTTTAGGAAAGAAAGAGATGAGCTTGAGGAAATTTTTCTTCGCCAACCTATTCTTAAGCATGATTTACCGGTGGAAGATCTGGGTACAACACCGCCACCAAAGGAAGATCCTGTCTTTGATTTAAAACCTTTGCCTGATAATCTTAAATATGCTCATATTGATGATAAGAAAATATATCCTGTTATTATTAGTTCTAAACTTACAGAGTTTGAAGAAGAAAGGCTATTGGAAATATTGAAGAAACACCGAGGTGCTATTGGCTACACTCTTGATGACTTGAAGGGGATTTCTCCCTCTATTTGCCAACACGCCATTAATATGGAAGATGATGCGAAGCCTGTTGTTGAACCTCAGCGTCGTCTAATTCCTAAGATGAAGGATGTGGTAAGAAATGAGGTATTACGACTTCTTGAAGCTGGTATTACATATCCTATTGCTGATAGTAGATGGGTTAGTCATGTGCATTGTGTTCCTAAGAAAGGAGGAATGACTGTTGTGCCTAATGATAATGATGAGCTCATACCTCAAAGAGTAGTTGTAGGTTATAGAATGTGCATTGATTTTCGTAAAGTTAATAAAGTTACTAAGAAAGATCATTATCCTTTGCCTTTTATTGATCAAATGTTAGAAAGGTTATCTAAAAATACTCATTTTTGCTTTCTTGATGGTTATTCTGGGTTTTCACAAATTGCTGTTAAAACTAAGGATCAAGAGAAAACCACTTTCACTTGTCCTATGGAACCTATGCTTATAGACGTATGCCTTTTGGTTTATGTAATGCTCCTGCTACTTTTCAAAGATGCATGTCTGCTATTTTTCATGGCTTTTGCGAGAGTATTGTAGAGGTATTTGCTGACGTGGGAGTTGACGGGGGATCAACGTCGCCGA
>NC_061513.1:24755705-24926777 GCF_022539505.1 Lolium rigidum
CTCACACCAAAGGAAGTGTGAACGGGGGCAAGTCCTCGCGGATGGCAAAAAGGGTGAGATCTCTTGTGGGAAAAGTAACGCACCTCTGCAGAGTGTATCAAATTGTGGCTGTCACTCCTGTTCCGGGAAGGAACCGCGAACGCGGCAGGAAAGGAACTCCACGAAGTTCTAGTCAACCCGTGAAGACCGACGGGCATAGTTTTCATAATAAAAGCAACCTTTTGAAGAAATGTTTTCAAAACATGCATTGACTCGCGATTTCCCGATCAATGGTCGTAGCTAGTGCATCAAACACCTTTTATTCTTTTAGAACTTGCTGAGTACCTCTCGTACTCACTTTCTTTCGACACCCTTGCTAGACCGTGATCCGGAAGTGGAGGCTATCAACGATGGAGCACCGGAAGGAAGCTACGAGTTGGTCTACGATGAACCTGATCTTACCGGCGGAGTGGAAGGCGTAGACTATGGGATAGTCTACGGACCAGATGACACGGAGGTGGAGGAGTAGTGACATACCCTAGTATCTTAGAGCCGAGCAACGTAGAATTTACCTAAATAAGTTGCGGAGCTCTTTATATATTTGTTATGAGTTGTAATCGTACTTAAGTAATATCTTAGGTTGTTCTCATAGGACCTATGAGAATACCAACTTGTTAAGACAATGTTTGTAATAAAGTATGGAGTGTTATGACCTGCAATGTTTCTGTTGTACCACTCTGAGGGATATGGCAACTTGTGAGGAAGCCCCTTCACAAAGATCATATCAACGACTTGTATACTACAACATGCAGTGGTATGCTGGGTCACCGCACATAGCAATAAGCCCCGTGCGGGGTAATGAATGCAGTTTTTATTTGATCTTCCTTTTTCAGGGGAATCCGGTGGAAACCGGAATAAGCATACAGAAAAGACAACAGCTCACAGCTAGCAGTGGAATCGATCACTTGATCAATCCGGGGTAAAGGGAAAGGATCTTTCGGGCAAGCCTTGTTCAGGTTGGTGTAGTCGATGCACATGTGCCACACCTTTGGAGCTTTGGGTTCCTCCTCTGTTCTCTTCTCGACCAGCACCGGATTGGCTAGCCACTCGGTATGCAGTACTTCCACGATGAAACCGACAACCAGTAACTTCGTCACCTCTTCTCCAATGATTTTCCTCTTGTCTTCAGCGAACTGGCGTAAGGGCTGTCTTACCGGCTTCGCATCCATCCGGACATTTAAAGAGTGCTCAGCCAGCTCCCTCGGAACACCTACCAAGTCATCAGTAGACCAGGCAAAGATATTCCGATTCTCACGGAGGAAGCTAACGAGCGTGCTTTCCTATGCCTCACTCAGGCCTGCACCGATACGAACGGTGCGCTCAGGGTAAGCCGGGTCCAGCACGATGTCGTTTGTCTCCTTGGGTGGCTTGAATGCCAGTGTGCCCAAGTTTCCACTCATTGCCACTAAACTCAACTGTGAGGACTGAGCCAGCGCAACTGCGGTTTGCATCCTTCTTTTTTCCTCTGCAATCACCAGCGATTCTGCCAGGTTTGATCCGGCGGAAGCGGTTTCCAGTGAGATCTTATAGTTTCCCACCACGGTTAAGGGTCCACGAGGTGCCGGCATCTTCATCTTGAGATACGCCGTATGAGTTGAGGCCATGAACGCCGCCAATGCCGGTCTCCCCAGCAGTGCATGGTAAGGACTTTCTAGGTCCACCACCTCGAACAGAAGGTTTTCAACCCAGCAATTATCACATCCTCCAAACGATACATCCACCCGGATTTTTCCCATGGGCGAACAAGACAAAACAAAAAAGGAATTCCATTGAATTGTATTTTTATTGATCAATTAGAATTGCCTTCTAGAACGTATAATTGTCTCAAAAGGGCAAATATACATACACTATTGGACCTTTTGAGTAAGACTGAAGAAGATCTTATGAGAATTAACAGTTTTCATATGGAAGATGGAAAACAGATCTGGGACACTCTAGAGAAGTATCTCCCAATTGATTTAAAAAGAATATAATAGATTATAAAATGGATTCAATTCGAAATTTACAATTTTGTAATGAGACCTTCCCCTTATGCTATTTGCAACTTTAGAACATATATTAAATCATATCTCCTTCTCAACCATTTCCATTGTTATTACGATTCATTTGATAACCTTGGGAAGGAGGTCCTCATACGGAGTCGCACACTTGAGCAGTGCGGGAGACTGGAGAATGGGTCGAGTAAACTCCCTTAGGGCCGATTAAATCACAGACGAGGAAATGCTGGCGTTTAGCCTGGCAAGTCTACCTAGTTGAGCACTCAACCCTAATGAACCAGCTTTCAACGCCCAACTCCCTTGGCATCCTAATCTTACAACCCTCGAGTCCCAGTCTCGGGTTGCGCTATGGCAAGTCCGTTTCTCAAAAAAGCATATCATGGTCAGTGATGAGGGCACTGGCTGGCATCGGTTTAATTCCGGTGTCTCCGCCTGATAACGTTGCCAATAACGGAAAAGGCTTGAGCGAGCAATTATCACAACGCCCTGTATCCCAAATACAGTGCATTGTTCAGTAAACCAGCTTGTTCGAGCTTTCCGCGCAGGCATGTCGGCAACGGAGGAGGGCCCCTCTTCACGCGCGCATGTTTGATATCTATCCATGCATGGATAGATAACAAATCATGCAACCCCGGAACGATTCTGTGGAAAGTTGTGTGAGTTGGTTGCAGCATGTTTTCTGTTATCCCGTGCGTATGCATGGTGTGCCGGTACATGATATTTATGCTGCTCCCATTATCTATCAGCACTTTGCTGAATTTGACACGAGTCATTGGCCCATGCATGATTGGGTCCACAACAAGAGCGTAACCACCCGGATTTGGCATTATCTTAGGGTGATCCTTGAATGACCAGGTGATTTCCTGATCTGACCACAACATGTATTTTGGAACTGTCGGCATCACTGCGTTCACTTCCATGGAACGGCGACGCACACTTTGCTTGTCTATTGGCTCAGTAACGAACACAACAAGGCACATGTCCGGATCCTGGTAAACATTTCGGCCCAAAGGTGCCGGCGGTGGTGGTTGGCCATTGCCATCTCCCACCTGATGAACTTGCTGGTGCTGCTGCCGGTTCGGCTGAGGCTGTACCGGTAGAGCGTTTGCTCCGGTAAGCGGTGGTGGTGGTGGTAGCTGTTGCCTCAAGAGGTCTTGCGATGGTGGTAGCAATGTAGTACAGCCTTGTGCTTGCGCATCTTTTACCGCACCTTTCAACATCAGGTACTTGGTCCAGGAACAATCCTTTGTCAAATGGTTTGCTGGCTTTCCCGAATTCGGAGTGTGCCACCGGCATGGTTGTTCCATAGCCGATTCCAAGGTGTATCTTGCATGTTCTTGCCAATTCTTTTTTCTCCCCACGGCTTCTTTTCAACCCATTGTTTTTTAGGACCCGCCCATGGCTGCGATCCATTTTTTTGCCTCTGGCTTCCGCTGGCGCCGGAATTATCCCGCACCGCGGCTACTTGCTGCGGACCATACCTCCGATCCGGAAAATCTTTCCTTCTCTTGTTGTGCCGGTTATCCCGGTATTGATCCTGGCACGGTTTGCTCGTTTGCGCCGGATCAGCTTGTACTGCCGGTTGCATTGGGTCTCCCAATACGTAGCTATCTGCTACACGTATCATTTCTGCCAAAGTTGTTGGCATGTTTATTTGTAGCGTTTGCCACAACGGTGAACCTCTTCTGCACCCATTGCAAAACCAAGCAATGGTCTGTGCTTCGATCACTCCTTCACAGGAGTTCCTTGTGGAGTTCCATCGGGTCAAGTAATCCCGGTCTGTTTCATTAGAGCGATGCACGCACAGGGCGAGCTGTTGTGGCCTGTTAGGTCTCCGGTATGTACTGCTGAAGTTACTCACGAAAGGTTCCTCAAAATCCAACCAGCCATTTATGCTTCCTGCCGGCGGGTTGTTAAGCCAAATGCGTGCCGGTCCTACCAGGAAAGATGGTACGATTCTCACGGCCCAGCGCCGGTTTCCTCAACCGGTTACGGTTCCTCCGCCACCAGCAACATAAATTGCGGTTACGTAGTCTGCAAGCCAATCTTCCGGCTTAGTGGTGCCATCATATGTTTTTGTGTCACGGGGCAACTGGAAGTTGCGAACCGGTGGTTCCTCTCTCATGATTCATGGGCCAAAGCACTTTGGGCCCGGAGGACCTTCTGCCTCGATCATTTCAGACAAGTACACCCTATCCAGCCTGTGCCTCGCATCCCGGTCTGGTAGGCATCTTTCTCCTAACCGTTCCCCCAAAGGGTTCCAGTAGGCTGCGATCCGTTCAGTTCCTGAATCAGCTTCATCGTAACGTTCCGGTACCGCGGCTCTTGACTGCCGGTACCTTGGTGGAGGCATTTCCTCCTCCACATACGCCGCTCTTGCTGCGCGATAGTTTTGCCCGCTTTCTTCTCTACCGGCATAATCATTTTCGGCGTAGCCCTTTACAGCATAACCGCGAGCTGCCCCTTGGTATTTCCTACCGGTCTCATGTCGCCCGGCTTGTTGTTTTCCGGCAAGTACCAGATCATATACAGTCATGTGCTGCGCATTCACCTCTTTTTCTTTTCTCTTGTCCGGATGGGGGGGCGATGCCTGCCCATGGGACTTACTTCCGGCATTCTTTGTAGAGCGCACAGATTTTGAAGCCGCAGCTTTGTTTACCTTAGCAAGCTGCTCAGCATTTTGTTCCTGAATCATATCAAGCAATTCCCTAACACGATCTTGCTGTTTTGCTAAAGCATCTTCGGTAAGCGATTCACATAGCTCTACTGCAGCCCTAGCAGCTTTTATGGTTTTATCCGGGCTACTGTACTTAGGTTTCTCTACAATACTCATAGATGCAGAGGTACTTTTTCCGGCAAGAATCTCCTTACGCAGATCCTGATCTAAGTTGCGAGCTCTAAGCCGGTTCTCCGGTACTGTAGCCGGCTGAGCGCTAACAGAAGCAAAGCCATTGGCAGTGTTATACTCACGTAGGGTTAGGTTCAGCTCGCGCTGCGCCCGGATGATGTCCGCGCCTCCGGAGAGCAGCTTTTGGCATTGCGCCTCCAGCTCCGCCTGAGCCGCTGCCGGATCGATGTTCTGCGCGATGGGCGTTGCCAGCACGCTCATTGCCGCTTGGAGAGGAGTTTCCGGTGGCGCTGTAGATGCACCCGCAACCACCTGGTCGCGCTCGGTCGGCGGCTTGGCCGTGCGCGTGGACTTTGTCGGTCCTGCGCCTTCCACTGAAGCTCCCTTGCTGGCATCAGCCGCGCCAACCACCAGCACTTCGACGCTGCCCGCGGCGTGGCCGCTGCGAAGCGCAGATCTTGGGGGGTCCGGAGCCACCAGCACCGGCGAGAGGCACTGGTGCTCGGGGACGGTGCCGTAGTAGACGTGGAAGCTCCCGAACTAGATGACGCGGCCGTTCTTGGGGAACTTGCCTCCGTTGGCGAAGCAGCCCGTGTTGTCGTTGATGAAGTCCATGGAGAGGACACGGTCGACGGGCGCGGTGACGACACGCTCGCCGGCGACGGTGAGGAGGCCCGCCCGAATATGAACTCCAGCAAGCGCAGCTGTTGGCCCCATGGTGGGCGCCAACTGTCGTCGTGGTGAACAGACAAATGCCATGGGATGGCTTAAGTTGGGGCCGAATGTGCGCTAGAGGATTCGGGGGAGGGTTTTGGTAAGGTAGGGATGGATTCCGGATGGAATATCGGATGATTTCTTGATGAACTTGGCCTTGGCCAGAGGTTGAAGAAGAAGAACACAAGTACTATCTCAGCTCTAGATCTTTCTATTCCTTGATCAAGTAAGGTTACAGGTTTTCAGCTCTTCGCCAGGACGTCGCTTACATACCCGCGCAAGGGTGTGCCCCCTCTCCTTATATAGGGGAGAGAGTGGCTTACAGAGGAAGAAACCCTAGGAAACCCTAATGTCATCTTTGACTAGACAAACTACTTTACAAAGCCACTTTGGCCCTGCCGGTACCGGCTAGCACTTTAATCAGGGGTGCTGACCTCTGCCGGTACCTTTTACATCATCATCTGCTTTTGGCGTCAGGGCTTCGCTTAAAGCTGAAGTGCTTCGCTCATCCTTGTCCTCTAGCCCTTGAGAGAATCTTTGACCAGCTTGCCGACGTGCTTCTGTGAAGCTGTACCGGTAATCCGGAACCTTCTTAGCCGGTTCCGGTATCCCCCTCCTAGGATACCGGTATGATTCACTTAACCATGAACCAACCTTTGTTATCCGGAATGACCATCAAACCGGTACATCGATAGCCTGCACAAGGCTAAGTTTGGCATGCCTTTGGCATACCGGGGGTCATCCCCCCAACAATTTTTCATAAACTTAGTCTAAACTTTTGCAAATATGTTGTAGATTATGGCGACCCCTACCATCAATTTTAATTCGTTCCTAGAGAAAGAAAAGCTGAAAAACAATGGAAGGAACTTTGCGGATTGGTCCCGCAACTTGAGGATTGTCCTCACTGCTGGACAACTGCTCTTTGTGCTCGAAGCACTGCTTGGTGACCCACCTGCAGAAACAACCACCGATGAGGCTAAAGCTGTTTACCTCACTCGGAAGAACCAATACTCCACAGTTCAGTGTGCCATCCTCTACGGTTTAGAATCGGAGCTTCAGAAACGCTTTGAGAACCACGACCCTCATGATATAATCAGTGAGCTCAAAATGATATTCGAAACTCATGCGGCCGTGGAAAGATATGATGCTTCTGAAAAGTTCTTTAACTTTAAGATGGAAGAAGGCAGCTCCGTTAGTGAGCACGTGCTCAAGATGTCTGGGCATGCGAAGAAACTCCAAGACTTGGGAATAACGATTCCTAACGCCTTGGGGATTCATCGTGTTCTTCAATCACTGCCACCTAGTTAAAAGAACTTTGTGATGAACTACAACATGCAGTGCATGAACAAGACGTTACCTGAACTCTTCTCAATGCTGAAAACTGCTGAAGTGGAGATAAAGAAAGAGCACCAAGTGTTGATGGTTGATGTCTACGTTCCCCCTCCTTTCCTGTAGACAGTGTTGGGCCTCCAAGAGCAGAGGTTTGTAGAACAGCAGCAAGTTTTCCCTTAAGTGGATACCCAAGGTTTATCGAACTCAGGGAGGAAGAGGTCAAAGATATCCCTCTCATGCAACCCCGCAACCACAAAGCAAGAAGTCTCTTGTGTCCCCAACACACCTAATAGGTGCACTAGTTCGGCGAAGAGATAGTGAAATACAGGTGGTATGAATATATATGAGCAGTAGCAACGGTGCCAGAAAATAGCTTGATGGTGTGTAGTTGATGGTGGTAGAATTGCAGCAGTAGTAACGCAGTAAAACAGTAAACAAGCAGCGGTGATAGCAGTATTTAGGAACAAGGCCTAGGGATTACACTTTCACTAGTGGACACTCTCAACATTGATCACATAACAGAACAGATAAATGCATACTCTACACTTTTGTTGGATGATGAACGCATTGCGTAGGATTACACGAACCCTCAATGCCGGAGTTAACAAGCTCCACAATTTGTTCATATTTAGTAACCTTTAGTGTAAGATAGATCAACAGACTAAACCGAGTACTAGCATAGCATGCACACTGTCACCTTCATGCATATGTAGGAGGAATAGATCACATCAATAATATCATAGCAATAGTTAACTCCATAATCTACAAGAGATCATGATCATAGCACAAACCAAGTACTAACACGGTGCACACACTCGTCACCTTTACACACGTGCGGGAGGAATAGAACTACTTTAATAACACATCACTAGAGTAGCACATAGATAGTAGTGATACAAAACTCAGATGAATCTCAATCATGTAAAGCAGCTCATGAGATCATTGTATTGAAGTACATGGAGAGATATGAACCACATAGCTACCGGTACAGCCCCGAGCCTCGATGGAGAACTACTCCCTCCTCATGGGAGCAGCAGCGGTGATGAAGATGGCGGTGGAGATGGCAGCGGTGTCGATGGAGAAGCCTTCCGGGGCACTTCCCCGCTCCGGCAGGGTGCCGGAACGCAGATCCTGTCCCCGCATCTTGGCTTCGCGATGGCGGCGGCTCTGGAAGGTTTTCGTGGGTTTCGTCAATCGTTGTAGGGTTTTCTGATCCAGGGGCTTCTTATAGGCGAAGAGGCGGCGCAGGAAGGTCGAAGGGGGGCCCACACCCTAGGGGGGCGCGCCCCCCCCTAGGCCGCGCCGGGGTGTGGTGTGGTGGCCCTGCCTCCCTTCTCCGGCGGTTCTCGTGTGTTCCGGATGCTTCCGGGTAAAATAGGAACCCGGGCGTTGATTTCGTCCGATTCCGAGAATATTTCGTTACTAGGATTTCTGAAACCAAAAACAGCAGAAAACGAGAACCGGCACTTCGGCATCTTGTTAATAGGTTAGTTCCGGAAAATGCACGAATATGACATAAAGTGTGCATAAAACATGTAGATAACATCAATAATGTGGCATGGAACATAAGAAATTATCGATACGTCGGAGACGTATCAGCATCCCCAAGCTTAGTTCTCGCTCGTCCCGAGCAGGTAAAACGATAACACGGATAATTTCGGAGTGACATGCCATCATAATCTTGATCATACTATTTGTAAAGCATATGTAGTGAATGCAGCGATCAAAACAATGTATATGACATGAGTAAACAAGTGAATCATATAGCAAAGACTTTTCATGAATAGCACTTCAAGACAAGCATCAATAAGTCTTGCATAAGAGTTAACTCATAAAGCAATAATTCAAAGTAAAGGTATTGAAGCAACACAAAAGAAGATTAAGTTTCAGCGGTTGCTTTCAACTTGTAACATGTATATCTCATGGATATTGTCAACATAGAGTAATATAATAAGTGCAATAAGCAAGTATGTAGGAATCAATGCATAGTTCACACAAGTGTTTGCTTCTTGAGGTGGAGAGAAATAGGTGAACCGACTCAACATTGAAAGTAAAAGAATGGTCCTCCATAGAGGAAAAAGCATCGATTGCTATATTTGTGCTAGAGCTTTGATTTTGAAAACATGAAACAATTTTGTCAACGGTAGTAATAAAGCATATGCATCATGTAAATTATATCTTATAAATTGCAAGCCTCATGCATAGTGTACTAATAGTGCCCGCACCTTGTCCTAATTAGCTTGGACTACCTGGATTATCACCGCAATACATATGCTTTAACCAAGTATCACAAAGGGGTACCTCTATGCCGCCTGTACAAAGGTCTAAGGAGAAAGCTCGCATTTGGATTTCTCGCTTTTGATTATTCTCAACTTAGACATCCATACCGGGACAACATAGACAACGAGATAATGGACTCCTCTTTTAATGCTTTAAGCATTCAACAACAATTAATTCTTTTCTCATTAGAGATTTGAGGATGTTTGTCCAAAACTGAAACTTCCACCATGGAACATGGCTTTAGTTAGCGGCCCAATGTTCTTCTCTCACAATATGCATGCTCAAACCATTCAACTCAGTGTAGATCGCCCTTACTTCATACAAGACGAACATGCATAGCAACTCACATGAAATTCAACAATGAGTTGATGGCGTTCCCCAGTAAACATGGTTATCGCACAACAAGCAACTTAATAAGAGATAAAGTGCATAATTACATATTCAATACCACAATAGTTTTTAAGCTATTTGTCCCATGAGCTATATATTGCAAAGGTGAATGATGGAATTTTAAAGGTAGCACTCAAGAAATTTACTTTGGAATGGCTGGAAAATACCATGTAGTAGGTAGGTATGGTGGACACAAATGGCATAGTGGTTGGCTCAAGTATTTTGGATGCATGAGAAGTATTCCCTCTCGATACAAGGCTTAGGCTAGCAAGGTTGTTTGAAGCAAACAAAAGTATGAACTAGTACAGCAAAACTCACATAAAAGACATATTACAAGCATTATAAAACTATACATCGTCTTCCTTGTTGTTCAAACACCTTACTAGAAATTATCTAGACCTTAGAGAAACCAAATATGCAAACCAAATTTTAGCATGCTCTATGTATTTCTTCATTAATGGGTGCAAAGCATATGATGCAAGAGCTTAAACATGAGCACAACAATTGCCAAGTATCACATTACCCAAGACATTAATAGCAATTACTACATGTATCATTTTCCAATTCCAACCATATAACAATTTAACGAAGAGGAAACTTCGCCATGAATACTATGAGTAGAAACCAAGGACATACTTGTCCATATGCTACAGCGGAGCGTGTCTCTCTCCCATAAAGTGAATGCTAGGATCCATTTTATTCAAACAAAACAAAAACAAAAATAGAAACAAACAAACAGACGCTCCAAGCAAAGCACATAAGATGTGATGGAATAAAAATATAGTTTCAGGGGAGGAACCTGATAATGTTGTCGATGAAGAAGGGGATGCCTTGGGCATCCCCAAGCTTAGACGCTTGAGTCTTCTTGATATATGCAGGGGTGAACCACCGGGTGCATCCCCAAGCTTAGAGCTTTCACTCTTCTTGATCATAGTATATCATCCTCCTCTCTTGACCCTTGAAAACTTCCTCCACACCAAACTCGAAACAACTCATTAGAGGGTTAGTGCACAATAAAAATTAACATATTCAGAGGTGACACAATCATTCTTAACACTTCTGGACATTGCATAATGCTACTGGACATTAGTGGATCAAAGAAATTCATCCAACATAGCAAAAGAGGCAATGCGAAATAAAAGGCAGAATCTGTCAAAACAGAACAGTTCGTATTGACGAATTTTAAAATGGCACCAGACTTGCTCAAATGAAAATGCTCAAATTGAATGAAAGTTGCGTACATATCTGAGGATCATGCACGTAAATTGGCTTAATTTTCTGAGCTACCTACAGGGAGGTGGACTCAGATTCGTGACAGCAAAGAAATCTGGAACTGTGCAGTAATCCAAATCTAGTACTTACTTTACTATCAAAGACTTTACTTGGCACAACAAAACACAAAACTAAGATAAGGAGAGGTTGCTACAGTAGTAAACAACTTCCAAGACACAAATATAAAACAAAGTACTGTAGCAAAATAACACATGGGTTATCTCCCAAGAAGTTCTTTTCTTTATAGCCATTAAGATGGGCTCAGCAGTTTTAATGATGCACTCGCAAGAAATAGTATTTGAAGCAAAAGAGAGCATCAAGAGGCAAATACAAAACACATTTAAGTCTAACATGCTTCCTATGCAAAGGAATCTTGTAATTAAACAAGTTCATGAAGAGCAAAGTAACAAGCATAGGAAGATAAAACAAGTGTAGCTTCAAAAATTTCAGCACATAGAGAGGTGTTTTAGTAACATGAAAATTTCCACAACCATATTTTCCTCTCTCATAATAACTTTCAGTAGCATCATGAGCAAACTCAACAATATAACTATCACATAAAGCATTCTTATCATGAGTCTCATGCATAAAATTATTACTCTCCACATAAGCATAATCAATTTTAGTAGTTGTAGTGGGAGCAAATTCAATAAAGTAGCTATCATTATTATTCTCATCAAGTGTAGGAGGCATAGTATAATCACAACAAAATTTACTTTCCATAGTAGGTGGCATCAAAAAACAACTATCATTATCATCATAAATAGGAGACAAAGTATCATCAAAGAAAATTTTCTCCTCAATGCTTGGGGGACTAAAAATATCATGCAAACCAGACTTCCCCAAGCTTAGAACTTTCTATATCATTATCAACAATGGTGTTCAAAGCGTTCATACTAATATTACTACCAAGCATGCAAATAAGATTTCATAGGTTTTTTAATTTTCGCATCAAACAATCCATGTTTTAAATCAGGAAATAGAACAAGAAGCTCACTGTTGTCCATTATGCCAAACTAGTGTAAACAAGAAACAACAAGATGCAATTGCAGGATCTAAAGGAAATAGCTTCGAGCACACACACGACGGCGCCAGAAAAATACTTTACCTGGAACCGGAGTATGAGTGCCTTTTACCTTTCCTCCCCGGCAACGGCGCCAGAAAAGTGCTTGATGTCTACGTTCCCCCTCCTTTCCGGTAGACAGTGTTGGGCCTCCAAGAGCAGAGGTTTGTAGAACAGCAGCAAGTTTCCCTTAAGTGGATACCCAAGGTTTATCGAACG
This sequence comes from Lolium rigidum, assembly GCF_022539505.1. Classification (NCBI taxonomy): domain Eukaryota; kingdom Viridiplantae; phylum Streptophyta; class Magnoliopsida; order Poales; family Poaceae; genus Lolium; species Lolium rigidum. The sequence continues at coordinate 24,767,860 of NC_061513.1, forward strand.
CGGGGAGGAAGAGGTCAAAGATATCCCTCTCATGCAACCCTGCAACCACAAAGCAAGAAGTCTCTTGTGTCCCCAACACACCTAATAGGTGCACTAGTTCGGCGAAGAGATAGTGAAATACAGGTGGTATGAATATATATGAGCAAGTAGCAACGGTGCCGTGAAAATAGCTTGATGGTGTGTAGTTGATGGTGGTAGAATTGCAGCAGTAGTAACGCAAGAAAACAAGTAAACAAGCAGCGGTGATAGCGATATTTAGGAACAAGGCCTAGGGATTACACTTTCACTAGTGGACACTCTCAACATTGATCACATAACAGTAACGTATAAATGCATACTCTACACTTTTGTTGGATGATGAACGCATTGCGTAGGATTACACGAACCCTCAATGCCGGAGTTAACAAGCTCCACAATTTGTTCATATTTAGTAACCTTTAGTGTAAGATAGATCAACGGACTAAACCGAGTACTAGCATAGCATGCACACTCGTCACCTTCATGCATATGTAGGAGGAATAGATCACATCAATAATATCATAGCAATAGTTAACTCCATAATCTACAAGAGATCATGATCATAGCACAAACCAAGTACTAACACGGTGCACACACTGTCACCTTTACACACGTGCAGGAGGAATAGAACTACTTTAATAACACATCACTAGAGTAGCACATAGATAGTAGTGATACAAAACTCAGATGAATCTCAATCATGTAAAGCAGCTCATGAGATCATTGTATTGAAGTACATGGAGAGATATGAACCACATAGCTACCGGTACAGCCCCGAGCCTCGATGGAGAACTACTCCCTCCTCATGGGAGCAGCAGCGGTGATGAAGATGGCGGTGGAGATGGCAGCGGTGTCGATGGAGAAGCCTTCCGGGGCACTTCCCCGCTCCGGCAGGGTGCCGGAACAGCAGATCCCGTCCCCGGATCTTGGCTTCGCGATGGCGGCGGCTCTGGAAGGTTTTCGTGGGTTTCGTCAATCGTTGTAGGGTTTTCTGATCCAGGGGCTTCTTATAGGCGAAGAGGCGGCGCAGGAAGGTCGAAGGGGGGCCCACACCCTAGGGGGGCGTGCCCCCCCCTAGGCCGCGCCGGGGTGTGGTGTGGTGGCCCTGCCTCCCTTCTCTGGCGGTTCTCGTGTGTTCCGGATGCTTCCGGGTAAAATAGGAACCCGGGCGTTGATTTCGTCCGATTCCGAGAATATTTCGTTACTAGGATTTCGAAACCAAAAACAGCAGAAAACAGAGAACCGGCACTTCGGCATCTTGTTAATAGGTTAGTTCCAGAAAATGCACGAATATGACATAAAGTGTGCATAAAACATGTAGATAACATCAATAATGTGGCATGGAACATAAGAAATTATCGATACGTCGGAGACGTATCAATGGTCAATAAGACCACCAAGTTCAAGAAGCAGGGCAAGTCTAAGGAAAAGGGTAAATTCAAGAAGGGCGGCAAGAAAGCTGACGCACCTCCTAAGAAACCCAAGACTGGCCCTAAACCTGATACTGTGTGTATTACTGCAAACAAGAGGGACACTGGAAGCGGAACTGCTCAAAGTACCTGGCAGATCTGAAGAGCGGCAACATAAAAAAGAAAGGTATATCTGATATACATGTTATTGATGTCTATCTTACTAGTAATCGTAGTAGTGCCTGGGTATTTGATACTGGTTCGGTTGCTCATATATGTAACTCGAAACAGGAGCTACAGCATAAACGGAGACTAGCGAGGGACGAGGTGATGATGCACGTTGGAAATGGATCCAAGGTCGATGTGATCGCCGTCGGCACGCTCCCTCTACATCTACCATCGGGATTAGTTTTAAATCTAAATAATTGTTATTTGGTGCCTGCGTTAAGCATGAACATTATATCTGGATCTTGTTTATTGCAAAGCGGTTATTCATCCAAGTCTGAGAATAATGGTTGTTCGATTTATATGAATAATATCTTTTATGGTCATGCACCTGAGTTGAATGGTTTATTTCTGTTAAATCTCGATAGTAGTGATACACATATACATAACATTGATGCTAAACGAAAGAAATTGAATGATAATTCTACATATATGTGGCACTGTCGTCTTGGTCATATTGGAGTAAAACGCATGAAGAAACTCCATTCTGATGGACTACTTGAATCACTTGATTTTGAATCACTTGATAAATGCGAAGCATGTCTAATGGGAAAAATGACTAAAGACTCAATTCTCTGGTATTATGGAGCGAGCTACAGACTTGTTGGAAATCATACATACTGATGTATGTGGACCAATGAGTGTAGCATCGCGCGGTGGTTATCGTTATGTTCTTACTTTCACAGATGATTTGAGTAGATATGGGTATATCTACTTGATGAAACATAAATCCGAAACTTTCGAGAAGTTTAAGGAATTCCAAAGTGAAGTAGAAAATCAACGTAATAAGAAGATTAAATTTCTATGTTCTGATCGTGGAGGTGAATATCTGAGTTATGAGTTTGGCATGCATTTAAAGAAATGTGGAATACTTTCACAGTTGACACCGCCGGGAACACCACAGCGCAATGGTGTGTCCGAATGTCTTAATCGAACTTTATTGGATATGGTTCGATCTATGATGTCTCTTACAGATTTACCGTTATCTTTTTGGACTTATGCGTTAGAGACAGCTGCATTCACTTTAAATAGGGAACCATCTAAATCCGTTAAAACGACACCGTATGAATTGTGGTTTGAAAACAAACCTAAGTTGTCATTCCTTAAAGTTTGGGGCTGCGAAGCTTATGTAAAGAAGTTACAACCTGACAAGCTCGAACCCAAAGCGGAGAAATGCGTCTTCATAGGATACCCTAAAGAAACAATTGGGTATACTTTCTATCACAGATCCGAAGGTAAAATCTTTGTTGCCAAGAACGGATCCTTTCTTGAAAAGGAGTTTCTCTCGAAAGAAGTAACTGGAAGAAAAGTAGAAATCGACGAGGTTACTGAACCTTCTCTTGAAAAACAGAGTAGCGCAACACAGGAGGATGTTCTTGTGCGGCCGCCTACACCGATTAGTGAGGAAGCTAATGATAATGATCATGAAACTTCGAACGAAGTTACTACTGAACCTCGCAAGTCGACGAGGGTTCACACCACTCCTGATTGGTATGATCCTTGTCTAAATTTCATTATTTTGGACAACAATGATGAAGACCCTGCAACGTATGAGGAAGCAATGATGAGCCCAGATTCCAACAAATGGCTAGAGGCCATGAAATCCGAAATGGGATCCATGTATGATAATCAAGTATGGACTTTGGTAGACTTACCAGATAGCCGCAAGGCTGTCGAGAATAAATGGATCATCAAAAGAAAAATAGATGCTGATGGTAATATTACTGTCTATAAAGCTCGACTTGTCGCGAAAGGGTTCCGAAAAATTAAAGGATTTGACTACGATGAGACTTTCTCACATGTAGCGAAGCTAAAGTCTGTGAGGATATTGTTAGCAATAGCTGCATTTTTTGGATTATGAAATTTGGTAGATGGATGTCAAAACGGCATTCCTTAATGGTGACATTGAGGAAGAGTTGTATATGATACAACCAAAAGGTTTTGTCGATCATAAAAATGCTAACAAGGTATGCAAACTTCAGCGTTCAATCTATGGACTGAAGCAAGCATCTCGGAGTTGGAACCGACGCTTTGATAAGGTGATCAAAGACTTTGGATTTATACAAACCCATGGAGAGGCTTGTATTTACAAGAAAGTGAGTGGGAGCTCTATAGCATTCCTAATATTATATGTGGATGACATATTATTGATTGGAAATGATGTAGAACTTCTGAGTAGTATAAAAGGTTATTTTAATAAGTGTTTTTTAATGAAGGACCTTGGAGAAGCAGCGTACATTTTAGGCATCAAGATTTATAGAGATAGATCAAGACGCCTAATAGGGCTTTCACAGAGTACATACATGGATAAGATTCTAAAGAAGTTTAGAATGGATAAAAGCAAGAAAGGGTCTTGCCCATGTTACCAGGTAAGACCTTGAGTAAAACTCAAAGTCCAGCTACGGCAGAAGAGAGAGAAAGGATGAACAAGATCCCCTATGCGTCGACCATAGGCTCTATCATGTATGCCATGCTGTGTACAAGACCGAATATCACACATGCTGTTAGTTTGACCATTAGATATCAAAGTGATCCAGGAATGGAACACTGGACAACGGTCAAGAATATACTGAAGTACTTGAAAAGTTCTTTGTTATGGAGGTGACCAAGAGCTTGCTGTAACCAGTTACACCAATGCTAGTTGGAACACTGATCCGGATGACTCTAAGTCTCAATCCGGATACATATTTATTTTGAATGGTGCAGCAGTAAGCTGGAGGAGTGCTAAGCAAAGCGTTGTGGCGAAATCTTCAACTGAATCGGAATACATAGCTGCTTCGGAGGCTTCATCAGAGGCAATATGGATGAAGTGTTTCATTACCGAGCTTGGTGTGGTTCCTAGTGCGTTGGACCCGATGACCATCTATTGTGACAACATGGGTGTCATAGCCAATGCGCAGGAGCCAAGGTCACACAAGAAGCTGAAGCATATAAAGCTATGTTTTCATTCTATTCGCGAGTACATCAAAGATGGTGACTTAAAGATTTGCAAAGTACACACTGATCTGAATGTGGCAGATCCGTTGACTAAAGCTCTCCCTAGCGCGAAACATGACCTACACCAGAACGCCATGGGTGTTAGGTACATTACTATGTAATCTAGATTATTGACTCTAGTGCAAGTGGGAGGCTGTTGGAGATATGCCCAAGAGGCAATAATAAAGTGGTTATTATTATATCTTTGTGTTTATGATAATAGTTTGCATCTCATGCTATAATTATATTGACCAGAAACATTAATACATGTGTGTTATGTAAATATAAAAGAGTCCCTAGTAAGCCTCTTGTTAAACTAGCTTGTTGATTAATAGATGATCATAGTTTCATGATCATGAACATTGGATGTTATTAATAACATGGTCATATCATTAGGTGAATGATGTGATGGACATACACCCGTAGTAAGCATAGCATATGATCAAGAAATTTAATTCTTTATGCCTCAAGCTATAATTTGCATAGTAACTTAATCCTTCGACCATGATATCTTGTTAATCACCTACACCAGATGGATGCTTTGATGACACCAAACACTACTGCGTAAATGGGTTGTTATAAAGGTGGCATTAAGTGTTCGGAAAGTATAGGGTTGAGGCACTTGTATCAATAGTGGGATTTGTCCATCCTAATGACGGATAGATATATTCTGGGCCCTCTCGGTGGAATGATATCTGATTAGCTTGCAAGCATGTGACTCGTTCACAAGGGATATCATATCACGGTACGAGTAAAGAATACTTATCAGTAACGAAGTTGAACTAGGTATGGAGATACCGACGATCAAACTTCGGATAAGTAAAATATCGCGAGACAAAGGGAATTGTTATTTTATGTGAATGGTTCTTTCGATCACAAAGTCATCGTTGAATATGTGGGATCTATTATGGATCTCCAGGTCCCGCTATTAGTTATTGATCGAAGAGGAGTCTCGATCATGTCCACATAGTTCTCGAACCGTAGGGTGACACACTTAAGGTTTGATGTCGTTTTAAGTAGATATGGAATATGGAATGGAGTTATAATGTTGTTCGGAGTCTCGGATGGGATCCAGGACATCGCGAGGAGTTCCAGAATGGTCTGGGGAATAAGATTCATATATAGGAAGTCACTTTGCCAGTTTGGAAATGATCCAGTGCATTTATGGAAGGCGCTAGAATGTTCTAGAACCTTCCGGAAGAAATCACCATGGAAGGTGGAGTCCCGGTTGGACTCTACCAACCCTAGCCGGCCACCCTAAGGGGAAGGTGGAGTCCATGGTGGACTCCACCACCATGGGCGGCCATGAGGGAAGGAAAGGGAGGAGTCCCACTCCCCCTAGGTTTCACCCTTTGGTAAGTTTTTGAGTTGGAGTCTTATTCGAATCTTTGGGCTAACCCTTGGGGTTCCACCTATATAATGAGGGAGAGAGGGAGGGGGCCGTCCACCACTAGAGCCGCACCACCCAAGGGCACCCAAGGCCGGCGCCCCAAGTGCCCCCTCTCCCCAAATCCTAGCCGCCCCTCCTCCCATCTCTCTCGCGGGGCCTAGGCGAAGCCCTGTCGGAGATCTCCACCACCACCGCCACCACACCGTCGTGCTGTTGGGATTTCGAGGAGGATCTACTACATCCGCTTCCCGCTGGAACGGGGATAAGGACGTCGTCATCAACACCGAACGTGTGACCGAGTACGGAGGTGCTGCCCGACTGTGGCACCGTCAAGATCTTCTATGCGCTTTTGCAAGAGGCAAGTGATCGACTACATCAACCACGAGATTTATCTCATTAACGCTTAGCGATCTTCGAGGGTATGTTGATCTTCACCTCGTTGCTACCATCTACTAGATTAGATATTGGCTTGTTATTCGTTCTTGCGGTAGAATTTTTTTGTTTTCTATGCTACGAATCCCTACAGCCAATTCTATACAAAAATGTTGACCAACGGGGGAATGATCCCTCCCTTGGCTATACATTGTTAGGTAGGATGAGACTCTCCCTGTGGATAGACGCTAGGATTATAACCCGGTTTAAAGTTTGCCCCTCCCTGCAAAATTACCGCAAGATGGGGATTCGAACCTGGGTGGGCTGGCTGCGCACTCGCTAGCCTTGCCACTAAGCCAATTCTATACAAGTCACTACATAAGCTGACTATAGTGGAGGAGGCTCCGCCCGTCTCAGATAAACTCCGCCTGGTCGGATCTAGGGCTCATCCTGGCTCTCAGACTCTTGTCTGGGTCAGGAGGGAGTTGGTCCAGGCGAGATCCTTCTCTCCCACAGATTGCTACCCCGCCAGAGCGGGTTTCCTTCCCAAGCCAACAGTGATCAAGTTCTCAGAACTGTGGGGAGCGGAAGAAGGGAGGAGATCATTCGTGGAGGTAGTCAAGATGGCGGGAGGGGGTCGAGGTGAGGGAAGGTTTGGTGGAGCTGGGGGGTGGCCGTGGGTCTGGTGGTGGTCATGCCCCTCCAGCGGCAGCCGCGAATGCAACAGCAGGTGCAACCTCCCTTGGCGTCGCTCCTGACCCAGTGACTGTCAAAAGTGAGTTCCCCCAACCCATGATGCAGCACATGGGGACGGCTAGACAAGGTATGTTTTCAATGATGCAACCAAATATGTGGAATATGCCGATGAGTCAGTGGTCGCAGTTCTTTGGCAATCAGCAAATTTCACCGCCTGGTTTCAATCCCATGATGATGCTGCCTCAGGGTGTTGCTCCCAGCCTTCCTCAAACTAATAGCCAGGGTAGTAGTGCCAGTCTAAATACTTCACATCAGCATCAAAGCTTTGGTGGTAATAAGAATAAGAAGAAGAATCAGAAAGGGATTGCTTCTGATGGATCCAAGACTAGCGGTGATAGGATTGGGAACAATATGCAGTTGACAGTGGCTAATGGTCCTGGACCTATTCTGGACCCCAAATTCAAGAATGTTACTTGTTACAACTGTGGTGAGCTTGGTCATTATGTAGGTCTATGCACCAGAATCAAAAGATGTTTCATTTGCAGCAAAATTGGGCATCACATGGATACTTGTCTGATGTGGTACTCTCTTCTACCTACTGCCCAATATTGGGGGAGTGCTAATCCTGGACTGGGTTTCTTTCATGTGGAGGTGGAAGGGCCAGAAGAAGTTCAATGGCTGAATATGGACAATGTAGGGGTGGTTGTGGTCAAAGAGGGAGAAATATTTGCTGAGGATCTTGAGAAATGTTTCAATGAAATGTGGAAGGTAAATTGGTTCTGGCAAATCAGACAGCTTGGTCCTAAAAGGTTTTTGCTGAGGTTTCCTCCTAGCAAGAATCAAGGAATTAGTGGAGTACACCTCCATTAATCTCAAGAAGGAAGGAGTGGTGATATACTTTGTGAATTGGGAAGGTGAAGCTGAACCTTTTGATGAATTTCAAGAGGTTTGGGTCAAGATACTTGGCATTCCTGCTAAGTGGCTGACATGGAAGACAATATGACAAGTCTCCACTACTCTATGTGTGCTTGTCAACAATTATGGGCATGTCATCTTCAGGAGTTTCTACAAGGAAGTGAGAGTTAAGGTGGTTGTAAGGGACAAATCCAAAATCCCATACAACAAGCTTTTTGAAATGGAGCAATGTTTCTTCCTGATTGATTTCCTTGTGGAGGCTGAAGGAGAAGCTATTGATCTGGATGGGGATGATGATGAAGACCCTGGTCATAGTAATGAAGGAGACAACATTGATGATGACACTGAACTTGGTGATGATTTCAAGGCTTTGGACAAGAGCAAGACTGGTGGAAGCAATAACAAGATGGAGATAGATCCTTCCATCCCTCCTATTGGTGGAAGGAGTGTTTCTAGATTTCTTGCTCATCAGAGTTTGGAAACAAGTGTACAAGATAAAGTGTTTGGAAAAGAGCCACACATCTCTGCTGATAATGCTTTTGTGATAAGAAATGCTGAGGATAACATTGGGAAGAATCTCCTTCAACATTTTGATGCTGAGAGTGATGAAGAAACTGAGGGTGTTAAAGAGATGATTGGTGAAGGTGTTTCCAACAAACCTGACCCTCCCATGCCTTCTGTGGTATGGACGGAGAAGAAGTAGTGGGGACCTGTGCACGCTACAAGAATGAGCTCTAGGATCCCAAGAGATGGCAAGACTATTATTGAAAAAGCTCAAGATTTTAAGAAGGCAAGAAATCTGGAAATTCCTAAAGGTAACAAGATTTCTGGTTTTTCTAATTCCTTTGCTGCTCTTGATAATCAAAATTTACTTGATAAAGCAAAAAAATGCTGGCATTAGCCTAGGAGATAAAAAGCTAAATGCCGATACTATCATTAATAAGATTAAAGAGGTTGAAACAAAAATACTTGATGATTTTCATCAGTCTAACCCTGCTTGTTTCCTTCCTATTGACATTAGTCTATCTGTGGAAGAAATAAGGGTATGTTTGGAGGATGGGAATGGGGTTTTATCTGATCAGGAGGATTACATTAGTGATGTACCTGATGAAGATGAACCTTGGACACTAGTCCATAGTAGGAAAAGGGAGAGAAGGAAATTGATTTTGAAAAATGGTTGTAGCTCTAATTTGGAACCCTAGAGACTTAAATAGGCCTGATAAGATCACTAGAGTGCATGATCTCATTAGAGAGATATGCCCTGATATTATATGCTTTTCTGAATAAAAAAGAGAGGATTTCTCTAGTTTACAGGTGCAACAACTAGATCCAGGAGGGAGATTCTCTTGTAATTGGTTGCCAGCTGTTAAAACTGCTGGAGGGATCCTTGTTGGCATTAGCAATGATTTGTTTGACATAGTTAAGTGGGATATTTTTACTTACTGTGTCTCTGTGTAAATCAAAGCCAAAAAAGAAAATGTTATTTGGAGAGTCATAGCTCTTTATGGCTCTGCTTATGAGGAGCACAAACTAGATTTCATCAATGAGTTGCATAATGTTTATGCTTGCTGGAATGGTCCTACCTTAATTGGTGGTGACCTCAATCCCATTAGAGAAAAATGTGAAAAGAACACTCGTAATATCAACCAACACTGGGCCAATTTGTTTAATTATTGGATTAACAAATTCAATCTTATGGAGCTTAAAAACTCAAGTAGACAATTCTCATGGGCTAATAATCAAGATAATTTGGTCATGGCCTTACTAGATAGATTTTTTGTGTCCACTGTTTGGGATGCTTTATTTCCTGCTAGTAGTTTATCTTCAAAAGCTAGAGCTAGGAGTGATCATACCCCTCTTATTGTGGACACTGGTGCTTTGAAAATTCCGCATGATAAACAATTCAGATTTGAAAAATGGTGGCTTAAGATTGAGGGTTTTGAACAAGTGGTTGCCAAGTTCTGGCAATCTCCTTGTCATATTCAAAATTCTCTTGATAGGTGGCAATTTAAAATGAGGAATACTAGGGAAGGTTTGATAGGTTGGTCAGCCAACGTTGAATCTGCACAAAGGAAGCTCAAACAAGGGTTGGTTGCTGAATATGACTTGCTTGATATTCTTTCTGAATCTCTATGTTCCGAAACTTTCCTTGTGACCGGATCTTTTTATGCTCTCTTGGAACCGACAACTTACTTCATGCTATTATTAACACTTATGACTGAGCCGCACTTGCTTTTCAAAAGAAATTGAAACTCTCATGCCTGAGACTAGCCAATAGAAGAAAGAGCCACAAGCAAGCCATAGCTGCATCCTCTGCTTCTAAAACCAGAATGAAAGATATTTCTGTTGAGCTTACTAAAATTTCGAGTAATGAGAAATAAAAGATAGACAAAGGTCTAGAGAAAGATATATTTTAGAAGGGGATCGTAACACTGCTTACTTCCATTCTGTAGCAAATCAGAGGAGGAGGAAGAAGCAAATCTGTCAATTGCAAGGTGAAACAGGGATGGTTGAAGACAACAAAGGTATGTTAGATATTGCTGTTAAATAATATAAGGACCTTTTTTCCAAAGAACCTTTCCTTGGCATTGATTTGATGGATGAATTTTGGGACCCTGGGGATATGGTGTCCCAAGAACATAATGATATGCTTAATGCTGCTTTTTTCTGAAAAAGAGGTAAAGGATGCAATCTTTGGCTCTTATGCTGAGGGTGCTCCTGGACCTGATGGTTTTTCTTTTCTTTTTTATCAACACTTTTGGGAGCTCATTAGAGTTGATTTCATGGCTATGGTGAGGGATTGGAATGAGGGGAATCTAGAACTTTTTAGATTGAATTTCTCTTTACTGACTTTGATTCCAAAAGAGGCCGATGCTGCAACTATACAGAAATTCAGACCTATTGCCTTAACCGACTGTAGTTTTAAGATTTTCTCAAAGTGTGCCACTAATAGGCTGGGTGTGATTAGTGAAGAACTTATTTCTCGTAATCAAACAACATTTATTAAGGGGATATATATCTTTGAGAGTGTTGTCTCTGCACATGAAGTTATTCATGATGCAGTGCACAAGGGTTAATCTGGTTTTATTTTTGAACTTTATTATGAAAAGGCCTATGATAGGGTGGACAGAGACTTTCTTTTGAGAGTCATGAGGATGAGGGGTTTTATCCCCAGGTGGATGTCTATAATTGCTGGACTCTTGCACAATGGGTCTGTTGGTGTTAGGATTAATGACTACATTAGTCAGTTCTTCCTCACCAGTAGAGGTGTAAGGCAGGGGGATCCCGTATCCCCCATCCTTTTTTATTTCATGGCTGATGTGTTCACTAAGGTCTTGTCCAAAGCTGCCGTTAATGGACAGATAGCTAGACTCATGCAAGAGTTGGGGGGATCATTAGTATGCGGTATGCTGATGATACTCTGCTCTTCCTAGAAAATAGTTTACATTCTGCCATAAATTTAAAATGGATTTTGGCTTGTTTTGAGCATATGTCTGGTATGAGGATTAATTTTCATAAATGTGATCTAGTCCCTATTAATGTGGATGAGAATGATGCAGTTTGCCTTTTTGTTTATATATATATATATATATAAAGCTACACCGTAAAGGATTTCCCTACGGTACAGGTGTCAAAACTAAGAATGATGCACAACATATTGCTCAATCTTTGAGTTGTAAGTTAGGGGATTTCCCTATGCAATATCTAGGAGTCCCCCTACATCACAGTAAGCTTAGGAAAGAGTACATACAACATGTTGTTGACAAGATCCGCAAAAGAGCTGCTGGTTGGAGAGGTAAGCTTCTTAACCATGCTCCTAAGTTAGAGCTGGTTAGAAGTGTCCTAGCCAGTATTCCTATCTATTTACTTAGTGTGATCAAATTCCCCAAGTGGGCTATTACCCTTATTAATTCTCAGATGGCTCACTGTCTCTGGGACAATTACGAGGGACATCATAAGTATCACCTAGCTAATTGGGGGTTGGTCACTAGGAAAAGAGAATATGGAGGCTTAGGCATTCTTGATTTATCAGAGATGAACATGTGTCTATTAGCCTCCTGGATTAAAAGATATCACCTAAATGAGAACAAGCTGTGGAACCAGATAGTGGACAACAAATATAATGTGGATAACCCTAACTTCTTCTCTTGCTCATCTAGTGGTGCCTTTCCCTTTTGGAAAGGGGTTATGTGGGCTGCCAAAGCTGCTAAGATGGGTTATCAGTGGAAAGTAGGGGATGGTAGGAGTATTAAGTTTTGGGAAGATCATTGGTTTGGGTCCTGTAGCCTGGCTATTCAATATTGGGAAGTCTATTTCCTAGTAAATGAACATAATAAGACCATTGCTGATCTTTGGGATGGGTCTTATCTGAAAGTAACATTTAGGAGATGTTTTGACCATAGATTGATGATGCAGTGGTTAGAAATTCAGCAAATCGCTCAAACTATTTCATTGAATAATATGAAGGATGGTTTGATTTGGATGTGGGAAGCAAAGGGGATTTATAGTGTGAAATCCATGTATGATGTGGTTAACTTTGGAGGGATTAAGCATGTTGATATTCATTGTGTTTGGAAAATTAAGGTACACCCAAAAATTCATTTCTTTCTTTGGTTGCTATTCCACAATAAGTTACTCACTATAGATAACTTGGTCAAGAGACAAAGTGTTGATGATATAACTTGTGTTTTTTTTGCAATGAATTGGAATCCTGTCAACATCTTTTCTTTGACTGTGTGGTTGCTTCCAATATTTGGAAAGAAACTGTTTTAGCTTTGGGTCTTAATCTTAATATTTCAAGCATGACTGACATTACATCTCTTTGGAATGAAAAGAAAAAGAATAATAAGTACAATATGATCTTTGCTGTTGTATTGAGAACTATCTGGATTACCAGAAATTATCATGTCTTCAATCGTTCTCAATGGATTGGCATGCAGGGGCTGTGGAGTCGCATGGTTTGCAGCTGTGCTCAGTGGGAAATCCTGCTGAAGGAGGGAGGAAGAGAAGAGCTGAAACTGTTGCTGAGCAAGATGGAGACTTTGACTCGGCTGCCACCGCTGCTGTCGTGGCCGGAGCCTGGCTGACGCCTCACAAGAAGGCAAGATCGATTTCTGGAAGTATGTGACATGAACAACATGAGGGGTTTTGGACCGATGTTGATTACGGCCGAAGACCTAGCGAGGACCCTGGAGGCAAACAATCTGATTCTGGTGGGCGACGGTGCAGGCTTCAAAGTCCTGGATCGTCCCTGAAAAAAGCTGCTTCCTGGGGTGCTGTTGCTGTTGGTTTTTGGAGCTGTTTCGTTTAGCCTTTGCTGTGTGTCAGTTAAAACTTCTAGTGTTGTGATCTGTGGCCTAAAAAACATTTGGTTTTGTTTTGCGTTGTATGATATGCAGCTGTTCTGTAGTGAAAAAACAAAACTGAATGATGTAGTTGGTCGGAAGGTTTCAATATAATTAGAGCCGGGGTTTGGAGTCCTATTTCTCTAAAAAAACAAAAACCTGCAAATATACACTGCAATCGAGCCTTACTGGAGGGGAGAGAGAGAGATGTTGCCGCCGACCGTCGTCGGCTCCCTTGATTGGAGGGCCATAGCAAGCAGCCACACCCCCACCTACCACCAGACCCTGCTCGAGAGCTCTGGCGGTGAATTCCTCAATGATGGAATGTTGCTTATAGCAACAACCGGCTATACTATTGGAGTTGCTCTAAGAGCAAGTACAATAAGTTACAGTCAGCTGGCTATAAGAGATAAAATATTATAATTTTGCTTAGTTGGAGGGGAAAGATTAGGAGAGAGAAGAGAAGTGTGCTCTTATCTAATAGCCAGTTCTAGCACGTGCTTCACGTGAGACTAAAAGGTGGGCCATATATTGTAAAGTATTACACTTTTATAGCTTACTATTGTAGTATATGTTAGCTATAAATTAACTATAGATGAAGTGGTAAATTGTTATAGTAGTACAGTTTAAGGCGATGTAGAGCAATAATGGACAGTTGCAAGACCTCTGGGGAAAGAAAGAGACAGAAAGCAGGAGAGTAGCTTCAACCTTGACTCAATAAAAATAGTGGTTTGGAGGCCGCCTGCGTGGAATGGATTTTTAAACCGAAGTTGGTGCAGACCGCATGCAATGTCTAGCAGCCATCCATGACTTTCCAATCATCGCGGCTGCTGACCATTCAACAACTATAGCGGGGAAAATACATGGATGCACATGGGTGCCAAAGCACCCACATGCATACAAAAATAAATTCAGAAAAATTTTAAAAAGTTCAAAATGGAAACGGCCCGTGCCTATGTACTATTCTCGCTACATTCCTTATAAATTTTTGTTTTTTTTCCTTGAAGTCCATGGAAATCGTTTCTTGCCCAAACAATTTTATAAGAGTATAATACTTGATCATCGTTGGTTTCCAGGAGGAATCGATTTTTTTTAATATTTCAAATTGCTACAATTTTTTGGGGTTTATGGGGTGTTTTTGCACCCATGTGAGAAAAATTCCCGTCCCTATAATTGACACCAAACAATTTGGTACTCAAACACTCGCCATAATCAAAATGTTTTTTTTGTTATGTCACATATGCTCCGATAATAGACACAATATTGAAAAAATGACCCATGGGATCCACATGTCATTGGGTCACTGCTTTTTTTTTCCTATTCACTAGCCACATTCAATGATAAGCTCCCGAAATCGTCTCCCCTCCCCATCCGTCTCGATCCCATCCTCTCACCCGCCACCCATCCCTCCCCTCCTTCCTCCCCTCATGCATATGTCCCACGGACTTCACCATGGATGCCACGACTATTCATGGTTTGGGAGACTTCACAATGGCTAGTCGTTTCTAAAACTACATTGAGCGTGCACTCGTCCAAAGACAATACCGCAACGCAACCCTCGCGTTCAAGATCATGGAATTGGGCCTGCATTAGGGTCAACCTGGGAGTGGGTTGGCCTTTTGAGAGCAACCACACATTTTGTTAATAGAAAATCAAGTTACATGACCAAACAAACATGAACACTAGCCGATAGACCATGAGAAAGCAATTGTCTAGAAAGTTTTGCAGATATAATCCTAACGGGTAGAAAAACCTAGAACTATCCCTAGGGTTTATTCCACTTGCTGAAGCGAGCAGTGTGGCGGTGCGACCTGAAGTCAACTGAATTGGGGTTTTGTGTGCGCATTCAAAAACCGTTCCCCGTACTTTTTTTTTTGAGTATGCTAATTTTTCTTAGTAAGGCGTCCTTAGATTTTGCTGGTCAACGTTTTACAACTTTGACCATGATTTATACTTGTAATATGTTAACAAAATTTGTAAAAAAAGTGAAAGAGAATTACATGACAATGCAACAATATCATTTATATATTCTCAATCCATATATTTTAGTATATAAGCAGTTAAAAGTTGTGCATAAAAAACAGCCGGAAAAAAATTCATGCCTTATATTTTGATCCAGGAGGGAGTTCCTGATTTTTGCCACACAACGCTAAAGAACCACTGATAACCTGAGATGAATTAGAGCATCTCCAGCCGCATCCCCCAAAGTATTCCCAAACGCCGCCGGATCGAACGTTTGGGGGGCGCGTCCAAACGTTGCCTTCAAACTTTTTTTATAGGATTTTCGAAAACACAACTATTTATTAAATATAGCATACAAATAAATATGTTTGTCGAGATTGTTTTCAAATTAAAATACAACAAACAATAAAACAACTAAACAAATGTAATAAATATGGCTAGATCAAGGTGCCGCGTCATTTGTTGATAATCTTTTGATCCTCCACATATGCTCAACGAGATTATTTTGAAGTTACTCGTAAACATTGTTGTCTCGGATCTCTGTCTGCATGGCGAGGAAATCAGCAAAATCTGCAGGCAACTCATGATCAACCTCCGCAAGAGGGTCCTGACACTCATAGGAACCAACATGTCTCCTGACATGATTCTTGCGGTCATCCTCGATGATCATGTTGTGCATGAACCCGACAACGCCTACAGTGTCGAGCTTGAGCTTGAAGTAGGGGTCAAACTCTCGAACGCCGTGGAGGATATTCATGAACAAACTCTTGCTCATCCTATACCGGTGCCGAAAATTATCGGCATGTGTTGCCTCATCTGCGAAGTAGTCGTTGTGCAACATGGTATGCCCCTCCATCCTCTGCTGGGGCTTCGACGTCTTTCTCCGGGGCTTCGACTTCTTTCTCCCCAGCTTTGATCCTCCGCGGCGCGGCCTCTTCTGCTTCTCTGCCTCGGGGTCAATCATGTCCTGGAGGGACGCGATGATCAGCAAATGCTCCCGGATGTCGTTGTCGAAAGCTTGCTCGTCCTCCAGCAGTCGGACAAGCATCTCATCGTCGTTATCCATGTCTGAAGCAAAATTAATGGTTAAAATTACGCCGTGGCAGACGAGGCTACGAACATTGGCCTATCGCGCCTACCTGACAAGTTGCCGAACACCTTATGTGTGCGGAGGTGGGGCGGATTTGACGCCGCGTTCTGGGACGCGCTAGCGAAGCGTCGGAGGCGAACATGCCAGCGAGAGAGCCAGCCGCGACGACGGTGCCGACTCAGAAGAGATCAGCCTTCGCGGCTGGCAAATCTAGCGGCGGTGGAAGGGTGGGAGGCGGAGGGAGGGAGCGACGAGAAATAAAAGGCGCGAACCAACGGTTATGAAAATAGTCGTCGACAGGTGGAAGCCCGCCTTGCTTTTCGCTGTGTCCGGCGTGCCGGAGCGTCCCCTGTGTAGCGGGGACGGCTCGGGACGCCGGACACCGTAATGGGCCAGGCCGGACAAAAGAAGGCTTTAAGGCACGCGGCTATTTTTTTTTAATCCGACATACCACAAATCTCTTTGAGAAACGTTTTAGGGGAAGCGACTAAAGATGCTCTTAGGTAGCTAATTATCAGAAATAAGCCATGGATGAGAATCTCGCCGGCAGTCCGAGCACGGACCATACGAAGGCCCACGTGGAGAGTAGGTATGTCTCTTGTAGCTGCTCGTCACAATAATAAAGATTATGAAATCAGAAGCCGAGTCGCTCTCTCCCTTTCAGCGCGGCACGATCAGCTGACGACCTGGTGGATGAAATCCGGCCTTCTTTATAACCACCAAAGGCCTCCACGAGAGAAGGAAGAAAATCAATCATCATCATGGAAGCCGTGCCATCGTCGACGGCGCCGGCGAAGCCCACCGTCCTCCGCGTGGCCGCCTTCTGCGGCTCCCTCCGCAAGGACTCGTGGCACCGCGGCCTCATCCGCGCCGGTACGTACTGACTGTAACCTTCAGTTTGTGGTTACACCGGGAACTGACTGACGCCGTGCGCACCGCGTGCTGTTTGTTTCCTCTGTCAACTGAAGCCGAGGAGCTGTGCCAAGAGTCCATCCCGGGCCTGCACATCGACCACGTCGACATCTCCGGCCTGCCAATGGCCAACCCGGACCTGGAGACCGACGACGGCGACGGCTTCCCGCCGGACGTCGAGGCGTTCCGCGACAGGGTCCGCGCCGCTGACTGCTTCATCTTCGCCTCGCCGGAGTACAACTACTCCATCACCGGTACTGCATTTTATGTCCAACTTTCAGGATTTTAGCTCCAGTTCTGCAGTCCAATCCTCTCAGTCCTTCATACGACTCACATGTTTCCATTGCCGCAGCCACGCTGAAGAATGCGCTGGACTGGGGGTCGAGAGGCAAGAAGAGCTGCTGGGCGGACAAGGCGGCGGCGATCGTGTGCGCGGGAGGCAGCTTCGGCGGGGGCAGGGCGGCGTTCCACCTCCGCCAGATCGGGGTGTTCCTGGACCTGCACTTCATCAACAAGCCGGAGCTCCACGTCAAGGCCTACGACGACCCGCCCAAGTTCGACGCCGACGGCAACCTCATCCACGCCGAGACCAGGGAGCGGCTCAGGCAGGTGCTTCTGTCGCTCCAGGCCTTCGCGCTCAGGCTCCAACCAAAGTAGCCCTCAAGAACTTGGGCACTCACCGCCGGACGTGCGTGCTGATCAGTCTGCAGTTCTTTGCACAGTATTCGTGCACCACTGGTTGTGTTCCGAATTCCGATAGAAAAACAAAAGTTATTCTCCAGAGAGTTTCTCTATGCTTTCATAAATCGAATATATCCATGGCTATCCGACATTTCAACTAAGTGCTACCTACCTGCTATGGATACGAATATGATGCGCTAATGGCATCATTCCATCATTTTCGTTATCTATTTTTTCCAACTTCCTTTGGTGCCTTGTGTCTCTCATTATTAAACGAGAGACACGTGATGTTTTGGGTGGAACTGGCACAACGGTGGAGCGTGGCCTATCTCATTATAAAAGGTACCAATGGGTATGGACAGGTCACATATTACATATACATGAAATATATAGTTTAACACCCTCCCTCAATCTTAACTGTGGCCTGAAGTATTCAGGAAGTTAAGATTGCGTCTACATCCCGTGAACAACGGAAGCGACAATGGTTTGGTGAACATATCAGCAAGTTGATCCTTAAAGGAGATGAGCTTCTGTGTAACTCGTTTTCTCACAAAATGATAATCAACGTCAATGTGTTTCGTTCGGGCATGGAATACCGGGCTTGAGGACAGGTGTCACACCAAAGGACAGGTGGCTGGTCTTGGGGAATCTTCAACTCACGAAGCAAAGATTGAACCCAAATATGCTCGGCGGTGGCATTGGCAACGGCCTTGTATTCAGCTTCAGTACTACTGCGAGAAACTGTAGCTTGCTTACGTGCACTCCATACGATAAAATTAGGACCGAAGAAGACTGCATAGCCCCCATTGATCGTCGATCATCTGGGTTACCAGCCCAATCCGCATCACTGAAGGCCGAGAGCATGCTAGAGGGTGCCGGCCGAAGGTGAAGACGATATGTGAGAGTGGAACGAACATAGCACAGAATGCGCTTAACAACAGACTAATGAGTATCCCGAGGTACATGAAGATACTGGCAGACATGGATAACTGCATAGGAAACATCAGTTCGAGTGATGGTGAGATACTGGAGACCCTCAACAACACTCCGATACTCAGTAGCATCAGCAGACAGTAGAGTACCATCAGTAGCAGACAAAGTCTCAGTGGAAGACATAGGCGTAGTGGCAGCCTTGCACTCAAGCATATCGGAACACCGCAACAGATCCTGAGAGTACTTCCACTGAGAGAGAGCAAGACCAT
This sequence comes from Lolium rigidum, assembly GCF_022539505.1. Taxonomy (NCBI): domain Eukaryota; kingdom Viridiplantae; phylum Streptophyta; class Magnoliopsida; order Poales; family Poaceae; genus Lolium; species Lolium rigidum. Next base: position 24,787,053 of record NC_061513.1, read on the forward strand.
CACCAGGATACGTGACCTCCAGCACAAGGAAATAGTGTAGCGTGCCTAGATCCTTGATAGCAAAATCACAACCCAGAGCCACAATGAAACGATCACTAGTAGAAAAGAGGGCTTCCGTACCAACCTATTAGTCTCCAAATAATTTGACCCAGGACTAATGGGGTCTTTAGTTCCGGTTAATAACACCAACAGAGACTAATGGTCCAGTCGAGACTAAAGGGTAGACCTTTAGTCCCGGTTGGTGTTACTAACTGAGACTAAAGAGGCTTGCGCCGGCCGCAGCCCGCCATAGCCCTTTAGAACCGGTTGGTGTCCCCAACCGGGATTAAAGGTTTTTTCAGGTTTTTTACTCCCCACGCACCCTTCACCCCCTCCCCCGTGGATCTCCTTTTTTGCTTTGTAAAATATAAAAGAAAATGATAGAAATTTTAAAAAATAAAATCTTTTGAGATTCCTTTATGTTACGGAATCTACTATTAGGGATTAACAAATTTAAATATTGACTTTTTTTTGCAAACAAAGTTTAGAAAAAGGTAAAATAACATTAACTTTTGCATACGACGTCGAAAAAGGCGAATAATATATCAAAATGATCGGGGGAATTCTCAAAATTTCAAATGAAAATACGAAAGCAGGAAGATTTTAGTTTTTGCTACAAATTACAGATTTTTTTATTTTTCAAAAAATTAAATTAATAATTGCATCCTGCATAAATATTACTATCACTTTTACCCAATTTTTCAAAATTTTAGGTTTTAGGTTTGGCAAAAAAATAAATATTTAATACAAATTAAAAAGTTAATGTTTATTTATTTATTCAAGATTATTATTACATCATTACTTTTGTTTATTAAAAGAATTATTTAAAATTTAAACAATAAAGAAATGTGACATCGATCAACATGTTAATAGGATTGATATGATACTAGTATAATATACATGCGCGGGAAGCACGTGGATGCGGGACGGAATGGAACTCGGAAGTTAAGCGTGTTAGTGCTAGAGTAGTGGAAGGATGGGTGACGGAGCGGGAAGTTTGACCACGAGTAAGTAATTTGACTAGAGATAAGTGTAGTTAGAGACTAAACTATGCAAATAATTGAAATTCTGAAAAAATAGAAAAAAGGGATCGGCAAAATATTAGAAAAACTAAAATAAAAATTCACTTGGAGGCATTTTCGCCCCGACACTTGTAGCCCACGTGGATGGACCTTTAGTCCCGGTTCGTAAGCAACCGAGACTAAAAGGGGTGGAATTTAGTCTCGCGGGTATTTAGTCTCGGTTGCACAACCGGGGCTAAACTCACTTATGAACCGGGACTAAAGCCCCTTTTTCTATTAGTGGATCCGTAGCTGCAAGAGAGGAGCTAACCAGAATAACATCATCAACATTAACCAGAAGATACATAGTGACCGCTGGAAGTTGAACAAGAAACAATTAAGTGTCAGCTGTAGAGGGCACAAAACCATGAGTGTGGAGAGCAGCGCCAAGGCGTGCATGCCAGGCACGAGGGGCCTGTTTCAGACCATAGAGTGCTTTCACCAGGCGACATATATGCTAAGGATGAGCAGTGTCAACAAAACCAGGAGGTTGGCGCATATGTAAACCTCTTCCTCCAAGAATCCATGGAGAAAAGTATTCTGAACATCCAGCTGACGAAGATCCTAACCCCCGAGTAACAACAAGTGAAAGAAGCATTCAAATAGTGGTGGGTTTGACCACACGACTGAAAGTATCTTCATAGTCGAGCCCATATCTTTGCTTGAAGCCTTTAGCAATCAACCGAGCCTTGTGCCGCTCAATAGAGCCATCAACGTGCTTCTTTACTTTGAAAACCCACATGGAGTCAGTGACGTTGACACCAAGACGGGGAGTAACCAGCTGCTAGGTACCTTTATGACAGAGAGCCTGAAACTCAAGGTCCATAGAAACGCGCCAGTACGGAACACTCATCGCAGTCTGGTAGTGACGGGGCTCGGCAGAGGGATCGGACTGCGCTTGAGCTAAGCAGGCAGCGATCCAGGCAACAGTGCCATCGGTGCGTTTCTTCGGCCGATGAACACCGCTGCGGCTACGAGTGTGAGGACACAGCGTAACGGTGGCAGGAGGTGGCGGTGCAGGCGCATCGCTTGAAGCAGACGACGGCGATGGTGCAGCCAAAGACGGCAGCGATGACACAGCCGAAGACATCGGCCTAGACTCGGGCGGCCCAGCAGTGGCGGAGCTCGCGGGCTACGCGGACATCAGCACAGATGAGGGCGGCTCAGTTGGGGTGGAGCGCGCGGGCGACACACAGGGCGGCTCTAGCCCAGCGGGAGACAGCCGCACAGTCGGCGAGCGGCGACCCACGCTCGGGCGGCCCACCCGCGGGCAATGGAGACCGCACGGGAGACGCACATGGTGGCCGGGGGCGTCGAGGTGGGCACCTCGGGGCATGGTGCTGGAACATGCGCCATGCACCGATCGACGTCGGCGTCGACTGGAGCATTCAGAAGGTGTAGACGAGCTCCACGACCGGTACTTGCACCATGGTTAGGCAATAACACAGGAGAATATGCAACATCATCAACTGGCCAGGACGAACAAGAGTGGAATTTGTGGGTGACACAGTGGGAGACAATTGCATATTCGGAAAAGGAAACAAATTCTCATCAAAGACAACATCGCGACAAAATATAAACACGATTACTAGGAACGTGTAGACACTTGTAGCCTTTGTGGAGAGCAATATACCCAAGGAAGACATACTTTTTAGAGCGAAACTCAAGCTTACGTTTATTGTAGGGCCTTAGATGAGGCAAACAAGCACAACCAAAAACTTTGAAGAACGTGTAGTCGGGAAGTTCCTTAAACAAAAGTTCAAGAGGTGTCTTCATGTTTAATACTATGGTGAGTGTTCAATTAATCAAGAAGTAGGCAGTGGAAAAAAGCATCACTCCAAAAATGAAAAGGCGCAACGGAATGAACAAGTAATGTGAGGCCAGTTTCAACGATATAACGGTGTTTGTGCTCAACAACACCGTTCTGCTAATGTATATGTGGACAGGAGACACGATGTGAGATCCAAGTTTATTAAAGAAGGTGTTGAAATTGCGATATTCGCCCCCCAATCCGACTGAACATGAATAATCTTATGCTTGAGAAGAAGCTCGACATGCAATTGAAATTGCAAGAATATTAAACACATCAGCTTTACTCTTAAGTAAATAGATCCACGTGAAGCGACTATAAGCATCGATGAAACTGACATAATAATTATGCCACTGACAGAGGTTTGGGTAGGCCCCATACATCCGAATAGACAAGTTCAAGCGGATTATTGACTATGCGAGTGGACGAAACAAAAGGTTGCTGGTGACTTTTGCCCTGCTGACAAACATCACAAACTACTAGACTTTTATTACTGGATGACATGGGGAGCTCATGGCAACGAAGAACATGGCTCACTATAGGAGACGCGGGATGACCAAGGCGCACATGCCAATGAGCAGATGACACGCGCACACCACTGAAGACCTCCGGGGCCGGCGGCGCCTCCAACGCATACATGCCCTGGTAACTCGGTCCTTAATGAGAATATAAAACGGATGAAACTCACAAAAAACATCGTTATCATAAGTAAACTTACGAACAGATAGTAAATTGCGAGTAGCTAATGGGACACGAAGGACATTACGAAGGTGGAGTATACGGGAGGAGCTAGAGAGAAGAGATGCCTGGCCAACGTGAGTGATGGGCATACCTGCACCATCAGCGGTGCGGACCTTGTAATGCCCACAGCAGGGCTCCTGCGAGTTGACCTTGCCCATCTCGCTAGTCAGGTCATCCGTTGCACCGGTGTCGAAGTACCAGGTGGGATCAACTAAGTAGGAGGGCGTGTGGCCGGAGTAGCTGTCAGCAATGGCGGTCAGCTTCTCGTTGCCACTCCCGTTGTTTCCGATGTCGAGGAAGTCGCGTTTGAAGCGACGGTTGCACTTGGACGCGACGTAACCGAGGATGCCGCATAGCTGGCAGGTGGGACGCTGACGGCCGGCGGTGACCGGCGGTAGCCGGCGGTGGTGGCGGATGAGGCTTCCGCTGTCCGCCGCCTCCAGCAGGCGGGCTAGGGGCGGACCAGAGGGCGGGTGGGACGCGGGCACACGGCCACCGCCAGGGGCACCGCGGTAGCCCGCGCTGGCATTGGGGTCATGGACGTGGTGAGTCGCGTGGCGCTCCTTGACGCGTGCCTCTGTGTACATGAGGCGGGAGTAGAGGTCACGGGGCGTGATCAGTGTCTTGATCACGACCGTTCACGTGCTCCACCAGGTTGCCATACTCACTATCGAAGCCATGGAGGACGTACTCCGTAAACTCCGCATAACAGAGCGGCTGCCCTATGGATGTCAACGTGTCCGAGAGCGTCTTGACCTTGTGGAAGAAGTCGTGCACAAAGGTGTTGAGCTTTTTGCAATCGCCAAGTTGACGACGAAGGGACGGACCGCGAGCAGAAGACTGCTGCGAGTAGATGTGCTTGAATGTGCTCCACATGTCGAATGAGGACGGGACAAATAGTACTAGACCGGCAACACTCTTCGTGAGAGAGGATTGCAGCGCAGAGACGATGGCCTGGTCCTGGGCAACCCATGCTCGGTAGAGGGGGTTCAGCGCAGCCACACTCGTACGTTCAGCGGTGAACGTTGTGACCGAGTGCGACGGGCAGGGGAAGCTCCTATCAACGTAGTCATCGAGGTGTTGGCTGCGGAGGAGCGGCAGTATCTGGGCGCACCCGTACATGTAGTTGTCCTATGTGAGGCGCAGGGTGATGAGGTTCGCCAGCTAGAACCGACCCAGGACGGTGATGTTGCGCAAATTGCACACCGTTGGGGAACCCCAAGAGGAAGGTATGATGAGCACAGTAGCAAGTCTTCCCTCAGTAAGAAACCAAGGTTTAATCGACCTGTAGGAGAAAGGCGTGACTTCTGAAGGTGTTGATAGCTGACTTGTGGCAGGGCGCACTACCGACGTCAGCAACAACGTGGAACCTGCACACAACACAACCAAAATACTTTGCCCCAACTTACAGTGAGGATGTCAATCTCACCGGTATAGTGTGGAAAGAGATATTTGTTTGCAGTGGAATTGAAGAAAACCATGCTTGCAGTAAGTAAACAGAACATGATGATTTTATCAGTGTAAAAGAAAGGACCGGGGTCCACAGTTCACTAGAGGTGTCTCTCCATAAAGATAAATAACATGCTGGGTGAACAAATAACAGCTGGGCAATTGACAGAATAAAGACCATAGATGACAGGATGATTACTATGAGATTCATTTGGGCATTACAACATAATACATAGACTGTAATCCAACTGCGTCTATGACTAATAATCCACCTTCCGGTTATTATCCGAAACCCTTCCAGTATTAAGTTGGAAGCAACAGATTATCGCATTAAGCAATATGTCTAAAGTAAACAATAGAATTATCCTTAGACAAACATTGTTGTTTTCTCCCTATTAGCAACAACACATCTACAATCTTAGAAGTTATTGTCACTCTTCCAGATTACTAGATGCATGAACCCACGATCGAGCATAAGTACTCCCTCTTGGACTTACAAGCATATACTTGGCCAAAGCATCTACTAGAAACGGAGAGCATGCAAGATCACAAATAACATATGACAAGTATATAATCGATCTCAACATAGTATTCAGTATTCATCATATCCTAGCAAATACAACATGTAACATTACATAAAGATGATCTTGATCATGATAGGCAGCTCACAAGATCTAAACATGAAGCATAAATTGGAGAATACAACCATCTTGCGACTGCTATGGTCCCGTAGTCTAGAGATGAACTACTCACGCATCACTTCGGAGGCGGGCATGGCAATGTAGAGGCCTCTGGTGATGATCTCCCTCTCCGGCAGGGTGCCGAGAAGAGCTTCAAAACCCTCCCGAGATAGGGTCGACAATGGCGGCCGCGATGGAATTTTCGTGGATGGAGGCTCGGGTATTTAGGTTTTTCCCGAGATCGTGAATAAATAGGCGGAAGGGCGAGGTCGGTGGGTGCCTGGGGGGCCACACCACCCCATGGCGCGGCCAGGGCCTGGGCCGCCCCATGGCCTGGTGTGGCCACCTCGTGGCACCACTTCTTCTCTCCTCTGGACTCCGTCTTCGTTACAGTAAAATAGGAACTTCGGCTTTTGTTTCGTTCAATTCCGAGAATATTTCCTGTACAACTTTTCTAAAATACAAAACATCAGAAAACAGGGAACTGGCACTGTGGCATCTTGTCTATAGGTTAGTGCCGAAAAATGTAAAAAAGTGCAACGAGGTTGTAAACAAAACATATAGAAATTGGTGTAAAACAAGCATGAAGCATCAAAAAATATAGATATGTTTCCAACGTATCAGTATCTCCAAGCTTAACTCCTACCTGTCTTCGAGTAGGTAAGGATGATAACAAAAATAATTTTTGAGGTAACATGAAGCCAACACAATCTTGATCAATTTATTGTAAAAGCATTGTGAGCTGGGATCAAAGTACTCTAAACATAGACATAATAGATATAATTCTAACAATAGAACTTAGCAACTATATTACAACATGAGAAGTAACTCAAAGAAAAGATCATGAATAATTGTGCACTGAAAGCAACTGTTTGTTTTTTAGCATAGAGAAAACATAGCAAAGTGGTACTCAACTTGTCCCTTATGAAGTAGCAAAACATAAATGCCAGGACACCCTTAAAGTTCAAATGGTGACTAGATACAAGTAATTTGACAACAAGAAATATTATAGTCATGAATCAATCAATAATAAAATTTGGGACTATGCACATTATACTTAGAATGACAACTATGCTCTCTTAATTGGAGCATAAAGCAAGAAGATGAAGACTCAACATAAAAGTAAAATAAAGTCCATGCGCAGAGAGAAGCAAGATTATTCATGTGCTAGAGCTTTTTATTTTTAATGCAATAGAGGTCTTGTAAATATATTTTGAGAGGTATATATATCTATGCCAACGAATGGCATCAAATGATCTATCATCGTTTCATATAGTGACCTCAAGAGCGGCTCCCATGTAGTTTTACATTTGCACACCATTATTTAGTATCTCTCCAGTACATAATATGCAAAGCTTTATTTGTTTATTTTATATTTTGTGTGGGTTGGTGACATAGGCATCCCCAATGGGCCTGCCGAAGATGGTACCCGAGGTTTACTGAAGGCCCACAAGTCGGAGAATATGAAGTTCGGAAGCCCAGTTATTACTAAGGAAAGTTAGAATTGTATTAGGAAAGATAGAGACTTGTAATTTTACGGGACGGGTTAGAAACCCTCCTGGACTCTGTAACTTGTGTATTACGAATCCCTCGGCTCCGCCTCCTATATAAGGGGGAGTCGAGGGACAAAGAAAGGATCGAATCAATTGTCAACACAGCCCTAGTTTCTTAATCGTCGAGTACTTTTCGGCTGAAACCTTCGAGATCTACTTGCCTGGCCTCTACTTCCGACGAAACCCTAGTCTACAATACGTAGGCATTGATAAGTTAATACCTGGTCAATTGGCGCCGTTCGTGGGGATTAGAGGAGACAAGGAGCTGAACTCGATGGCACGTTCAAGATCGTCGACTTCGTCGGTAGCAAGCAACGCATTGGATCGAGGTAAACATGTCGAAACTGATCTAGTTGATTTTATTCCTCACCCGCCCTCCCGTTTGGATTCATATGCATATCTAGAGGAGCCCATGGAGATGACGTTCGGAAAGTTCCGATTCTGTGTCGAGAAAGAAGGATCGTATCGTCTCGAAGTTCCGATTTCGTCGGGATTATCGGCGGATGATTCCGATTTTTCGTCAAGCGAAGAGGAGATTCTGTCGCCACGCTTCATCAACACTATGGCAGGCGAAAAGCTCGCTAAAATCTTCAGCGACATGTCCTTCGAGTCGTCTGCGGACTCTGATATAAGCAGCGACTCAGACATCATCGATAACTTCAATTTCGTCGACAGATCCATTGATGTTGGAAAGGTCTTCACCAATCTATATGATGGTGTCACCAATCCTGACAAAAATCAAAATTCAAAATATCATCAGATCTATGCAATTGGAGAAACGAGCCGAGCAGAGCCGGAGACGTTAAAAAACTTAGACGATGCGGGAAATCCGTATGTTGATCCTGCAGATCTCACGCGAGGTTTGGGAACAAAATATATCGGACTAGGAACACGAGAGATGGTGCAATTCCCGCAAGCAGTATGGGATCGAGTAGCAAGAGCTATTGATGGTACAGAACCAATGACCATTACGGCGAGACCCGAGGAGTTACAAGCGTATCAATATAGGCTTGCACGTACCAGGAGGGAGCTTGAGAAGCAAAAAATCGAGTTGGACAGGAGGCAGGAAGCCGCTTCCTCATCAAGCAGGCGAAGGGCAGAGCTAAGCCGAAATTCAAGAACTTCGGGAGATAGTCATAGAGAAGCTCGAAGGAGAGCAAGATCTCGGCTGCAAAATATACCTGAAGCAGAGAGAGAGACTTTAATTCAAAACCTCGATATGTCTTTTATGTCAATCGATACAAGGGGGAATATTATTCCCAAAACACCGGAAGCGGGATACATGGCAACACAAGCTTTCATCCTAGCGTCCAAGCCACCTCCCGGAGATCCAAGAGAAGCGTTGTATAACATGGCCATGGCAGGGTGTGGAGCCATGGGAGCAGCATTCACAACTACACCTCCCGAAGGAGCTGCAAGGCAAAATAGTCCACGACCTACTGTTGCAGTGCAGGATCCCCCGAGAGCAAGCGGGGTCAGAGATACAGCGACTCAGGCCAGGGTGGATAGAGCGCGACAGGATAGAAGGGAACATCGGCATTCACCAGAAGTTGCTGAAGAAGATATGTGTGGACTCCCGTGTTTTACGAGACGAGTTCGAAAAACTCGAGTCCCGTCAGGATTTAAGTTACCAGAAAATTTCAAGAAATTCGATGGCCTGCAAGATCCCGAGGATTGGCTAGTCGATTACCTCGAGACGGTGAAACTGATAGGTGGAACCAGAGCAACAGCCATGCAGAGCATTCAAGTACACCTGAGTGGAGCCGCAAGATCTTGGATAAAGAAGCTTCCCCCGGGTCCATCGACAGTACTGGGATAGTTTTGAGGATGTGTTTGTCAAGAACTTCTGATCAACCTGCAAAAAACCTGCATCACTAGAAGAGTTGAGATCATGCCGACAAAAGCATGATGAATCAATGAGAAAATACATCCAAAGGTGGAACATCATTAAAAACTCGGCAGAGAATATATCTGACGAGAGAGAAATAGATGCGTTTGTGGCAGGAATTCGACGAGGAGATTTTGTCGAAGACTTGGGGAGAACCAACCCAAGGACAGTGTCATCATTGATGGAGATAGCAAACAGATGGGCAGATGGAGAAGACGCTGTTCACAATAAGCGACACAGGTCACCGGAGGAGGACCGTAGTCGAAATTTTCCAAATAGACGACGATTTCCTCGACAATTCTCGAGTTACGATGCTCCTGGCCAAATATCGGCTGGGTTTCTGGGAAACACTGGAGGAAACAATAGAGATGAATACCAAAGAAGTAACGAGCAGCGAGATGACAATAGAGATGACTCTCGAAATAACAGGCAAAATAGTGGACCAAGGTTTCAGAGACCTTTTGTATCTCCCGAGGATATGATGAACGGGCCATGTTAGATGCATTTCTATCTCGACAATAATGGGAAGAGGCAGTCAGGACATCTCCAGAAGGACTGTCGAAATTTTCAAGCAATGTTGAGAATAGCAGGGCACGCTAATGCTCAGGCAACTCACAGAAACCCCCAAGGGCCCAGGAGTGAGATCCACCTACCACCCCCTCCCGTAATTACGGACGAAAATCGGCATCAGCTCAGAATAGCGGCAGCACCACACCCACCTCCATATGTTGATCCTAACTCCAATGGCGCGGTCTCGATGATTCAGAAAGCTAGGCCGTCTAATAGGGCTCAGAAAGTGTCAACACCCGGATTTTTAAGTCCAGATGCCTATTATGCCGTACATCGCAATCCCAGGAATATTGTTGTTGCGAGACATAATAGTTGAATATCATAGAGTCATCATTTATTACAACACATAATCGTCTTACAAGAGTAGATCACATGATCCAATATTACAATAGTAGTTGATCTATCGATCAACGAACATCACAAATAGCGGAAGCGAAGTAGTAGTGGCTATCTAATCCACAGGCCAACGCTTGACGTCAGGAGCGGTCCTAGTTGTCGTAGACGTCCTGCTGTCCATCTTCCTCGTACTGCTGTTCTCCTTCAAAGTCTGGCCATTTGAATAGCCAGGGACAAAGCCATGAGTACTTTTAAAGTACTCGCAAACTAATACTAGTGTAAGCACTATCAATTTTAGTAAGGGATACTAAGCTCTAGGTTTATTTGCATAAAGCCAAGATTATTTCATAAACATTTAGAAAAGACTCTTCATTTGCTAAACTAACTCAAGTGGGAACATTAGTGTCATTCCCACAACTCTGTTGTGATTCAATTCAAAGTCACCATTCACCTTTTAAATTCAAGTCCCAAGTCATATGTCACATTTTTGAAAATGGTCTGATGACGGAACAGTATGGCCATTCCAACCGTCCATAACCGTGGACGCGGCTATTCGAATAGTTCTACACTCTGCAGAGGTCGTACACTTGTGCCACAATATTTGCAATAATCCGTCGGGGTTAAGCGGCCCTGATTTATCATACTCCGTATGCGGACTACCAACCATAACCTTTCACTTACATACTCTAGTATGAGCACCTCTCCCCATGAGCTTGGCCTCCCGGTGAAAACCGCGATCAACCCGGAACCGCACAGGGCTTGGGCCGTACATTCACCTCATATTAACATCATTTCTCATCGGTTCTTTTGTTGTAGAGGCAGCCTCCAGCCTAACCCCGATGACGCTTGTTTAGAGGGAACCCATACTAAAGCACATAAATTTCTAGTTAAGCCCTTACCCATATTGGGTATTGTGGGGGTACTTTCAAATTGGAATGGTATCGCATCCGAACCCAACCATCAGTTTTCGTAAAATTCACCAAGTCATTCACCAGTCATATTCACCTTCAAAATCTTTCGAGTAGAATGACTCATCATTCCAAGGTTTTCAAAGTCATTGGTTTTCACAAGTTCCCATCTCTAGTAGTCAATTTTAGTTTAGCACTAGCAACTACTTATGAGGGATGCTAAGTATCTTGGATTGCTCTAGGCTAAGTTTGATACTCTTGCACTACTCCATAGCTAGACTAAGTGAGTCGGGAATCAAAAAGATACTTTGATAAACAAAATTTAGTAAAGCTTGTAAAGTAAAAACTTGGGATAGGAGCATTAAGCATAAAATAAAAATAATGGTGCCTTGCTCTTGTAGAGCTTTGCACAAGGGAACCTTGCAAGAGTGTTAGCTTGCCTTGATTGGTGAGGTGATCAAAGTTTTCTGGCTCTTCCTCCTGGTAGAATACCTCCTCCTCTTGATAGTCTCCGGTACCAGCGTCTATAGATGAATACGAGGTACACAATCACCAAACAATACTTACATGCTAGACTAAAACACAACAAAGGGTTCACACAACTTATTCTAACATCAAATCAAGCATGGTATGGTGAGTTACTTGGTTTGTTCTTATTTAAGAGAAAAATAATTTCCTCTTATTAGGAGCATTTATTTGATTTGCTATTTAAGTCTTTGGAGAAAATAATTTCCTCTCATTAAATCCTATCAAGATTTAATCTCCACAAATAATAATAAGGTGTGAAATATAAGTTGACCCAGGTCAACCTTTCATATCTATTATGAGGGAGTAATAATTGAAATGAGGTGCTACACCTCATATAATTTAAAACTAACATCTAAAGGATTTAAAATCTCTAAGTAACCAAGCATGAGGCTTATTAGACCAAGGTCAGTACCTCTATTTTAATTACTTAGGATCACAATTTAAATGAGAGAGAAGCTCCCATACTATTTAAATAAGTTTATGTGTATGTGTTAAATGGACTAGAAATGGCTCCATAGCCATTATTTGAATCTAGTCCATGATCATGCAAAACAACTATGCTATATTTTTGCATAAACCATTAGATTATGTCAAATGTGAATTATTAGAGTTGGAATCAACTCAAAATCATTTATAGATAATTTATAGTATTTATTTGAAGTTAGAAAAGTCCCTGCCTTGTTATTTTTATCATTTGAATTTAATTACGAATTTGGACATGAGGCCAGTGGCATTATTTAGATAATTTCATGAGCTTTCCGAATATATAAAATTTGCTAAATTTGGTGTAGTAGATTTCAAACTATTTAAATTTGAAGTGGGCAGCAGTATTGGATTTGAACTAAATAGATTAAATCATATTTGAATTACTGGGCCACGCGGGAAAATAAACGGGCCGAAACGGTTTGAATGGGGGAAACAGGCCCAGTAACAGCGCGGGCCTGCTGACAGGGGGTCCCACGCGTCAGTGGGTTATTTCACCGAAACGGTATGTGCTAACCTGGCCCGTTGGATTAGATCGAGGATCTACGGTGGAGCTTCGTCGTCACCGTCGTCGAGAGGGGAGTGCTGGAGCGGCAGCGGTAGGGGGTCGACGGTGTGAGGAAGCTCCGGCGAGAGGCAGCGCAGGTGCTAGACGATGTTGTCGACGACGAGGAATTGAATGGTGGTCGCGGCGTCGCTTGGGGAGGCGTCAATCGTCGTCTTCTTCCTCAGTACCGCCGCGGAATCCAGCGAGCAATTGACGGGCTATGGTGCAAATTGGAGAGGGGGAGTGAGTCGAGGAGGTCCAGGAGAAGGAGGGGAGCAAGTTTGGTGTGGAGCTTGAGGCACGGGAGAGGCTCTATTTATAGGCGAGATGGTGACCGGCGGGTGCTGTGAGAGGTCATCGACGGCGAGGGCTGTCCAGGGCGCGAAGGGGCAAGCTAGGGGGCGCGCGAGGTAGGCGATGACTAGGCGGAGCTAGCGCGCGTGAAGGGGCAGCGAGGGGAGGACGATGGCAGGCTGGCGTCGTTCGAGTGCTCGCGGTACGGGCGTGGCAGAACCTTGATCATGGCGACGGCTAGGGTGTACGCGCGGGCTATCGAGGATGTCTAGGAGGTAGCTGGGGGTGTGGTGATCACGCGTGCCAAGTGGGAGAGGGAGAGAAGGACGAGAGCGTTCAGGCGAGGGGCGTACTGCCGCGTCCAATGACACGCCGACGCACGCTCTGGCGCGTCCAGACGTGGTGATCACGGTGTGGCCAAGGCTTGTCGTGCATGGTTTGGAAGCGGGATCTTGTCCATCGTGTCCAGTACTTCCTGGTGAGTCTAGCTGACAAGGTTTGATGGACCAGAGAGGGGTGAGGTAGGGTGGCGTGGTGGTGTCTAGCATGGCCGGCATGGGTGTGTTCTTCATCATGCATCTACTTTAATCAGTGCTAAAGTGCTGGGTCTGATGCAGAGGAGGTACAGAAGATGGATGATCACAATTCAAAAGGGGTTTAGCCCAAAATCCAGAGGATAATAGCATGTCTCTCATTTGCCAAATGATGCCTGCAAGGTATTCTACATAACTAGATTTAGATGTGCGCCTTGGCGCACGACCCCGTTAATTTAGCTTAATTAACCGATTATATTCAAAAGGTAAAAAAATAGTTGTTACCAAATGGATGATCACAGCGTCAAGACCCAAGTTTGAAATGAGATTTAGAGGTGTGCATGCACCCGTGGCTCTCGCATATGTTTATATCTTGTATAATAACACTATTAAAAAATAAGTGTGGACCTTGGCCTTTTGTAGAAACAACAAAGAAAAATTCTTAAACAGGGGTGATAACACATGGTGTGTCATATAAGATATAAATAGCCGAGTCAAGTGGCCTATAAGCAACCCTACTGGTACTTAAGGAGTGCACAACGATTTTTAGGGAGATGATCTTGATTCTAAGTTTAGCAATAGCTCATCCTCATTCTCAATCGGCTCAAGACAACAACTCCGAGCCACAGGGTCAATGAGGAAATAGAAGAAGATGTAGGTCAAAGATGTTCAATCTTTTTTTCTAAATCCTGCTCGCTGCACAAAAAAATATTGAAAATAGAAGTGTTCAATACAAACAACCAAAGGAAATATATAAATCCAACAACAACATAACTGAGCAAAACCAGGGCGGTCTTAGGCCACAGGCCTTCCACTTTGGAACAAACTTGCCAAAAAATGTAAATAGTAGGAAAACAAGTGAAACTCAGCAAAATTTCCACATAACTCTAGAGCAGCCACTGTTAGAGCTATAATCGATCTAGAGGTATAATAGATACAATAAAAGATAAATAGTACTCCGTAGGATAGTATAGCAGAGCACAAACGCACCACAAATCAATGGAACAATAACATTTCGGGATACATACCGAATATCGCAGTTGGTCCTAAATAACTAAATAAAGTTAACCTAAACCATCAATCTAAGAAAGCCTTTAATACTTGTAGCATGATTTCAAAGCTTTTCAAATGATGGTGTTTCCTTCAGCCTTCATGATACAGAAGATAAAAAAAAATCCTGAACGTTTGAGACGATCATTTCCATCTCACGCAAGACCTGGCCTCCTTCAGCCTCCCATCCCTGTCTGGACTGCCATTGGGTAGTTCCTCGTTGATAGTTCCTTCACATAGCTAGCAAAACTGCATCTCTACGTGCACGAGTTTCAGCTACAACAGGACTTGTGATACCTGAATACTGCATGCAGCTTGCCACCAGATAATTACCCCTTGACACTGTACCAGATCCGGTAAGGCGACATCCAAATTGATATTAATTAACCCACAGACAGTTTAGGCCGCCTTCGGAAAGGAATTGGAACTCAGCTGGTACTGCAATTCACCATGTGTGTAGCTTCCAAATAGACCGTATAGTAGAAACTGCAATTGATCCTTCATTTCTGGGGATAATCTTATGATCAAGGACATCATCAGCAGTTGTTCTCAGATGTAGTGGTGGTATATCCCAAAGAAATCTCGTGCTGCATTTCAAAAGAGTTCAGTCTACCCACACTGAAGCAGTTACGCTGATGTCATAAATTCTTTGTTGTTTCTTTCAAGCTAACAATATTTTTTCCAAAGATCTTGCAGGCTACAGTATTTAGCATCTTGTTCACTGGTTCTCAATTTGCTGGTTCTCTACTGGGTAGTGCTGTGTCCGAGTTCGAAAGGCTTGGATCACTGGATTATGTTGTTTCCTTGACTGGTATTCTTCATGCTGATTAAACCATGAAAATATACACACCAATAGCATAGTTGATGATAACACAAATTTCCAGAAATTACAAACACGAAAATCTATAGGAGGCGGTGTTCGATTCACGAGTAAGAAATGAACAGGTGCTTTCACATCCAAAAAAAAATAGCCAAATCATTAATGATTGAATGTTATCAAGAGAAAACCAAGTGCATCCGATGGAAATACATACATTCCTTGCAGAAAAGTGGATATAAAAGGATTTATGACATGTGAGAACTTGACTACATTAAAACACTGAGTAAATAACAAAGTACAAAGAACCTGAGTGTGTTGACTCGGTCACCTCATTGACACGAGAAAGTACAAAATCAAATGGTAGAAAGTTTGCTCATCGTATTGTCTTTCAGCTAACTGAAGTGAAATAGTACTAAAAAAACAAACAAAAAACAGGTACACCTATTTTATTCCAGCGGATATATGACTTCATTTCACATTATTCATGTAGCACATCAGACCTTTTAGTGAGGCAAGAGGTTTCATTCAAGGAACTTACTAAATCTGAACCACATACTCCAATTTTCGTAGACATATCTGTGGATATTCACACGTTGGTAAAGTCCATTTTTACAAACGAGGGTGGCAAATCAGGAGTTACAATATTAAAAAAAAATGGCAGTTGGCCAAACTTAATAAGATGCAGATGTAAATTAGTTTCAGTTACAAAGAAGTACAAACCTAAATCAACCTACTACTCAAGCTACACAGCAACAGTTCTAAGATTAAAGATACATACTGTACTTTTCAGAGATCAGCATGCATCTTTGTTAGAATCGAGAAAATACATGTATATGCTGGACAATAGTGTTCCAGGGAAAATAGATAAATTCTTACTGAATTATGCTTATGCAGGTAGCCATGAATCTCTATACAACCTTTATTGAAAATATAGAAGGGTCTATAAATTGACGAATAACACCATTATGAACCAACTCCAAAAACAGTAACAATATGATCTCTTCTGCTCAACGGAATGGAATATACTTTGCTAGCCTTTTTTTCCAGCTAAAGCAAAGTTACCAATGCAGCAATAACATGTATGTAGATAACTCAAAATGTACATACGTGGAAAAAAAGTAAAACAGAGTAAAGTTTATAGCCCCATTGCAATGACAAAATGTTTATGTAAAAGCAATTGGAATGCCGAGCGTGGTCACATAAGGTATGTAAAAATAGATTTTCTATATATATTGATAGGAAGAAATCCATAATATACTTGGCGTAGTGAGTAAAAAAATACGTCCTTACAATGATTTGTGGTCCTTTATATCTCTGGCAAACCCCAACAATATATATGTTTTATTCATCGGGTGAAATATTTGCAAGGATGGAGATTTCTATGGTAACCCACTTACAACTAAGAGAAATATATCCATCTAATTTTCTTCTAGGTGCACTGCAAGCCTTTCAAAGAATGTTAATTTACATGAATTCAAGGCTTTTGATCAGGTACCTTAACAGAGGCCATAGCAGGTTGAGACTGCTGCATGAAGAGCTTATACTCTATAGGGGCATCAGCCTATTGTACTTGAAGAACCAAACGAAGAAGTAGAAGATGAATGAACCAATCACCCCGGTAATTATGAGGACCCACTGGAATGCATTTTGAATGATGAACACGGGCACTCTTGAAGTTCATCCGGAATACTCCCACGACGACAAATGTTTTGGTTTGATCACAGGAGCTCGAACTGGATCAGCTAATTCTGAAAGTTGTCCTGGGAACAGAAAATTTAAGACACATCAATTAGTACAGAACAGCTGACAGTAGTATCTGAAATGCATAAATCGTACTGTGTGCTCATAAGTCATAACTTGAATGAGATGAGAAATGGGTATCCATTTCATCGAGTGTGGGTGTCCTACGCAACTACCGTTCATGTTCATGTTACATGGTCAATCAGGCTTTCCTTGGAAAAACCAAGGACCCATATCTCGTTATAGCTGACAACGGATCAATTCATTAAGGGCACACCCATGCAGGGAAGATTTCTCAATTAGGTCATTGAGTTTAGGGAAGGATGCCAGTTTGGAATACTTAGGTCCGTTCTTGATCTTCTATCAACCAAACGATCAAATAATCTCGAAACAAAATATGAAAGCAACCTGGTTTTAACTGTCGAAGACATAGTAGATGAGGCATGACGAGTGCTCGGACCATTAACAATAGGCGGACCAAGCTGACAGAGAAGACAAGTAACCTGTAAGAAATAAGGAACCGAGTACATAAAGCACAAGCACACGTGTTGTTAAGGTTTCAGGTTTAATTTTCAGTCTTAGCTCGCCAATGTTTTCAAAATATAGTGAAAGAAAAAAATGTGTCGACTTGAGTATACAATGCAGACGGAGAGAAAGACAAAGTAGCATAATTAAATTGAAGTGAAAAACAATACATATTCAGACTGTAGTTCTGTAAGTAGGAATCAAAATCATTAGAAAGAAGAAATAGTGGAATATTATCCAGATCAATTTCAAAGAACCGAAGGTCAATTTCACCAGTACCATCAGACGCCACATAGCAGATTCGATACCTCTAGAAATACAAGAGGTTAACAGAAAGCAGACGAAAACATGTTTTCTAGGAACAAAAAGTAACAACAGATGATCACCTTATATAATTTTACCGGTGAATGGAACCTAAAGTAAGATGTGCAGTACTTCTTTCTTATTTAGTTGCATCATCTTTCATGGAATATCTAAAAACCTCCTAGTGATTTGAACAGCAAGCGATGAATCATCACTGTGAATGCTCAGTTTTCCGACACAATAAAGATCCAAAATCCATATTGAATCTCTAATCAATAGTTGTTTCTCGGCAATATTACCAGTGTATACTCCAACATGACTTCATTATATAAATTGAAAAAGAAAGGAAACACGGATAATTCGATAAATAGATGGCTCTGTTTAGATAGAGAACCATGATAAGTAATAATACATACACCAACGTGACTTCACTATATAAATTAAGCGACAGAATATGTACATATAATCATTTATCATATCCGATGGTGTTACATTTGCGGATCACATATCCGACACCATTGGTAAACGCAAGGAAGACGTATTCATGGATCTGCAGATGCTTTCAATATGTGTAAAGAGGCGTGAGTTTTTACCAATAGAAAGCAATCAAAGATTAAGATATTGTAGCTGCATAAGGAATGAGGAAAAAAAACAACAGATCAATTGTTTATGATAGGGAATTATCATTAACAAATTTCTAGAACTCTTTCCATAAAAAAATTCTCAAGTTAATTACTCCAAAGAAAATTAATTGGTGAACTCGGTGCTTCCTTTCATTGATAAATTCATGTCATAAAGAGAAAATATAGAACAACTTTGTACAAAGAAATTAGACAAGTGTGAAAGAAAAAAGATACTCGGATAGCTACTTGATGTACTGCAGCACCTCCCGCACACGGTAAAGGAAGAAACGGCAAGAGCCAAACACGACAACAGACTCGCAAAACAAACGCAAGGCAAAATATTTATATTAAAAGGTAAACTTGGTAATCTGCAGATAGAAAAAATTGGCATACATTCACGTGCACATGTTGGTCGCTTTGATCCGGTTACCGTCCAAGCTTTGATTAGGTCCTGGAGTAAAGCACAAAGTAGCTCGCAAAGGAGAATCGATGAGATGATTATGTTAGACAAGTTTATAATACAACAGCAAAGTGAATTCACTTTGGTGAGAAAGACTATATGTGCTAGTGTTCGCATTCATAGTTTCATATACATTGTCAAGCAAACAAAATATCAAAAAATCATCTGACAAATGAGACATCTCGTGATACAAAGTGTTACATTGCCTAGATGACCTGTCTTCAGATTTTTACAGGATTTCTTGTCTGTCAGAAGCCCCATTAGGTGTCTGCCAAAAGCCCCTTTAGGTCGAAGGAGATAATCATTTGTAAATTCTTCTAGCAGACCTGGATAAGAACAAAACAACCAAATACATGAAGTTAAAACCAAGTACAAAAGGGTGGGTTTGGCCTCCTATAAACAAAGCTATGCAGCAAATATGATACAAAAAGAAATAATGAAAGAAGATGCAGGTGATATTGCTCTTGAGATGGAGTTGCATCTATGATCCGTGTGACACTTCTCCGACCACTCTTCTTCATTCTTTGCTAAAATGTAGCTTAACTACCAAACCAAGTAGGTAGAAAGGTCTTCACTTCGAGTACAACAATTTCTTGGAAAGCCTACCAAGCGGGCATGCACACAAATATAGAAAGTAACCTCATGTAGCTACCTGGAAGATAGCGGGGAAAACAAAAAGGGGCAAAACTGAAAAATACATGTAGAATTGCAACAGATTACAATATTAATTCTTTTCACATGTGAATTAGTGAAAAAATAATTAGTGACTGTACCAATGGTATTTACACACGTTTTTTGCGATCATGTGACCAGGGAATTACATATAAGAATTATGACCACACGTGAAACCATGTGTGACACATCAGAGGCACGATGCGGCAAAGCAAGGGAACACATTGCTTATACTGCATTTTTTTGCTGCATCCAATGGAAAAGAAAGAGTGTCTAAAAATTGAAAGTGAACAATTTATCCTAAATCATACTTTCATGCTTATTGTTAAAAAGAGTAGCTATATATCGAAAGTCAAAAAAAGGAAGAAAGACAAATCTTTACAGGATATACGCTTAGCATGTAAACATAAATGTCCCTTTCGAAAATTAAACAATTGCAGCTAAGAATAGCTAACATTGGCAAAAGAACATAAATACCTTGATACTTTCTGGCCCCGATAATTTTGTTCTTTCAAAATTACTCGCTTGAGATAATCTGGCAAAATTCATGAATTAGCGAATCGTAAGAAATATGAATCGAACATCTAAGCGATCAGCTAACTACGATAAACAATAAACACAATAAGCTGTGAGAGATCCATTTATTTATAAGTAAAAGCATATTCAATGTGACAAATCAGGGCATATAGTTGGTTGTTGGATGAGCATCAGCGTGGCAATTTATAAGTAGAACATGATGAACAAATTAGCAGACAAACATACAACTGAACCTGCAGAATGGACAATAAAGGAAAGAGATGAGAGAAAATGGATGCAGCCGATAATGTTGTCATAACCTAGTCATGTCCACGGCCATGGTTCAAGGAAACTGGCATACCTCAAGCTAGTACCCTTGGTCGTCGGGCCAATGGGGAAGAAGCCATCTGAGAGGAGGCCGTAGCCGCCACGCTCGGTTCTGGGCCACCATCGGGAAACCGCTGCCGCCAATTATCCCATCTAGACAATTTATCGAACACCTAGTGAGCTCTCTGAGGAAGTGGTGACATCTCTTTGCAGCAGCAAAGCAGATGAGCATCCAAGGGGTGGGTGAGACGGGAGACAGAGGGAGAGAGAGGCCAGGAGAGTTTACTTGCGGGTCAGCCATAGGTGCTTCCTATCGTCCTCCACCTGCCTTGCCTCCTCCTTGTCAGTACCTCCACCTGCAGCAACATGCTTGCGCCTTAAGCGATGCCCACGCCCAAATACGGCGCCCATCTCGTGCCGGGCGCGGCGCTCGCGTCCAAGGCGACCCGCCGCCATCAGAGAGAGATGAGGGAGAGGGAGGACGGGAGGAGAGAGGTGGGAGGAGGAGGTGCGGCGAGGAGGAGGAGGAACGAGATGGAGGCGTCACAGCAATTCCTCTCGCGAGGAAGAGGAGGAACAGAGGGGCGTGGGCGTGAGCGTGGCTACGTGAGCGAGGGAACTGGGCGGCGGCCAAGACGGCGGCGCGCTGGGAGGAGAAGGAGAGGGGCGGCGAGCGGCGCCGTAGGAGGAGAAGGGGAGCGACTGCCCTTTTCCCTCAGCTCGCAGGCACGCGCGACGCGAGAGGCTGGGCCGAGCGGGCTTTACACGACCCATGGATAAAACGCGGGTTCGCGCGAGTTCGCGCGAGGGCCTCGCTGCCCTGGACGAAATCGACGGTCGAGATCGCGCCACATCAGCTCGATCTGACGGCCGAAAATCCAAACGCCTGTGAGAGCCCCTATGGGGGGCATCATATACACCTTTAGATGGCCGCATGAAAATTCTTTTCAAATTTCGAAATTCTTTTTGGTGCAACTCAATTATATAAATAAAGTGAAAGATTGGTGGTGGTGGTGTTCATTTTAGAGTTGTTTTGCAAAGATTTCAAAATGTGGTCATCTTCACATAGTTTCAACATCACCACTTGTCAAAACCCTACTGGTCAACTCTGGTCAACATTAGCACTGATGGTCAACATGAAAGTTGTTCACCATTACTTGGTCTTGGATGACATTGCTTTGGTTGACCAAGATTGGTTGAGGAATCAGAAGATATATGGGTGCAAAGTGGTGAAGAAAATAAAAAGGGGACATATGACCATTATCATATGTATGTGAGTTTTGAATTTTGCTTTGATTTGATTTTGGTTTCTTTGATGCAATTGTGTTTGTTTATCATATATAAGAGTTTTACAAACAATAGATCAAGCAAAGGTGGCCTTTGATGAAGATTTGCAAAATTGGTCTTATGTGTATGTGAGTAAAAATGGAATTTTCTCCCTATTTAATTTCTCTCCATTTTATTTGACTTGGCTTGACCCAATTGGTGTTGTTGAGTGTTGAAATGTTATATAGGAGTGATCCCTCCATTCACAACAGGTATTAGGGTCAAGATTCTTAAATTCACAAATTTGCCATATTACTCTCATATGCCTCTATGGCATTTTTAGTTTCTTTTTATTCTCTTTCGAAACCACTTGGATTTGGTTTGATAAGCTCTAAGTAAGGTGTATGAAGGTTTTCCAAAACCTTAAGCCAAGTAGAAAAGCTTAGGGTAAAGTTTTGTAAAAATAGCCATAGGCACATATGCCTTTTTCTTATTTAACTTCCTTTTATTTTATTTTAACTAGGATGATGAAAAGAGGGGTGAGGTTTAGGGTTTAAGCTTACTTCAAAATACTATAACAAGCAATCATGGCAATAGCACAAGAATTAAGCAAGATCACTATGTATCACACTTAATTTAATAAAAGTTTTTGTTGGTTCCAAAATTTGGAACTAGGGAAATTCATTTATTTTGTTTTGACTTTTTGGGATGTTACAAACCCTTCCCCCTTAAACAAATCTCGTCCCGAGATTTTAAGAAAAGTTAGGTTCCTAAGAGAGATTGAATATTTTATTAACGGGAAGACATACTTGGCATGGTCTGGGGTGCTTCTCGAGCTTCGAGTGCGCATCATGTGGTAGAGGCGGCCGTTGTTGTTGTTCGGTTCCTTCTACCTCGCAAAGCGGCGCTGTTGCTAGGCAGGTGCAGCAGTGTTGGCGGCGATCTTGGCAAGCTTCTTGGGACACTCATTGGAGTAGTGGCCCACAACTCCACATTCATAGCAGTTGATCGTGGACTTGTCCTTCGGGGTGACGGGGATGGCATTGCTTCCAGTCCTCGGGCCAGTGTTGGTGTTGTTGTTGTTCCCATTGTTGCTGCTGCTGTTGGGGTTGTTGTTGTTGTGGTGGCTGTTGTTGTTGTTACCTCCGGGCTTCGGGGGTCCTCCGTTGTTGTTGGCGTAGTTGGGGTGATAAGTCTGAGCAGGTGGCACTGTTGTTTACGGGGGTAAATCCTCCGGAGTGGTTGTTGCGGTGTTTCGGGCATTGTGGGGCCCATTCCGGTTCATCATTCCGTGCTTGCGGTTCTCATTGGCCTGATGCAGCTTTCCTTCCATCTCGTATGGCTGAGTCTACGAGGGCTTCGAGGTCGGCGAACGGAATATTCACTAACACGGTTTGCATCTCGTCATGCGATCCGTTCAGAAATCTTTCCTTTCTCTTCTCATTGGTGTCGGTCTCATCCGGGGCGTACCTTGACAGAGTGAGAAACCTGTCGCGGTATTCCACCACCGACATCCTTCCTTGCTTGAGTTCATGAAACTCGTCTCTCATCTTCTTGATCAGTCCTTGGGGCACATGGTACTTGCTGAACTTCAGCTTGAAGTCTTCCCAGGTCATCATTTGTCCCGCATTCATTGCGCGGGCACTTGTCCACCAGGCTCGCGCAGGTCCCGACAGGTAGTGGGTGGCAAACAAGTACTTTTCGCGTCTTCTACTCCCGCAACTTCGAGGTTGTTCTCCATGGTCCGGAGCCAGTCATCGGCATCGAGGGGCTCTTCAGTTTTGTTGAATACCGGAGGGTTGGTGTGCTGAAAGTTCTTCAGCTTCGATCCAGGGTGATCGTGGTTTCCATGGCCTTGATTGTTCTGAGCTATCTGTTGCAGTGCGACAAGGTTTGCTTGGCGTTCAGCTCTCTCGACTTCTCGGTCTGCCATCATCGTCTGCAGCAGTTGCATCATGGTATCTTGGGTGGCGTTGCGGGTTGGTGGGGCCATCTGAACATTGAGGTAGATGATAAGATAAGAGGGAAATTTCTAGGGTTTGTTTTGTTAAAATTTAAAAAGTTCATAAATTGAAAACTTGAGTAGTGTTGCGGGGGTAAAAACCAACAACACTTTTTCATTCATACCAAACATCACATAATACAAAGCTAACACATCGTTGGTTTGAAGAACCATTCATTCGCTCTACGATACAAGGGGATCCTGATACAACTCACACCTACTTAAGTGCTTGGGTGATACTACTCTTCAGGGTGGAATTCTTCGTCTTCACGGGTAATGTGCTTGGCGAGAGGCGAGGGCGTTGTCCAAATCCCTGCGGGTTTTGTACATCCTGAAGTCCTGGTGTGCTACATAGGGGTTCATCTCTGTGTGCGGGGGCATGGTCATCGGTCTTCCCATGGGGTCATGTCTTGGGTAGTAGATGAAGCGAGTGTTCTTGATCTTGTCCTCATTTTGTCCGCACAGACGGAAAATTGCTTCTTGCATAGCTCTGACTAGTCCTTCCTTCCAAGTGTTTCCCGTTACAGAAAACCAGATGGTTTCCCATACCGGGGCTCCAAGCTTTCTTCGTAGATCAGTAGAAACTTCCCACCGAGGTGGTCCTCCGGAGTGGTTTTTGAGGGGTATTCCGAAGAACTCGGGATACGGGTGTCCTAGGTATTCCACTAGTTGCTTCAAATCTTTTTCGAACGTTAGGTCTCCTCCGCGACCAAGCTGATAGAACTCCCATTGGTACTCCATCTGTGAGCAATGAGGATGAGTAAGTTAATGAAGTGATCAAGTGTGCAAAATTTTATGTACAATTATAAAGAAAAGTAGAGCATGGATTTATTCTTTTGAAAAGATCTTAAGATAAGGGTGAGAATAAGTTTTCAGAAATATTCACTTTCTTTGTTTTGAAACTAAGTTTTTCGGACGTCCATTCTAACTAGGGTCTCCTAAGGTCAAACAATGGCTCGATACCAACTTGTCAACACCCGGATTTTTAAGTCCAGATGCCTATTATGCCGTACATCGCAATCCCGGGAATATTGTTGTTGCGAGACATAATAGTTGAATATCATAGAGTCATCATTTATTACAACACATAATCGTCTTACAAGAGTAGATCACATGATCCAATATTACAATAGTAGTTGATCTATCGATCAACGAACATCACAAATAGCGAAGCGAAGTAGTAGTGGCTATCTAATCCACAGGCCAACGCTTGACGTCAGGAGCGGTCCTAGTTGTCGTAGACGTCCTGCTGTCCATCTTCCTCGTACTGCTGTTCTCCTTCAAAGTCTGGCCATTTGAATAGCCAGGGACAAAGCCACGAGTACTTTTAAAGTACTCGCAAACTAATACTAGTGTAAGCACTATCAATTTTAGTAAGGGGATACTAAGCTCTAGGTTTATTTGCATAAAGCCAAGATTATTTCATAAACATTTAGAAAAGACTCTTCATTTGCTAAACTAACTCAAGTGGGAACATTAGTGTCATTCCCACAACTCTGTTGTGATCCAATTCAAAGTCACCATTCACCTTTTAAATTCAAGTCCCAAGTCATATGTCACATTTTTGAAAATGGTCTGATGACGGAACAGTATGGCCTTTCCAACCGTCCATAACCGTGGACGCGGCTATTCGAATAGTTCTACACTCTGCAGAGGTCGTACACTTGTGCCACAATATTTGCAATAATCCGTCGTGGTTAATCGGCCCTGATTTATCATACTCCGTATGCGGACTACCAACCATAACCTTTCACTTACATACTCTAGTATGAGCACCTCTCCCCATGAGCTTGGCCTCCCGGTGAAAACCGCGATCAACCCGGAACCGCACGGGGTTTGGGCCGTACATTCACCTCATATTAACATCATTTCTCATCAGTTCTTTTGTTGTAGAGGCAGCCTCCAGCCTAACCCCGATGACGCTTGTTTAGAGGGAACCCATACTAAAGCACATAAATTTCTAGTTAAGCCCTTACCCATATTGGGTATTGTGGGGGTACTTTCAAATTGGAATGGTATCGCATCCGAACCCAACCATCGGTTTTCGTAAAATTCACCAAGTCATTCACCAGTCATATTCACCTTCAAAATCTTTCGAGTAGAATGACTCATCATTCCAAGGTTTTCAAAGTCATTGGTTTTCACAAGTTCCCATCTCTAGTAGTCAATTTTAGTTTAGCACTAGCAACTACTTATGAGGGATGCTAAGTATCTTGGATTGCTCTAGGCTAAGTTTGATACTCTTGCACTACTCCATAGCTAGACTAAGTGAGTCAGGAATCAAAAAGATACTTTGATAAACAAAATTTAGTAAAGCTTGTAAAGTAAAAAACTTGGGATAGGAGCATTAAGCATAAAATAAAAATAATGGTGCCTTGCTCTTGTAGAGCTTTGCACAAGGGAACCTTGCAAGAGTGTTAGCTTGCCTTGATTGGTGAGGTGATCAAAGTTTTCTGGCTCTTCCTCCTGGTAGAATACCTCCTCCTCTTGATAGTCTCCGGTACTAGCGTCTATAGATGAATACGAGGTACACAATCACCAAACAATACTTACATGCTAGACTAAAACACATCAAAGGGTCCACACAACTTATTCTAACATCAAATCAAGCATGGTATGGTGAGTTACTTGGTTTGTTCTTATTTAAGAGAAAAATAATTTCCTCTTATTAGGAGCATTTATTTGATTTGCTATTTAAGTCTTTGGAGAAAATAATTTCCTCTCATTAAATCCTATCAAGATTTAATCTCCACAAATAATAATAAGGTATGAAATATAAGTTGACCCAGGTCAACCTTTCATATCTATTATGAGGGAGTAATAATTTAAATGAGGTGCTACGCCTCATATAATTTAAAACTAACATCTAAAGGATTTAAAATCTCTAAGTAACCAAGCATGAGGCTTATTAGACCAAGGTCAGTACCTCTATTTTAATTACTTAGGATCACAATTTAAATGAGAGAGAAGCTCCCATACTATTTAAATAAGTTTATGTGTATGTGTTAAATGGACTAGAAATGGCTCCATAGCCATTATTTGAATCTAGTCCATGATCATGCAAAACAACTATGCTATATTTTTGCATAAACCATTAGATTATGTCAAATGTGAATTATTAGAGTTGGAATCAACTCAAAATCATTTATAGATAATTTTTAGTATTTATTTGAAGTTAGAAAAGTCCCTGCCTTGTTATTTTTATCATTTGAATTTAATTACGAATTTTGACATGAGGCCAGTGGCATTATTTAGATAATTTCATGAGCTTTCCGAATATATAAAATTTGCTAAATTTGGTGTAGTAGATTTCAAACTATTTAAATTTGAAGTGGGCAACAGTATTGGATTTGAACTAAATAGAATAAATCATATTTGAATTACTGGGCCACACGGGAAAATAAACGGGCCGAAACGGTTTTGAATGGGGGAAACATGCCCAGTAACGGCGCGGGCCTGCTGACAGGGGGTCCCACGCGTCAGTGGGTTATTTCACCGAAACGGTATGTGCTAACCTGGCCCGTTGGATTAGATCGAGTATCTACGGTGGAGCTTCGTCGTCACCGTCGTCGAGAGGGGAGTGCTAGAGCGGCAGCGGTAGGGGGTCGACGGCGTGAGGAAGCTCCGATGAGAGGCAGCGCAGGTGCTAGACGATGTTGTCGACGACGAGGAATTGAATGGTGGTCGCGGCGTCGCTTGGGGAGGCGTCAATCGTCGTCTTCTTCCTCAGTACCGCCGCGGAATCCAGCGAGCAATTGATGGGCTATGGTGCAAATTGGAGAGGGGGAGTGAGTCGAGGAGGTCCAGGGAGAAGGAGGGGAGCAAGTTTGGTGTGGAGCTTGAGGCACGGGAGAGGCTCTATTTATAGGCGAGATGGTGACCGGCGGGTGCTGTGAGAGGTCATCGACGGCGAGGGCTGTCCAGGGCGCGAAGGGGCAAGCTAGGGGGCGCGCGAGGTAGGCGATGACTAGGCGGAGCTAGCGCGCGTGAAGGGGCAGCGAGGGGAGGACGATGGCAGGCTGGCGTCGTTCGAGTGCTCGCGGTACGGGCGCGGCGGAACCTTGATCATGGCGACGGCTAGGGTGTACGCGCGGGCTATCGAGGATGTCTAGGAGGTAGCTGGGGGTGTGGTGATCACGCGTGCCAAGTGGGAGAGGGAGAGAAGGACGAGAGCGTCCAGGCGAGGGGCGTACTGCCGTGTCCAATGAC
Source organism: Lolium rigidum (assembly GCF_022539505.1). Lineage (NCBI taxonomy): Eukaryota > Viridiplantae > Streptophyta > Magnoliopsida > Poales > Poaceae > Lolium > Lolium rigidum. The sequence goes on from NC_061513.1 coordinate 24,814,986, forward strand.
ACGCCGACGCACGCTCTGGCGCGTCCAGACGTGGTGATCATGGTGTGGCCAAGGCTTGTCGTGCATGGTTTGGAAGCGGGATCTTGTCCAGCGTGTCCAGTACTTCCTGGTGAGTCTAGCTGACAAGGTTTGATGGACCAGAGAGAGGGGTGAGGTAGGGTGGCGTGGTGGTGTCTAGCATGGCCGGCATGGGTGTGTTCTTCATCATGCATCTACTTTAATCAGTGCTAAAGTGCTGGGTCTGATGCAGAGGAGGTACAGAAGATGGATGATCACAATTCGAAAGGGGTTTAGCCCAAAATCCAGAGGATAATAGCATGTCTCTCATTTGCCAAATGATGCCGGCAAGGTATTCTACATAATGGCCGCATGAAAATTCTTTTCAAATTTCGAAATTCTTTTTGGTGCAACTCAATTATATAAATAAAGTGAAAGATTGGTGGTGGTGGTGTTCATTTTAGAGTTGTTTTGCAAAGATTTCAAAATGTGGTCATCTTCACATAGTTTCAACATCACCACTTGTCAAAACCCTCATTGGTCAACCTGGTCAACATTAGCACTGATGGTCAACATGAAAGTTGTTCACCATTACTTGGTCTTGGATGACATTGCTTTGGTTGACCAAGGTTGGTTGAGGAATCAGAAGATATATGGGTGCAAAGTGGTGAAGAAAATAAAAAGGGGACATATGACCATTATCACATGTATGTGAGTTTTGAATTTTGCTTTGATTTGATTTTGGTTTCTTTGATGCAATTGTGTTTGTTTATCATATATAAGAGTTTTACAAACAATAGATCAAGCAAAGGTGGCCTTTGATGAAGATTTGCAAAATTGGTCTTATGTGTATGTGAGTAAAAATGGAATTTTCTCCCTATTTAATTTCTCTCCATTTAATTTGACTTGGCTTGACCCAATTGGTGTTGTTGAGTGTTGAAATGTTATATAGGAGTGATCCCTCCATTCACAACAGGTATTAGGGTCAAGATTCTTAAATTCACAAATTTGCCATATTACTCTCATATGCCTCTATGGCATTTTTAGTTTCTTTTTATTCTCTTTGGAAACCACTTGGATTTGGTTTGATAAGCTCTAAGTAAGGTGTATGAAGGTTTTCCAAAACCTTAAGCCAAGTAGAAAAGCTTAGGGTAAAGTTTTGTAAAAATAGCCATAGGCACATATGCCTTTTTCTTATTTAACTTCCTTTTATTTTATTTTAACTAGGATGATGAAAAGAGGGGTGAGGTTTAGGGTTTAAGCTTACTTCAAAATACTATAACAAGCAATCATGGCAATAGCACAAGAATTAAGCAAGATCACTATGTATCACATTTAATTTAATAAAAGTTTTTGTTGGTTCCAAAATTTGGAACTAGGGAAATTCATTTATTTTGTTTTGACTTTTTGGGATGTTACAAACCCTTCCCCCTTAAACAAATCTCGTCCCGAGATTTTAAGAAAAGTTAGGTTCCTAAGAGAGATTGAATATTTTATTAACAGGAAGACATACTTGGCATGGTCTCGGGTGCTTCCTGAGCTTCAGTGGCAGTCATGTGGTAGAGGCGGCCGTTGTTGTTGTTCTGGTTCCTTCTACCTGCAAAGCGGCGCTGTTGCTGGGCAGGTGCAGCAGTGTTGGCGGCGATCTTGGCAAGCTTCTTGGGACACTCATTGGAGTAGTGGCCCACAACTCCACATTCATAGCAGTTGATCGTGGACTTGTCCTTCGGGGTGACGGGGATGGCATTGCTTCCGATCCTCGGGCCAGTGTTGGTGTTGTTGTTGTTCCCATTGTTGCTGTTGCTGTTGGGGTTGTTGTTGTTGTGGTGGCTGTTGTTGTTGTTACCTCCGGGCTTCGGGGGTCCTCCGTTGTTGTTGGCGTAGTTGGGGTGATAAGTCTGAGCAGGTGGCCTGTTGTTTCTGGGGGTAAATCCTCCAGAGTGGTTGTTGTGGTGTTCCTTGGCATTGTGGGGCCCATTCTGGTTCATCATTCTGCGCTTGCGGTTCTCATTGGCCTGATGCAGCTTTCCTTCCATCTGTATGGCTGAGTCTACGAGGGCTTCGAGGTCAGCGAACGGAATATTCACTAACACAGTTTGCATCTCGTCATGCAGTCCGTTCAGAAATCTTTCCTTTCTCTTCTCATTGGTATCGGTCTCATCCGGGGCGTACCTTGACAGAGTGAGAAACCTGTCGCGGTATTCCACCACCGACATCCTTCCTTGCTTGAGTTCACGAAACTCGTCTCTCATCTTCTTGATCAGTCCTTGGGGCACATGGTACTTGCTGAACTTCAGCTTGAAGTCTTCCCAGGTCATCATTTGTCCCGCATTCATTGCGCGGGCACTTGTCCACCAGGCTCTGGCAGGTCCTGACAGGTAGTGGGTGGCAAACAATACTTTTTCTGCGTCTTCTACTCCCGCAACTTCGAGGTTGTTCTCCATGGTCTGGAGCCAGTCATCAGCATCGAGGGGCTCTTCAGTTTTGTTGAATACCGGAGGGTTGGTGTGCTGAAAGTTCTTCAGCTTCGATCCAGGGTGATCGTGGTTTCCATGGCCTTGATTGTTCTGAGCTATCTGTTGCAGTGCGACAAGGTTTGCTTGGCGTTCAGCTCTCTCGACTTCTCGGTCCGCCATCATCGTCTGCAGCAGTTGCATCATGGTATCTTGGGTGGCGTTGCGGGTTGGTGGGGCCATCTGAACATTGAGGTAGATGATAAGATAAGAGGGAAATTTCTAGGGTTTGTTTTGTTAAAATTTAAAAAGTTCATAAATTGAAAACTTGAGTAGTGTTGCGGGGGTAAAAACCAACAACACTTTTTCATTCATACCAAACATCACATAATACAAAGCTAACACACCGTTGGTTTGAAGAACCATTCATTCGCTCTACGATACAAGGGGATCCTGATACAACTCACACCTACTTAAGTGCTTGGGTGATACTACTCTTCAGGGTGGAATTCTTCGTCTTCACGGGTAATGTGCTTGGCGAGAGGCGAGGGCGTTGTCCAAATCCCTGCGGGTTTTGTACATCCCGAAGTCCTCGGTGTGCTACATAGGGGTTCATCTCTCGTGTGCGGGGGCATGGTCATCGGTCTTCCCATGGGGTCATGTCTTGGGTAGTAGATGAAGCGAGTGTTCTTGATCTTGTCCTCATTTTGTCCGCACGGACGGAAAATTGCTTCTTGCATAGCTCGACTAGTCCTTCCTTCCAAGTGTTTCCCGTTACAGAAAACCAGATGGTTTCCCATACCGGGGCTCCAAGCTTTCTTCGTAGATCAGTAGAAACTTCCCACCGAGGTGGTCCTCCGGAGTGGTTTTTGAGGGGTATTCCGAAGAACTCGGGATACGGGTGTCCTAGGTATTCCACTAGTTGCTTCAAATCTTTTTCGAACGTTAGGTCTCCTCCGCGACCAAGCTGATAGAACTCCCATTGGTACTCCATCTGTGAGCAATGAGGATGAGTAAGTTAATGAAGTGATCAAGTGTGCAAAATTTTATGTACAATTATAAAGAAAAGTAGAGCATGGATTTATTCTTTTGAAAAGATCTTAAGATAAGGGTGAGAATAAGTTTTCGAAATATTCACTTTCTTTGTTTTGAAACTAAGTTTTTCGGACGTCCATTCTAACTAGGGTCTCCTAAGGTCAAACAATGGCTCTGATACCAACTTGTCAACACCCGGATTTTTAAGTCCAGATGCCTATTATGCCGTACATCGCAATCCCAGGAATATTGTTGTTGCGAGACATAATAGTTGAATATCATAGAGTCATCATTTATTACAACACATAATCGTCTTACAAGAGTAGATCACATGATCCAATATTACAATAGTAGTTGATCTATCGATCAACGAACATCACAAATAGCGGAAGCGAAGTAGTAGTGGCTATCTAATCCACGAGGCCAACGCTTGACGTCAGGAGTGGTCCTAGTTGTCGTAGACGTCCTGCTGTCCATCTTCCTCGTACTGCTGTTCTCCTTCAAAGTCTGGCCATTTGAATAGCCAGGGACAAAGCCATGAGTACTTTTAAAGTACTCGCAAACTAATACTAGTGTAAGCACTATCAATTTTAGTAAGGGGATACTAAGCTCTAGGTTTATTTGCATAAAGCCAAGATTATTTCATAAACATTTAGAAAAGACTCTTCATTTGCTAAACTAACTCAAGTGGGAACATTAGTGTCATTCCCACAACTCCGTTGTGCTTCAATTCAAAGTCACCATTCACCTTTTAAATTCAAGTCCCAAGTCATATGTCACATTTTTGAAAATGGTCTGATGACGGAACAAGTATAGCCTTTCCAACCGTCCATAACCGTGGACGCGGATATTCGAATAGTTCTACACTCTGCAGAGGCCGTACACTTGTGCCACAATATTTGCAATAATCCGTCAGGGTTAACTGGCCCTGATTTATCATACTCCGTATGCGGACTACCAACCATAACCTTTCACTTACATACTCTAGTATGAGCACCTCTCCCCATGAGCTTGGCCTCCCGGTGAAAATGGCAGTCAACCCGGGAACTGCACAGGGCTTGGGCCGTACATTCACCTCATATTAACATCATTTCTCATCGGTTCTTTTGTTGTAGAGGCAGCCTCCAGCCTAACCCCGATGACGCTTGTTTAGAGGGAACCCATACTAAAGCACATAAATTTCTAGTTAAGCCCTTACCCATATTGGGTATTGTGGGGGTACTTTCAAATTGGAATGGTATCGCATCCGAACCCAACCATCAGTTTTCGTAAAATTCACCAAGTCATTCACCAGTCATATTCACCTTCAAAATCTTTCAGTAGAATGACTCATCATTCCAAGGTTTTCAAAGTCATTGGTTTTCACAAGTTCCCATCTCTAGTAGTCAATTTTAGTTTAGCACTAGCAACTACTTATGAGGGATGCTAAGTATCTTGGATTGCTCTAGGCTAAGTTTGATACTCTTGCACTACTCCATAGCTAGACTAAGTGAGTCAGGAATCAAAAAGATACTTTGATAAACAAAATTTAGTAAAGCTTGTAAAGTAAAAACTTGGGATAGGAGCATTAAGCATAAAATAAAAATAATGGTGCCTTGCTCTTGTAGAGCTTTGCACAAGGGAACCTTGCAAGAGTGTTAGCTTGCCTTGATTGGTGAGGTGATCAAAGTTTTCTGGCTCTTCCTCCTGGTAGAATACCTCCTCCTCTTGATAGTCTCCGGTACTAGCGTCTATAGATGAATACGAGGTACACAATCACCAAACAATACTTACATGCTAGACTAAAACACACCAAAGGGTTCACACAACTTATTCTAACATCAAATCAAGCATGGTATGGTGAGTTACTTGGTTTGTTCTTATTTAAGAGAAAAATAATTTCCTCTTATTAGGAGCATTTATTTGATTTGCTATTTAAGTCTTTGGAGAAAATAATTTCCTCTCATTGAATCCTATCAATATTTAATCTCCACAAATAATAATAAGGTATGAAATATAAGTTGACCCAGGTCAACCTTTCATATCTATTATGAGGGAGTAATAATTTAAATGAGGTGCTACACCTCATATAATTTAAAACTAACATCTAAAGGATTTAAAATCTCTAAGTAACCAAGCATGAGGCTTATTAGACCAAGGTCAGTACCTCTATTTTAATTACTTAGGATCACAATTTAAATGAGAGAGAAGCTCCCATACTATTTAAATAAGTTTATGTGTATGTGTTAAATGGACTAGAAATGGCTCCATAGCCATTATTTGAATCTAGTCCATGATCATGCAAAACAACTATGCTATATTTTTGCATAAACCATTAGATTATGTCAAATGTGAATTATTAGAGTTGGAATCAACTCAAAATCATTTATAGATAATTTTTAGTATTTATTTGAAGTTAGAAAAGTCCCTGCCTTGTTATTTTTATCATTTGAATTTAATTACGAATTTCGACATGAGGCCAGTGGCATTATTTAGATAATTTCATGAGCTTTCCGAATATATAAAATTTGCTAAATTTGGTGTAGTAGATTTCAAACTATTTAAATTTGAAGTGGGCAGCAGTATTGGATTTGAACTAAATAGATTAAATCATATTTGAATTACTGGGCCACGCGGGAAAATAAATGGGCCGAAACGGTTTTGAATGGGGGAAACAGGCCCAGTAACGGCGCGGGCCTGCTGACAGGGGGTCCCACGCGTCAGTGGGTTATTTCACCGAAACGGTATGTGCTAACCTGGCCCGTTGGATTAGATCGAGGATCTACGGTGGAGCTTCGTCGTCACCGTCGTCGAGAGGGAGTGCTTGGAGCGGCAGCGGTAGGGAGTCGACGGCGTGAGGAAGCTCCGGCGAGAGGCAGCGCAGGTGCTAGACGATGTTGTCGACGACGAGGAATTGAATGGTGGTCGCGGCGTCGCTTGGGGAGGCGTCAATCGTCGTCTTCTTCCTCAGTACCGCCGCGGAATCCAGCGAGCAATTGACGGGCTATGGTGCAAATGGGAGAGGGGGAGTGAGTCGAGGAGGTCCAGGGAGAAGGAGGGGAGCAAGTTTGGTGTGGAGCTTGAGGCACGGGAGAGGCTCTATTTATAGGCGAGATGGTGACCGGCGGGTGCTCGTGAGAGGTCATCGACGGCGAGGGCTGTCCAGGGCGCGAAGGGGAAAGCTAGGGGGCGCGCGAGGTAGGCGATGACTAGGCGGAGCTAGCGCGCGTGAAGGGGCAGCGAGGGGAGGACGATGGCAGGCTGGCGTCGTTCGAGTGCTCGCGGTACGGGCGCGGCAGAACCTTGATCATGGTGACGGCTAGGGTGTACGCGCGGGCTATCGAGGATGTCTAGGAGGTAGCTGGGGGTGTGGTGATCACGCGTGCCAAGTGGGAGAGGGAGAGAAGGACGAGAGCGTCCGGGCGAGGGCGTACTTGCCGCGTCCAATGACACGCCGACGCACGCTCTGGCGCGTCCAGACGTGGTGATCACGGTGTGGCCAAGGCTTGTCGTGCATGGTTTGGAAGCGGGATCTTGTCCAGCGTGTCCAGTACTTCCTGGTGAGTCTAGCTGACAAGGTTTGATGGACCAGAGAGAGGGGTGAGGTAGGGTGGCGTGGTGGTGTCTAGCATGGCCGGCATGGGTGTGTTCTTCATCATGCATCTACTTTAATCAGTGCTAAAGTGCTGGGTCTGATGCAGAGGAGGTACAGAAGATGGATGATCACAATTCGAAGGGGTTTAGCCCAAAATCCAGAGGATAATAGCATGTCTCTCATTTGCCAAATGATGCCTGCAAGGTATTCTACATAATGGCCGCATGAAAATTCTTTTCAAATTTCGAAATTCTTTTTGGTGCAACTCAATTATATAAATAAAGTGAAAGATTGGTGGTGGTGGTGTTCATTTTAGAGTTGTTTTGCAAAGATTTCAAAATGTGGTCATCTTCACATAGTTTCAACATCACCACTTGTCAAAACCCTACTGGTCAACCTGGTCAACATTAGCACTGATGGTCAACATGAAAGTTGTTCACCATTACTTGGTCTTGGATGACATTGCTTTGGTTGACCAAGGTTGGTTGAGGAATCAGAAGATATATGGGTGCAAAGTGGTGAAGAAAATAAAAAGGGGACATATGACCATTATCACATGTATGTGAGTTTTGAATTTTGCTTTGATTTGATTTTGGTTTCTTTGATGCAATTGTGTTTGTTTATCATATATAATAGTTTTACAAACAATAGATCAAGCAAAGGTGGCCTTTGATGAAGATTTGCAAAATTGGTCTTATGTGTATGTGAGTAAAAATGGAATTTTCTCCCTATTTAATTTCTCTCCATTTAATTTGACTTTTGTTGACTCTAATGTGATTCTTATTAGTTTAGAAACATTTCCAAACCATTGAGTCCATTTAAAAAGGTCTTGTTCAAAGATTTGCAAAAATGGCCATAACACATAAAAGGTGAGGTGTCACTTTTCATTATTCTTGTAAATTGTTGATATTGCTTTACTTGGACATGGGTTAGGGTAAATTTAGTGTTATATTAGGTTGAGGGATGGTTTCACATCATTTGGTCAAGGTTTAAAGTCATGGGGCAAAATTTGGTGAAATGGCTATGTGCCACATATGCCTCTATGCATATGTTGCATTTGAGATTTAATTTGACTTGGCTTGACCCAATTGGTGTTGTTGAGTGTTGAAATGTTATATAGGAGTGATCCCTCCATTCACAACAGGTATTAGGGTCAAGATTCTTAAATTCACAAATTTGCCATATTACTCTCATATGCCTCTATGGCATTTTTAGTTTCTTTTTATTCTCTTTGGAAACCACTTGGATTTGGTTTGATAAGCTCTAAGTAAGGTGTATGAAGGTTTTCCAAAACCTTAAGCCAAGTAGAAAAGCTTAGGGTAAAGTTTTGTAAAAATAGCCATAGGCACATATGCCTTTTTCTTATTTAACTTCCTTTTATTTTATTTTAACTAGGATGATGAAAAGAGGGGTGAGGTTTAGGGTTTAAGCTTACTTCAAAATACTATAACAAGCAATCATGGCAATAGCACAAGAATTAAGCAAGATCACTATGTATCACACTTAATTTAATAAAAGTTTTTGTTGGTTCCAAAATTTGGAACTAGGGAAATTCATTTATTTTGTTTTGACTTTTTGGGATGTTACAGAAAGTAATCTCGTGACAAGTGTTCATGGCAGAGAAGATGCCTCCACAAACGACTGAGTACCTAAATTGGTCGAGACAGGACATTGGCTTCACAATTGCGGATCACCCGCAGGAAGTTCCTCGACCAGGGCAGTCAACACTTATCTTACCAGCGGTGATCGCAGGATTCGACGTATCTCGAGTATTCATAGATGGAGGCAGCAGTCTAAACCTTATGTACATGGATACACTAAGGAAGATGAACATATCCCTGGCAAATTTAAAACCAACTGACACACGTTTCCATGGAATCACGCTAGAAATGCCGAGTTATCCGTTGGGGAAGATCAATCTCGACGTTCAGTTTTGGACCCAAGAAAACTACAGGATAGAAAGGCTGGAGTTTGAAGTTGTGGGTTTCCCGTCGCAATATCACGCCTTCTTGGGATGACCAGCATATGCCAGGTTTATGGCGGTACCACACTACACGTACGTGTTGTGGAGGTTACCTGGACCTAAGGGACCAATTACAGTCAAAGGCAGTTTCGCGTTAGCTGATAAATGCGACAAAGATTTTCATCGACTGTCAGAAACTTTCGGGATGCAAGCAGAATACATGGCGTCAAGGCTCACAACTGATTATGATGTGTTTCCAGATACAGGAAGGCCACTCAGGGAGCCAACCTTCAACACTACTAAGGATTCCAAGGAGGTGCAGATTCACCCGACAGATCCAAAGAAAACGACGTCCATTGCAACAGACATGGACCTCGCATAGGAAAGCGCGCTCGTCGAGTTCCTCCGTGAGCACTGGAAAATCTTCGCATGGTGTCCAGCTGACATGCCAGGAGTACCCAAGGAACTTGCCGAGCAGCACCTAAACTTGGATCCAATAGCGAGACCAATCAAACAACCTTTGCGGCGTTTTTCGGAACCAAACCGCAAAGCCATGCTGTCAGAGATTGATCGACTCAGAGAAGCTGGTTTTATCAAAGAGGTACATACAAAGGCCACGTGGGTAGTTAACCCAGTGCTGGTCCTGAAGAAAAACACGAAAGTCCTTCGCATGTGTGTCGACTTTACGTGTCTCAATAAACACTCTCCAAAGGATCACTTTCCCCTCCCAAGGATCGATCAAATCATCGACTCCACGGCAGGATGTGAACGTCTTTCCTTACTGGACGCATATTCTGGTTATAACCAGATCAGATTAAAAGAAGATGACGAAGTCAAGACAGCGTTCATAACACCTTACAGCGTGTTTTGCTACAGAACAATGCCCTTTGGACTGAAAAATGCGGGAGCAACATATCAGCGGATGATGCAGAAATGCTTGGCAACACAGATTGGGAAAAACGTACAAGTATACATTGACGATGTCGTCATAACATCAAAAACGGGGACAACATTGATCGAGGATTTAAAGGAAACTTTCGACAACCTTGACAAGTTTTGCCTCAAACTGAACCTGACGAAGTGTTCTTTCGGTGTCCCTGCAGGAGAACTTCTCGGATTCCTAGTATCAGCAAGAGGGATCGAGGCAAATCCAGAGAAAATCCAAGCCATCGTAACGATGAGGAAGCCAATAAAGTTGAAAGAAATACAACAGCTGACTGAGCGAGTCGCAGCTTTGAGCAGATTCGTCGCCAGGCTAGGAGAGAAGGCATCGCCGTTCTACGCGTTGATTAAGCAAGGAGAGAAGTTTTAGTGGAACGAAGAGGCGGACAAAGCTTTCGAGGATCTCAAGCGCACAATCTCGACACCACCAATCTTGGTGGCGCCTAAGGAGAAGGAATGCCTTTGGCTATACATTGCAGCCACACCTCAGGTGGTCGGCACAGCTCTCGTAGTCGAAAGGGAGGAAGAAGGAAAACTCCATGGAATACAGAGGCCAGTATATTTCATCAGTGAAGCATTATCGCCTTCAAAACAGCGGTACCCGCAGTACCAGAAGCTAGCATATGGAGTGTTTACAACAGCAAGAAAGTTGTGACACTATTTTTCGGCGCATCCGATAATAGTGGTCAATGAGGCGCCTTTATCCAACATATTAAACAATCCAGAAGCTACGGGCCGTGTCTCCCTTTGGGGAATAGAGCTTTCCCCTCGGGACATCACGTACGAAAAAAGAAAAGCAATAAAGTCGCAAATTTTACCAGACTTCATCGCATAGTGGATGGAGCTACAAAATACAGGACCCCCAGATCTATCGAGAACCTGGACTATGAACTTCGACGGGTTCAAGAGATTAGAGGGAGCTGGAGCAGGCGTGATACTAATATCACCTGAAGGTGACAAATTAAAGTATGTCTTACGGATGACGTTTCCAAACGCGTCTAATAATGAGGCAAAATACGAAGCTCTCATACACGGGATGAAGATGGCGAAAGCTTGTGGCGCAACCCGACTAAAAATCTTTGGCGACTCGCAATTAGTGGCTCAGCAGGTCATGAACCAATGTGATGCAGTCAATGAAAGTATGATAGCATACACGGAAGTGTATAACGAGCTAGAAAAGTTGTTTGATGGATGCGAGGTAAATCACATCAGCAGGTTGAGCAATGACGAAGCCGATGTTCTTGCAAATATCGGGTCACAGTGCCTCGCGATTCCACCAGGCGTGTTTTGGGAGGAAATAGCCGAGAGATCTACAAAGACGAAGAAACCAAAGAAGAAGGAGAAGGAGGAGAAACCCTCGGGGGCTACAAAAGTAGCATTGGAAGAAGAAGAGGAACATGACCTAGTAAAGATGGTGCAAATCCCATGGATGCAGGCGTACATATCATACATCCTAAGGAAAGAAATACCCAATGATCCAGTTGAAGCAAGGCAAGTTATCAGACGTTCTAAAGCCTTTACTGTGGTCAAAGGGGAGTTATACAAGCGAAGTATTTCGGGAGTATTACAAAGGTGCGTCACACCCGAAGAAGGACGGCTAATTCTGAAGGATGTACACGAAGGAATATGTGGTTATCATGCAAGCAGTCGAGCTATAGCAACCAAGGTTTTCAGAGCAGGATTTTATTGGTTGACAGCAATCGAGGTTGCAAAGGAAATAGTTCGTACTTGCGACACGTGCCAGAGATTTGCCGAAAAACCTCACTCTCCGGCAGCAGAATTGATGCCAATACCGTTGTCATGGCCTTTCGCACAGTGGGGCCTCAATATGGTGGGAAAATTACACAAAGCTTCGCCGGGAGGATACGAGTACATGCTCGTCGCTGTCGACAAATTCACGAAGTGGATAGAAGTGAAGCCGATAAATTCACCAGACGGAGCATCTGCAATCAAGTTCGTGAAAAGCATTGTCTTTCGGTTTGGGGTACCTCATAGCATCGTCACGGACAATGGTAGCAATTTACATCCAAGGAATTCAAGACATATTGCGCGGAGGTAGGCATTAAGCTACACTTTGCATCAGTTGCGCACCCGCAAACTAATGGTCAAGTCGAGAAAGCCAATGGTATCATCTGCAATGGTATCAAGAAGCTTTTGCTGGGACCGTTGGAAAAAGCTCGACATACTTGGCCAGAGGAGTTGCCTAGTGTGTTGTGGAGCATCCGAACAACACCAAATACAGCGACGCAGGAGACTCCGTTTTTCCTGGTCCATGGAGCTGAAGCAGTACTACCGATAGAAATAGAGCATGATTCTCCAAGAGTAACGGAGTATGACGAAGAGGCATCAAGGAAAGCATTAGAGGATGATGTCGATGCACTTGATGAAGCTCGAGACGAAGTGTTATCGTGGGTCGCTAAGTACCAGCAAGATTTGAAAAACTACCACAGTCGACGGTTGAGGCCAAGATCCTTTCAGGTAGGGGACTTAGTTCTTCGGCTCAAACAAAAAAGCCATGAGAAACTCGAGCCACCGTGGCTTGGTCCTTACATCATCACAAAAGTAATCGAAGGAGGAGCATACAGAATCAAGGACAAGAAGACATGAGTTCCCGAGCCAAATCCTTGGAACATGGCGCAACTCAGGCGTTTTTACGCCTAGAGTCGAAATATAGTCCTCCTTGTAAAAATACAATGTACTGAAACGCCCGCGAGTTTTCAGACGCACTCTTTTCCTTTTTCAGGGCACCGAGTGGGGCTGAAAAAGGTTTTTAATGAGGCGGACTCGCAGTGCTGCAATATAATAAAGATAGTGGAGATATACATATTTTTCTTCGACAGGCTCGGGGGCTTGTGCCCAGAAGTTACAATATATGTATACATCGCTGACGAATACAACTTGCAAAAAATATTTCGCCTTGGTGCAAAGCACCTCGCAAAATAAATGAAGATACAAAATAGTGGTCACCGAAAAACTCGGGGGCTAATATCCGCACATATAGTACACTCAATATAATTTATTTTTGCCTTGGTTCAACCTCGCATACAAAAATAGAGAAAATCGCCACCGAAACGCTCGGGGGCTTGACGAGAAAAAATAAGAAAAATATATCCAGCGGCTTTACAATATAGATTATGTTCACAACATACAAGATGCAACTATTGGGAAAATTCGACAAGATAACGGAAAAACTCTCAATTGCTGCCTAGTATATCATCTATGGTTATTCGCTCATTATTTACATCACGAGTACTATGTTCAGCATAGCTACCCTTCACAAAGAATTTAGCGTCCATCCGAAGAAGTTCATCCATCATCTATTCTGCTACAGGGGTCACAATGTCATCAATTTTGCCAATGTTCCTTTTCCTTTTCGACATCTTGGCCAGGCACTTGGCAACAATTTGACTCATGTCTAACTTTGGATAACAGATTTGTATCATCATCATAGCAAATCTGGCGCCGGCATATAATTGGGCCCGCACAAAGCCATGGATTCGAGGGGCATCCCGAAACTTGTCCATCAGAGCAGGAAGGGTTTCTGGCATCTTGTTGCGCGGGAACATGGTGCTATAAACTAAAGACAATGTCCTTGTGCAGAAGTCGAGGAAATCACGGACTTGACTCGCGCGATCTTGAAATCTGACGATTTGCCGGGTACGTTCAGGCGTTACCCAAAAGTTAGAACCATGTTCTGAAGCAAGTCTGAGAAGCACATTGGATCGAGCTTCGACACGTTGATCCTCGGCAGCGGTATCCAAAAATGAACCTAATTCAGTGGAGAAATTGGTAAGGAAGGAAGAACAGCAAGAATAACATCAAGCACGGTCAAGAGAATGAAGTATACCTGTCATATCCAAGCTGGAGTCATTCATCAGTTGAAGCATGTAATTCTCTCGAGAAGAAGCTTCGGCAGCCTCAGTAACCGCGGCCTCTTTTTCAGCTATAGCATCCTGAGCCTGCTGAAGCGCAACTTTTTCCCTCTCCGATGATTTTCGAGACTGCTCCATTATTATAAGTGCTTGCTTCTTCATAGACTGAAGTTGTTGGCGAAGTTCTTTCAAGTCTTCTGTTGAACCCTTACTCGAGGAATCTTTGATAAATTCATCATCAACGGGCATTTTCTTCGAGTAGGAGGAAGCAGGAAAAGCATCGGAAGGACAAGGAGTTGAAGTGTAGTTGTCAAATATCAACTGGAAATAAAAGTTTCGACTTCAATCATCAAGCAAAAATAGATTTCCATTGATTTTCAAAGTGTTTACATGGACATCACAAAAGGAAGGTTCCTAATAAACTAAGGGGGCAGTTGTCGCCAAAGCTACTATGGCGACAACACCAATAGAGGAACAAAGCAAAAGAGAAGACAATGTGGTCTACTTGACCTCCGGCTTCGATGAACTAGGAGCGGCAGTTGGTTTGCATCTGAGGTAGGCGAGGATTTTCTTCGAATTTGGCTTGGCAGCCTTAATCAAAGACTGTCACCTCTTCGTTTCCATCTCCTTTGTGTCACCAACTCTCGTCCAGTCGACATCTTGTTGGCTGTCAGCAACCAAGGCGATAGTGCCTTCAACACCAACTTTCAACCCTTCTTGGCGAAGTTTGAGCCCAAGATCTTCTTGAGAATTGAAGCACTTGGCAAGAGCACTGAAAGTCGTGGGTTCCTCTTTCTTCGTGAAGAAGTAGGGAAAAAGCCGCGACAGACCTGTTCTGGCTTCAGTAAGGCCTTCGCGTGCCTCATCTCCATGAATTTCAAGGAGGGAAAGCGCGTCGAGAAGGCGATCACCTTCAGGATTTGCCAGATCATAATCTTGTTGCGTTCTCCCTAAATGAGTAAAAAGAAGTTTGTCAAGAAAAGGCGAACAAGTAAAAATATGACGACCCGAAGTAATAGCAAAGATCTGAGTACTTACTAACAAAACGTCGACTCTGCGACTCCAAGCGAGTAAGGATCTCTTCTTCACGAGCCGAATGCTGAGCTATGTTGTCACTTAAAGAAGTTTCCGCGTCATGAAGTCTTTTTCGAAGATCTTCGACAGCGGCAGCATCTGCTTCAGCTTTCTTGCGAGCTTTTTCGCTTTGCTCTAACTTGATAGGAAGAGCGTCAGCGCGTTTGTTAGCTTCCGCAAGAGTCTCTGGCAAAATAAACGACAATAAAATGTCATGACAAAATAATGAAGGAGTTTATTCAGTAGAAGAGGCAGAAAAAATAGTACCTTCAAGCTTGGTGGCATAATCGCGGTACCCGATAAATTGGGTACCGAGGCAGACAAATTCCTTCATCGAAGGCTGAAGAGAAGACCACAGAAAAGAGAAATCAATATAGGAAGCGAAAGCTCGACAGCACCAAGCAAAAAACAGAGGGGAGTTCAAAGCACTGAAATGTTGGAATAAAATAAAAAAAAGAGGAAAATAGAGAAGAAGCAACAACTTACATCATCCATTAAAGGAGTCGTGGAACCACCAGTTAATATGGCAGTTTCCTTGGCTGGCTCTATCCTAGCCCTCTTTGGTGAAGAGGCTCGGGGGCTCGCCATTGGAGTTGGGTGCTCTGTGTCTCGCTGAGGAGGCGAGGTTTCGTCCCCATCAAGTTGAGCTTCAGGGACAACTAAAATACGAGACGTACTCGTTCGAGCAGTCGCGTCAATAGGTGGATTTTCATCCTCGTCACCACTACAATAAATAAAGCGACAAGATAAGAAGCAATATAGACAAAACATCGAGAGCAAACAACAAAGGGAAGCACAAACTTACGAGCTGACAAGGGCATCGTCGTAAGGATTGAAAGGCCTGTCCTCCTCTTCGGGTAAGGTTTCCTCAAGAGGGGACTTGTCAGTCTTAGAGGTGCCCGAATCTGCGGCATCATCTCTCTTCCGTTTGTTTCTTGGAGAAACAGCAGGAGGAAGAGAATGCGTGGATTCGGAAGCCTCGGATTCAGCTTCTTTTTCAGAGGAAGCCGCAGATTTATGGGAACCTGCAACTTCGCTCTCAGGGCGAGAAGTGCCCTGGGGTTCATCGGTGACGACGGTCCGTTCTTCGACTTCCCCGCCTTCAGGAAGAGGGGGAAGGGAAACTAGGACTTGGTGCTTCTACAAGGGCAAAAATATGGCGACAACAGGATTACACAAAGGATCCCGTCAAAAATAGTAGTCGACAAAAAGTAAAAAACTCGGAAGGATGAAAATTTACCTGGGGAAGGGCGTTGGCGCCACTATACGGCTCCAAGCGACAAGCGGATGGAACAGCATCTTTCTTGCTCAATGAGGAGATTCTTGGGACAAGCTTCTCCAAATCCTTAACCGAAAGATCTTTGGATAGGCGGTCGACATCTTCCTCACCAGCATACATCCAAAGAGGGTTCTTGCGAGCCTGAAGAGGCTGCACCCTAACCCTAAGGAAGTACGCCGTTACATTGTAGAATACCTGACATCTCCTTGCCGCGGGTATTTTGGAGTTCATGAATGCGCTTCATCAATGCATCTGTCGCCATGTTTTCTTCATCGGAGGCTTCAGCATCCCAGGAACGACGACGAATGATTTTTTCGACACCATCAAAAGGAGCGACATTGTACTCCTGAGCGTCATTTTGCGCCTCCTGGATATACAACCATCTTTTGCGCCACCCTTGAACAGAGTCAGGGAATTTGACATCGAAGTATTCGACATCTGGGCGGACGCATATAACTACACCACCTACATTGTAGGCGGTGGTGTGGGAGCTATTGCGACGGATGAGAAATATGCGTTTCCACAGGCCCCAGTTGGCGGGGTCCCGAGAAAGCATTCGCAGAGGGTTATGAAGATGGAGATGTGAAGGATGGAATTGGGGTAAGATGATGGAGTTGTAAACCGTAAATAAAGAGCAATCCACAAAGAAATTCGTGGATTGGAGTAGCTAGGCCGGGTATGAGATGGTCAACAAAAGTTACCCGGTATCCAATGCGTGGAGTGGGGAAGCTCTCTTCGCCAGGGAAGATCAGCATCTTCTCCTGCTTCATGAACCCGAGCTTCTTGAGCAGGTTCGCATCTTGGTTGGAGATCTTAGATCTCTCCCACTCGGAAATCTGCAGGTTTTTCGTCGCCATAGAGGAGTGCTTGCTGAGCTTTGACCGCGGCGGCATCCAGAGAGGTTGATTGCAGTAAGGAAGACAGCACGGGCGCAGGAGAGTGTTTGGCAGTGAGGATTTTGAGTGAGAGAGAGAAGCAGAGGTGCGGCGCAGCGAAGGGGAGAACGGAGGAAGAAGAAGGCCTTTATATGAATCGATGCACCGTCAGATGGTATGAGAATAGAGATGGATTCTTTACATGTGGCAAAGGGGTAAATGCGTATTTTAACTCTGAAGGAACGGAACAGGCGCTACAGTGCACGTGCCAGAAAAAGCGGAGGACATGTGTTCTCCACTTGCACGACGTGTCAAAGTGATGGGAGTTTTGGGCCCGCATGACAGAGAGAAGACAGTGCTCGCATCTTCCCGATACCGTGGTCGTGGCCAACGTCAGCATTGATGTCAGTTTAGTAGAAGAAATCTTCGGCATCACTGAACTGAAGATCGATTAAAAGAACACAAGAGGTGATAACTTCGAGAGCTTTTGATCAAATACAAAGTTTTTTGATCAAATGCTCGAGGGCTACTGCGGTGACCCAGCATACCACTGCATGTTGTAGTATACAAGTCGTTGATATGATCTTTGTGAAGGGACTTCTTCACAAGTTGCCATATCCCTCAGAGTGGTACAACAGAAACTTTGCAGGTCATAACACTCCATACTTTATTACAAACATTTTCTTAACAAGTTGGTATTCTCACAGGTCCTATGAGAACACCCTAAGATACTACTAAGGTACGATTACAACTCATACTATAGATGAAAGAGCTCAACAGCTTATTTAGGTAAGCTCTACGCTGCTCGGCTCTATGATGCTAGGTATATCACTACTCCTCCACCTCCGTGTCATCTGATCCGTAGACTATCCCATAGTCTACACCTTCCACTCCACCGGTAAGATCGGGTTCTTCGTAGACCAGCTCGTAACTTCCTTCTGGTGCTCCATTGTTGATAGCCTCCACTTCCGGATCACAGTCTAGCAAGGGTGTCGAAAGAAAGTGAGTACAGAGGTACTCAGCAAGTTCTAAAAGAATAAAAGGTGTTTGATGCACTAGCTACGACCATTGATCGTGAAATCGCAGGTCAATGCATGTTTTGAAAACATTTCTTCAAAAGGTTGCTTTTATTATGAAAACTATGCCCGTCGGTCTTCACGGAGTTGACTAGAACTTCACGGAGTTCCTTTCCTGCCGCGTTCGCAGTTCCCTTCCCGGAACAAGGAGTGACGACCACAATTTGATACACTCGCAGAGGTGCGTTACTTTTCCCACAAGAGATCTCACCCTTTTTGCCATCCGCGAGGACTTGCCCCCGTTCACACTTCCTTTGGTGTGAGGCCAGGTATAAAGATCCAAGCCCACACCGCCTTCTCCGCGACTGCAAACCCACCCTTTTGTCCAACCGTACACCTCTAGTAGACTTCCCCCGATAATACGGCTTTACTCATGGTGTACTCCGGATAATCCTTCATAGATCGTAGAGCCATCATCACTAATGGATGGGGATTTAAAAGGCCATCCCAACCTACGGCAGTGCCTCCAACACCCCACCGGCTCTACCAATCCGTTGGCGTGCAGAAGGGAAAAGATACGACTGGCTTCCCCAGAGCCATTATAGATCTCATGGTCAACGCGGTTTGTACGGCGCTAGAATCACTCGGACGGCATTGGTAATTTAATCCTAGGGTGATATAACCCATTGCAATGGAACCTCCACCATATCAACACATACCATGGTTCCATTGCCAGACCACATAGTCATATTCATAGTTGGAAAGTAACATTTTATTTGGGATGCAGGAATGATAAGTATATAGCTTTGCATTAAAGTAGTAGAAAATAATCAAGTTGACATGAGCAAGGGTGAACTTGCCTGTGGACTGCGAGATAGTGCAGTTCAATGCAGTTGATAGAACCTGGACCTCGGGTTCTGTAAGAAGCATCATTGTCCGGTAAGGACAATGTTATAAAATCCAAATAATGCAATCATGGATGGATTATTTTATGTTGAATCCCTTTACCTCAATGAGTTATTACAATTTAGGGTTGTATTTAAGATTTATGTCTTTGACAGTAATTTACAATTGATTTCAAAGTATTAATCATTGTAATTCACACAAAGTACAACAATTCAAAGTAAAATTATTTTACTTGATGATTTCCTTAGTCATTCCAAAAATAATTTGAAATTATAGAGTTACCTCTATAGTTTTTGGAATAAAAAGGAGTATAGTATTTTTCTGGGAAAAATACCCTTTTTCAAAAGAAATGACTTGGAATAATAGAATTTTATTTTGAAATGTTTGAAAATAAGTATTTGAACTTATTTGAGATTTTTCCTTGAATTTTAATTACAAGGAAATAATAATTTTTAAATTCCAAGTTATTATTTAAATTCTTAAAATTCATAATTTTGAATTTGTCTCATAAATTCATTTCATATTTTATTCTTGTCAAGATTTATTTTTCATACATTAATCCAATTTTTAATGGATTTTTTAGAGTTGTATCTGATTTATTAAAATTTGGTAAAGTTCTGGCCTTTTATTAAATTGTTAAAAGACCAAAATACCCTTCTGGACCCATATTGGGCCCAGCCCATTTACCTAAGCCCATGGGACAGCCCACTAAGGCTTGCCCCATAGCGGCTCGGTGGAGCCGAACGGCCCACCGCTCTCTCACTCACTCGGCCCTTTCACTCGCTCAACCTAACCCTAATCTCTCTCGCGACGCCCTGGCGATGGCGTCGCCGCCATGGCCGCCGTCTCGCTCCGGCCATCGCCGTGCTTCCCTGACCTCGCCACCTACCTGATCTGGACCACCGCGAGATGATCTATCGATCTGTCCGCGTGGTTTCCTCGATTGCTTCCTCTCCTGGCGAATCGCCACCTCTCTGGATCTCGTGGAGAATCGCCTTGGGCGACTGGGTGATCTCCGACGAGTTCTCGCGCTCGCCGTCGACGTGTGCGCCTCCGAGACCGACCTGGCGCGGGTGCTGCTTGCAGTACCTGTGCCGTCGTCTCCGTGCCGTGCTGCTGTGGTGGTGTTCGTCGGCGTAACGCCGGCGCCTTCCCTGGCTTTGCAGCTGCTGTGGCCGCGCGAGCACTGCCTCGCCATGCCATAGCCTCTGCCACCAGGCGCGTGTAAGTTGCTCTGCTCCTTCTCCTTCTCCTCTCCATACCTGTGCGCCTCTCCAAGCTACTGTGCTTCTTCTTCCTTATGCTCTGTTGCTTTCTGGTGATCCTGTGATCACACAGAACTCTGCCATGGTTGCTTAATCCTCCTATGCTACCCTTTGTTGCAAGCTTATGGCCAAATCACCAATTTCTGGTACTGGCCAGTGTTGCCTTGCTTGCTGTACATGCTCTGTTTGCTTAACTGTTGCTCCTAGCCTGCTCTAATTTGGCTATGCTCTGTGGTGCTTGCTTGTGCTTACTGATGACCCACAAGTATAGGGGATCGCAACAGTCTTCGAGGGAAGTAAAACCCAATTTATTGATTCGACACAAGGGGAGACAAAGAACACTTGGAAGCCTTAACAATGGAGTTGTCAATTCAGTTGCACCTGGAAACAGACTTGCTCGCAAGAGTTTATCAGTAGTAACAGTTTTATAGCAGTAGCAGTAGTGAAATAACAGCAGCGAGTAACAGAGACAGCAGTAGTGATTTTAGTAAACAGCAGAATTAAAATACTGTAGGCACGGGGACGGATGACGGGCGTTGCATGGATGAGAGAAACTCATGTAACAATCATAGCAGGGCATTTGCAGATAATAATAAAACGATGTCCAAGTACAAAGCAATCAATAGGCATGTGTTCCATATATAGTCGTGCGTGCTCGCAATGAGAAACTTGCACAACATCTTTTGTCCTACCAGCCGGTGGCAGCCGGGCCTCAAGGGAAACTACTGGGTATTAAGGTACTCCTTTTAATAGAGTACCGGAGCAAAGCATTAACACTCCGTGAACACATGTGATCCTCACATCGCTACCATTCCCTCCGGTTGTCCCGATTTGTCACTTCGGGGCCATTGGTTCCGGACAGCGACATGTGTATACAACTTATAGGTAAGACCATAAACAATGAATATCATGATGAAACAATAACATGTTCAGATCTGAGATCATGGCACTCGGGCCCTAGTGACAAGCATTAAGCATAACAAGTTGCAACAATATCATCAAAGTACCAATTACGGACACTAGGCACTATGCCCTAACAATCTTATGCTATTACATGACCAATCTCATCCAATCCCTACCATCCCCTTCGGCCTACAGCGGGGGCATTACTCACACATGGATGGGGGAAACATGGCTGGTTGATGTAGAGGCGTTGGCGGTGATGGCGGTGATGATCTCCTCCAATTCCCCGTCCCGGCGGAGTGCCAGAACGGAGACTTCTGGCTCCCGCGACGGAGTTTCGCGATGTGGCGGCGTTCCGGAGGGTTTCTGGCGACTTCGACTTCTTCTTGTGCGTTTTTAGGTCGAGGCCGATAAATAGTCCGAAGGAGGGCGTCGGAGGCCGGCCGAGGGGGCCACACCACAGGGCCGCGCGGGCCCCCCCTGGGCCGCGCCGCCCTATGGTGTGGGGCCCTCGGGCCTCCACTTCAATTGTCCTTCTGGCTCCGTTAGTTTCCTGGGAAAATAGGGCCTTCTGCATAAATTCCGAGGTTTTTCCCGAAAGTTGGATTTCTGCACAAAAACGAGACACTGTAGGCAGTTCCGCCGAAAACAGCGTTAGTCCGTGTTAGTTGCATCCAAAATACACAAATTAGAGGCAAAACAATAGCAAAAGTGTTCGGGAAAGTAGATACGTTTTGGACGTATCAACTCCCCCCAAGCTTAGCTTATTGCTTGTCCTCAAGCAATTCAGTTAACAACTGAGCGATAAAAGGACTTTCACGAACACATTGCTCATATGATGTATATATTCTCATGCTATGGCTAATACTTAAGCAGTTCATAATGAGATACATGCAAATAAGATCATCTAACAGCTATGTCAATCATGGAGAGGTACCAACAATTAATAACAAGCATCATGAATCATGTATATAAGCAGGATTGCAATGTTCATAAGAGAGTATGATAAAGTGGTATCTCGCTTGCACTGTATTTGGTTGGCAAAACATAAATGCCCGGGCACCTCTCGGAGTTCATAGAAAGACTAGAAGTAGTGATTGTCAAAAGATAAATGCATCAAAGTTATACCACAATCAATCATATTTTGAGACAAGCATATTATACTAAGAATGACAGTTGTGCTCTCAAGATAGTGCTCAAAGAAATAATGGAGACACAATATAAAAGTAAAAGATTGACCCTTCGCAGAGGGAAGCATGGATTAACATGCGCTAGAGCTTTTCATTTTTATAAAGACAGGAGTAAAATTATTTTGAGAGGTGTTTGTTGTTGTCAATGAATAGTAATGGGTACACTAACTACCTCGCCAACCGGACTTTCAAGAGCGGCTCCCATGAATTATTGCATATTTATTTAGCACTCCTTCCAACCTTTCTTGCACAAACCATGGCTAACCGAATCCTCGGGTGCCTGCCAACAATCTCATACCATGAAGGAGTGCCTTTTTATTTTATTTTTATTATGATGATGACACTCCCCCCAACCTTTGCTTACACAAGCCATGGCTAACCGAATCCTTCGGGTGCCGTCCAACAATCACAAACCATGGAGGAGTGTCTATTAAGTTAATTAATTCGGGACTGGGAATCCCATTGCCAGCTCTTTTTGCAAAATTATTGGATAAGCGGATGTGCCACTAGTCCATATGAGAATCCGTCAAAAGTAAATGACAAGGTTGAAAGCTAAACACCACATACTTCCTCATGAGCTATGAAACATAAACACAAATTGAGAAGCATTTTGAAGGTTTTAAAGGTAGCGCATGAGAATTTACTTGGAATGGTTTGAAATGCCATGCATAGGTATTTATGGTGGACACTTTTGGAACAACTTGGTTTTCAGGTGTTTGGAAGCACGAGCAGCGTTCCCGCTCAGTACAAGTGAAGGCTAGCAATAGACTAGGGAGCGACAAATCAAGAGAGCAGTAACTGTCATAATCATGCTTGCGGCAAAATAAATTAACGGAGGCATAAAAGTGATACAAGAACTCTGAAGCAATATAGATCATTGAGGCTTAATTGACTTTTTGTTCAGTCATATGCATGCGTGAGCATGTGCCAAGTCGATATAAATGAATTATTCAGAGGAGGATACCACAATGCCATACTTACTTATGAATAAAACAATGCAAGCAAACATCCATGACATGCTACTCATATTAATAAATTGGAGCTAAACATGAGAGATCATGAACTACTAGACTTTCTCAAATAACATATACCTCACATGAACCAACTAAGCATGCTCACATGGATGAGTATATGTACAAAAATGAAAACAAATAGAGTTCATACCAGCCTCTCACCACAATCAGATTGTCGTAGATCGTCATTATTGCCTTTTCACTTGTGTAGCTTGGATAATATGAAATGAAAACCACGCTCCAGCCACCGAAGACCATTGAACTCATAAAGAACTTTACAAACCAGAGAAGAACAGCAAATGTTTTTGGTGTTTTCAAATTAGAAACAAGAACAAGAGGAAACAAACAAACAAAGCAAAATCTTTTTGGGTTTTCTTATAGCAAACTGGCAATAGCAAATAAAGCGAAACAAATGCAAGAAACCAAAGCAAACAAATGGTGAAGAGAAACAACAGAAATATTTTTGGTCTTTTTGTGTTTTGGGAAAGAAACAAAGCAAAACAAGAAATAGCAAACTAAAAGAAACACAGAAAAGCGAGATGGCAGAAATCTGCCAAAACCTGACAGCAGTACAGAAATCGATTTTTACAAAAATCTTACGTTGCTCAGATCGAAAAGTGTTCAACTAATGAAAGTTAGATAACAACCTGGGGAACCTGCACAAAAATTTGCAGCTTAAAATGACGCTCTGGCTATTTTTGACGATTTTTACAGTAACGTTCCAGAATCTGTTTTCAGGCAGCATTTCCCCAAATATCATCTTCCTCTTATTAGAAAACCACTCAAACGAACAAAACAAGTATGCACAAGTATCCAGCAACCATAATATGCAAAGAATGAGTGATGCCGGTATACCTCCCCCCAAGCTTAGGCTTTTGGCCTAAGTGGAGTTCAATCCCATCGATCCCATGAAGTAGTGTCTCCGTAATATGAAGATGGGTCGTATTCCGGGTATGTGCTAGAAGAAGCACCCGGATATGTGACGGTGTGGTCGTAGGAGGTCCCGACGTCCTCGGAGTCATGTTGCTGGTGGAAGTCTCTTATCTTCAAATGTTCATCCACCTCCTCCTTAGTGCACGACCATGACTGCCTGTCAATACACAACAAACCAGGTTGGGGAAGAGGGATTTCCTTCTCCTCCCCGTCAGAAAACAACATTCTATACACCATACTATCTAAAGTAGAGTCAGTAGTAACAAAATGATGACTCTTCATAGCAGTAATATCGAGTCTCCTAGGGGCCAATGGCACATCATTAGGATCAATAGGAAGATTAAGAAAAGTTAAAACACGCAGCGCAATAGTTCCTCCAAAAATAGGCCCCCTGGTAGTCAGGCGGCGAGCAATAAGAGCACCAAGGTGATAGGAGGTGTGACCAGTAAGTGCAATATTCAGGAAAGCAAGATGGTAGCTAGAGATATTACTAGTGTTCTCCCTACCAAGAATGCTAGTAGCAATGTAGTATGCAAAATATTTAATGGCGGGGAGTTGAATGTTCCTTATCTTGCCCCGCTGAATGGTGCGACAATCATCGTCGGTGATCCCACGGTAGAGCTCCAGCAAGTCCCGGGGGTTGTCATCAATCCTACTTGCTGTACCTAAGGGGCAATATCCAAGGCACAACAAAAATCCTTCAATGGCATAGTCACAGTATTACCATAAATCCTGAACGCAACTGTTGGCTCATAGTGTTTGTTGTTGAACTGGAAACTCTCGACGAAGATTTTGGTGAGCAAGTAGTATTGCTCCCTTTCATCGCCCATATAAGTGGTTAACCCTGCCCTGTTGACAAGGGTTAAGAAATCCTCTAGTATCCCTGCATTCCTTAGAAAATCATAACATGGAAAAGTAGAAGCATTAGGAGGACCGTTGTCCTCTTCAGGCGCGAAGCTAGGCGCGAGGATGTCTTCATTGTATGATTGCCTAATCCGGGTGGCGGCCCTAGAAGGCCTCCCGGTGCTGGTTGTCCCCTTCTTGAATAACTCTCCAAAGCTAAACTTCTTCATAGCTTCTCTGAAATTTTCAACAAATGACATAAAAATTTGATTTGGTGACATATAATTGAGGGAAACTACCATAGGAACTTGCTAGAGTACTAATCATGCATCAAAACTAGTTTCTACCACTTAGAACAAGCATGCAAGCTCACTAAACATGTTACCTACAGCAGCAAAATATTCAAGATATACTCAACCAAACGAAATTCTACTTGGATGGGTGGAGGAGTCACATACCGAAGAGCAAATGTGCCAAATTTCAGACAGAAATCTGGGCTGAGCAAAGAGATCGAAAAATCTGGAGCTCTGGAGCAAAAATGCGAGTGAGAGGAACTTGGTGTTGATTTTTTCGGGAGAGAGAAGAGTCTGGGAGGAAGAGATGGTAAAGTGGGGCAGAGGGGGGCCCACACCACATGGTGGCGCGGCCACCTCCTTGGCCGCGCCGGCCTGTGGTCTGGCGCCCTCTGGTGCCCCACAGGTCATCCTCTGGTGCTCCCAGGTGCCTCGTCGAAAAATAGGACCAACGGTATAATTTTTGTGAATTTTTGAAAACTTTGAAAAACGCACATTTCTGGGTATTTAGTTTATTATTACTGGCCAGGAAAAATTTCGAAATCTTCAAATAACTAAAGAACTTTGCAAATTAAAAGTGCTACAGCAACTAGAGCAAGTGGAGGAAGAAAGATATGTTGTTTACCTCTTCTATGCATATAAAAAGTATTCGTTAACAAGGTTGATCAAGTCTTGTCACCAAATAACTTTTTCATAGCATAAGAAGAAATAAACCTCAAATCAATCATGTTACCTTGAATTGTATTGATATGGATCCAATCACGAGAGTTTGATATTCTTCCTTAGGCTCATATATAGGACAATCAATAGTTCCCACTTTGATAGTTCTCACATTAGAAATAGTATTGACTCCACATACTTTATCAATCTTCTTGGGGAAATAAACGGTATGCTCCCTATCATCAACATTGAAAGTAACCTTTCCTTTATTGCAATCAATAACAGCCCTCGCGGTGTTAAGAAAAGGTCTCCCAAGAATAATAGACATATTATCATCTTCGGGCATTTCCAACACAACAAAATCAGTTAATATCAAGCGGTTAGTAGTAACTTGAACAGGAACATTCTCACATATACCAACAGGAATAGCGGTAGATTTATCAGCCATTTGCAAAGATATATCAGTAGGTATCAACTTATCTAAGTAAAGTCTCTTATAAAGAGAAAAAGGCATAACACTAACACCGGCTCCCAAGTCACATAGAGCAGTTTTAACATAATTATTCTTGATAGAACAAGGAATAGTAGGTATACCTGGGTCGCCCAACTTCTTCGGAACTTTGCCATTGAAAGAGTAATTAGCAAGCATAGTGGAAATTTCCTCATTGGGGATTTTCCTTTTGTTAGTAACAATATCTTTCATATACTTTGAATAAGGTGGCAATTTAATAGCATCGATCAAAGGGATTTGCAAGAATAAAGGTTTCATCCAATCGCAAAATTTATTATAGTGTTCTTCTTCCTTTGATTTTAGTTTCTTAGCAGGAAAAGGCATTTGCTTTTGCACCCAAGGTTCTCTTTCATTACCATGTTTCTCAGCAATAAAATCTTCTTTAGTGTACTTTTTATTTTTAGCATGCTTTTCGGGTTCTTCTTCAACCTCTTCTTTATCAGGAGTATCATTCTTATCATTATCATTATCATTATCATGTTCATTACCACTTTCAGTTTCAGCATCAGAAATAGAAATACTATTAGGATCATTAACAGGTTCAGAGGATTCTACAACATTTTTATGTTTCTTCTTCTTTTTCTTCCTAGAATGAGCACTAGGTTCAATGCGTTGAGAATCTTGTTCAACTCTTTTGGGATGCCCTTCAGGATATAAAGGATCCTGGGTAGAGACACCACCTCTAGTTGTTACTTCATAAGCATGTTTCTCTTTAGAATTATTCCCTAACAAGTCATTTTGCACTTTAGTGATTTGATCAATTTGAGTTTGAATCATTTGAAAATGTTTAACAAGCATCTTAACATCATTGGAGGTTCTCTCCACAATATCATGCAATTCACTAATAGCTTGAGAATTTTCCATTAAATGATTCTCTACTCTCATATTAAAATTTTCTTGCTTAACAATATAATTATCAAACTCATCTAAACATTGTGCAGGAGGTTTCGAATACGGAATATCTTCCCTAGTAAAGCGTTGAAGGGAGTTTACCTCAATCATGGATGAAGGGGGAATTATCTCACATATATCTTCAATAGGAGGTAGATTCTTCACATTTTCAGATTTAATACCTTTCTCCTTGAGAGACTTCTTGGCTTCCCTC
Organism: Lolium rigidum; assembly: GCF_022539505.1. Classification (NCBI taxonomy): domain Eukaryota; kingdom Viridiplantae; phylum Streptophyta; class Magnoliopsida; order Poales; family Poaceae; genus Lolium; species Lolium rigidum. The sequence continues at coordinate 24,842,688 of NC_061513.1, forward strand.
ATATCTTCATCATTCAATTTAATTAAACCCCGCTTCTTCAATATTGGAGTTGGAATCGGTTCAGGCGTAGTCCAATCATCATGATTCCGGCTTATTTTAGCCAATAATTCTTCAGCGTCGTCTGGAGTTCTTTTCCTGAAAACACAACCAGCACAACTATCCAGGTATGCCCTAGACTCAATGGTTAGTCCACTATAAAATATATCAAGTAAATCATGCTTTTCCAAATCATGCTCAGGTCGAGCTCTAATAAGAGAGCAGAATCTCGACCAAGCCTCAGGCAATTTCTCTTCATCTTCCTGATTAAAATTATAAATTCTCTGCAAAGCAATATGTTGAGCACTAGCAGGAAAGTATTTGCGGAAGAAAACATCAAGCAATTCTTTCGGACTTTTAATAGAATTAGGTGGCAAATTATTATACCAAGTTTTAGCGTCATCCTTTAATGAGAATGGAAATATTTTAGCAACAAAGTAAGTACGCATCTTGACATCATCAGAAAACAAGCTACTCAGAGTAGATAGCTCAGTCATGTGTTCAACAGCACTTTCTTTTTCAGTACCACAAAAGGGTGTTTTCTCAACAATAGCTATATGAGATAAATCAAGAGAAAAATCATAATCTTTATCCCTAATGTTTATAGGAGATGTGGCAAACTTAGGATCAGGAGACAATTTATATCTAACAGCATGTTCTGCAAGCAACTTTTTAATTTTTATTGCATCAGTAGTAGCATTGCATTTTTCAATAAAATCATCATTAAGCTCCACATAATCTTCCTCAGGATCATCACTAAAATAACCAAGTTCAGGTGAACTAACAGGTGTAGTAGCATTAGGAGTTTCAGTATTTTCAATTTGTCTAGACCTAGCAATTGTAGCATCTAGAAAAGATCCCAATGAACCACTATCATCAAGCACAGCAGAAACATTATCAATATTATGAGAGTGTTCAGATTCAGCAGAAGTACCCGCATGCGAAGCATGTGGCGGTGAAACAAGTTTATCAATCACAGATGGTGAATCAAGAGCAGCAGAGGTATTCGAATTGTACCTTTTCTTGTAGTGGATGGTAATATGGCGATCTTAGTATCGCGAGGTTTACCCATGATGGAGAATTTGCAGCGAACAATATTAATCCAAGTGAACTTCCAAATAAAGCTATGCTCCCGGCAACGGCGCCGGAAAATAGTCTTGATGACCCACAAGTATAGGGGATCGCAACGATCTTCGAGGGAAGTAAAACCCAATTTATTGATTCGACACAAGGGGAGACAAAGAACACTTGGAAGCCTTAACAACGGAGTTGTTAATTCAGTTGCCCCTGGAAACAGACTTGCTCGCAAGAGTTTATCAGTAGTACCAGTTTTATAGCGATAGCGAGTAGTGAAATAACGAGCAGCAGAGTAACGGAGACAGCGAGTAGTGATTTTAGTAAACGAGCAGAATTAAAATACTGTAGGCACGGGGACGGATGACGGGCGTTGCATGGATGAGAGAAACTCATGTAACAATCATAGCAGGGCATTTGCGAGATAATAATAAAACGATGTCCAAGTACAAAGCAATCAATAGGCATGTGTTCCATATATAGTCGTGCGTGCTCGCAATGAGAAACTTGCACAACATCTTTTGTCCTACCAGCCGGTGGCAGCCGGGCCTCAAGGGAAACTACTTGGATATTAAGGTACTCCTTTTAATAGAGTACCGGAGCAAAGCATTAACACTCCGTGAACACATGTGATCCTCACATCGCTACCATTCCCTCCGGTTGTCCCGATTTCGTCACTTCGGGGCCATCGGTTCCGGACAGCGACATGTGTATACAACTTATAGGTAAGACCATAAACAATGAATATCATGATGAAACAATAACATGTTCAGATCTGAGATCATGGCACTCGGGCCCTAGTGACAAGCATTAAGCATAACAAGTTGCAACAATATCATCAAAGTACCAATTACGGACACTAGGCACTATGCCCTAACAATCTTATGCTATTACATGACCAATCTCATCCAATCCCTACCATCCCCTTCGGCCTACAGCGGGGGAATTACTCACACATGGATGGGGGAAACATGGCTGGTTGATGTAGAGGCGTTGGCGGTGATGGCGGTGATGATCTCCTCCAATTCCCCGTCCCGGCGGAGTGCCAGAACGGAGACTTCTGGCTCCCGCGACGGAGTTTCGCGATGTGGCGGCGTTCTGGAGGGTTTCTGGCGACTTCGACTTCTTCTTGTGCGTTTTTAGGTCGAGGCCGATAAATAGTCCGAAGGAGGGCGTCGGAGGCCGGCCGAGGGGGCCACACCACAGGGCCGCGCGGGCCCCCCCTGGGCCGCGCCGCCCTATGGTGTGGGGCCCTCGGGCCTCCACTTCAATTGTCCTTCCGGCTCCGTTAGTTTCCGGGAAAATAGGGCCTTCTGCATAAATTCCGAGGTTTTTCCCGAAAGTTGGATTTCTGCACAAAAACGAGACACCGGAGCGGTTCTGTCTGAAAACAGCGTTAGTCCGTGTTAGTTGCATCCAAAATACACAAATTAGAGGCAAAACAATAGCAAAAGTGTTCGGGAAAGTAGATACGTTTTGGACGTATCACTTATCGGCATGTTACACTTGCTTGTCTAGGTGTACTGGGTTCATCAGTGACACTTGTGAGTGCCAGTGGTCTTGGGAAATGCTTATGTGCTTCCTATGCAAACCAATGATCCATTGAATCATTCCTTGCTTGTTGGCTAACCTCTCTGTGTAACTTGACTTGCTAGAATTGATCCATTGGATCAATTCAATTATCAGTGATAGCTTACTGGTTAATACTGTGGCTAAATATCGACCGATCAAGATCCAAGCTTTGTTTTCCTGGCGTGAGATCGCCGAACCCACCAAGATCATGGCTGCGACAGCTGTAGCTAGGTAAGTTAGGCGCCCCCGCTCCCGCTTCCGGTGGTCTCCCTTCGCCGGCGCCCGGCCGGCCCAGGCAGCCGCCCCGCTCGTCTTCATGGCGGGCTCGTCCTCGTCAGCAGGCTCCGGCACGGGGCTCCCTCAGGCGGGGGGAAATCAACAACGTTGGAGACAGGTGAGCGCTGGTTCCAGATCTGGTTCTCCGGTGGTTGGTGTTGAGAAGCCGGTGGTGTCCAGCCTGGATCTCTCGCCGGCGTCCTCCAGTTCGGCCGGCGTGGAGAGAGACCTGGCGGGGCCACCCGCGGCGGCGGCGGAGGCCGTTGCTGTGGGGAGGGTGCCCGTGCAGGAAAGGCTGGTGTGGGAGAAGCCCCAGCTCTCCCGGAAGAAAAAGTGGTGCCGTCGCAAGGCTGAGCAAAGGGCGGCGGCCCAGAAGGCGGAGGCGGAGCGTGCCCGGAGATCGGTGTCCCCGGAGTGGCACGGCCGTTGCTTCAACTGCGGCAGGTCGGGGCACCGCAAAAAGGAGTGCACTTTCCTCCCCCTTTGCTACCGCTGCAGTGAGGAAGGGCACGAGACCAAGGATTGCAAGAGGCCGAGGAGCCCAGAGCTGGAAGAGGAGGAGCTCCGCCAGCAGGCGCTGGCGAAGCTGGCGCGCCGTGGGCCGCAAGCACCGCTAGCACCGTCGCCGCCGAACCTGCTCCGTTCCCCTCCACGGCATGGCCTGCCGACCCCTGCGCCCAGAGTTTGCATGGGGGTCGCCGCCAGGGACCAAGGCGCTTTGCTGGAAGGAGTTGGTGAGGAGGTGCCGTTGTGCGTGATCCGGCGCTCGCCGGCCATCCAAGATCTTGAGCGGCGTCTCCGCTTTGCCATGGTGGTGTGCATCGGCGGCGGCCGCTCTGGGGTGACATGCGCGCTGGTCCACGAGGCGCTCGTCAAGATCGTGGGGCTGCCTCAGGAGGGCTTCTCGGTACACCCCTACCGGCCGGAGGACTTCCTGGTGGTTTTTGCCTCGGCGGAGCTGCGGGACAGAGTTGGTTCTCGCTCCCCTGTCGTCCACGCCGGTGTGTTGCTTCTCTTCAGGAAGTGGACTCGGCAGGCCCAAGCGAGCCTCAAGACATGGCGTGCTAAAGTGGACCTGGTGATCGAAGGAGTTCCACCGAATGCGTTTACAAAGGAGGTGGTGGAGGAACTCCTGGGCACTTCGTGCGCCATTGATGAGGTTGCCCAAGAAACAGCGTCGCGGGCCGACCTGGCCACGTTCAGAGTTTCGGCCTGGACAGACGATGTTGAGCGGATTCCGCCAGCAAGGACGCTGGCGATTCCAGAACCGATGGAGCCTGAGATCGACACACCGCCGCCGCCAAACAACCTCTCCGATGACTCTTGTGATACCTGGCCGACGAGGAGAGAGGTGGAAAAAAAGTTGCTCTACTACAAGATCCTGATCCATGTTGACAAGGTGGTCGAGGCTGCTGACCCGCGCCGTCGGGCGGGCGCTTCACCGGACTCGTTTGGCTCTTTCCAGGAGGGTGCGAGCGGCGGCGACGACGACGGCGAGGTGCGCGTTACCCGCCGCTTTCCTTGGAGGCTGGGCACGCCGGACGTGAGAGGGACGGGGAGTCAAAGGAGGAGCAGGGCCGGTCAAAGGACTTACTGCCAGGTGGCTGCTTCTCAGCCACGCAGCTGGAGGCTTCCGCACATGGGGGGCTCGCCGCCTCGTTCGAGGAGGACTGACCTGGCCCCCGCCCGGTGTCCTGTCGTCTCTAGCTTGCAATGCGAGCTTCCCCCAATGGCCGACAGGACTGATACAGTCCCTGCTGTCGATCCCGAAGGAGATACCGTCCAAATCATCGGACGACAGGAACCTGTGATGGAGACAGCTGTCTGTGAGCAGCTGGAGAAGACTACAAGAGAAGAGATGGGGCCTGCTGTAGACGTGTCGCGTGATCTATCGTCGCCGGAGATTTCTGCCGCTAAGGAACGGTCAAATCCGGATGATTCGAGGGGACATTCCTCTCCCATCCAGGCCACCACCACAGGCTCGGGGCACGACAGCTCAAGCAGCATTCAAACGCCTAGTGACACCGTGGCGATTGGGCCCATGCCTGTGGTTGCTGATCCTCTGGGCCAGGGAGCAAATCTGGAGGAAGCCTTCTTTGCGGTTTCCGTCTCTGGTGGTGCGGTACCTACGCATAGCTGGGCCGTCCGCACCCACAGCCCACCTCCAGTGCTAGGCCTGCATCAGGATACGGTGGATGATGCCATGAGCAGCGTTGCCCTCTCGCCGCTTGCTTCTTACACGGGGCCGGACAGTCAGATGAGGATGGTGCGTAGGAGCCAGCCACGGCCGGAAGCACCCGCCGGCGTGCCGGAGGAGGAGGTCACGTCTGAGCCCGAATCGGTCGCGCTTGGACGTATGAAACAATTCTGTGCTCGGATTCTCAAAGCCCTTGCCCCACCTTTGCTTCGAGAAGTGGAATCGGCGTCCACGCTCCGCCCCGATGCTGCGCCCTTCACCCCTCGGTGATCCGTCCGTTTCAGCACGCCGGTGGTGCAGGCCGGCAAGCAGCCTCGCAAAGCCACGGCAGCTGAGAACATTCTCCTCAAGGCCCTGGGGATTACGCCAGCTGATCTTTCTGTGGACGACAAGGCCCTGCAGGAGTTCCGCAGATTCTTCGACTCCCCCGTGTGTGAGCAACACCTGCGCGTCCTGGCATCTATCTTTGGCAAGACTATGCCATGCCGCGATGAGCTGTTGAAGCTGAGTCCGAGGAGCGGGGGAATCTGTGCGTAAGCACTACCCTCGGGATGTCTTTCTTCCTAGGTTTTATGGATCAAAACCCAGAAATCCTTTGTTGGAATCCCCGTGGGCTGAACGAGCAGGCCAAGAGGGACTCGGTTAGGGAGCTGGTAGATTCTCTTAGGGTCAACCTGGTGTGTCTACAGGAGACGAAACTTGCTGTAATCGATCGTTTTATTGTTGGCCAATGCCTTGGCCCTTCGTTTGATGGTTTTGATTTCCTGCCGGTGGATGATACGCGTGGAGGAATACTGCTAGCTTGGAATTCCAGTGTGCTCGACATTTCGAATGTTGTTCATGATACCTACTCCATCACGGGAGAGGTCCGACCCAGAGCTGGCGGGGTCTGGTGGATTACGGTGGTTTATGGCCCCCAAAACACGGCGGACAAGATAGCGTTTCTGGCAGAGCTCTCCATTAGGCGAACCCTCTGCCCTGGCGCTTGGATGCTCATCGGCGATTTTAATATGATTCTGCGTGCGTCTGAAAAGAACAACGACAACTTGCATCGTAACATCATGGGCCGATTCCGCGACTTTGTGGATGATCTGGAGCTGCACGAGATATATATGCACGGGCGGCTGTTTACCTGGAGCAACCAGCGACAACACCCCACTATGTCTAGGCTTGATAGGGCCCTGGTGTCCATCGACTGGGAGCTCAGCTACCCTGACTCGCTACTCCAAGCGCTGTCTTCGGCGGTGTCCGATCACACGCCCCTGCACCTGTCCTTGAATGCATGCTGCAAGCCGAAGAAATGCTTCCGGTTCGAGTTGTTTTGGCTCAAGCTAGACGGCTTTGATGACGCCGTGAGAGCTGGATGGAAGTGCGAGGAGTTCATCGTTGATCCCTTCCTACGCTTAGACGCCTGCTTTCGAAACCTGGCGACCTACCTGCAGGCTTGGAGTGCGAGCAAGGTGGGCAATATAAAGCTCCAAATTGCCATGGCAAACATTCTTATTCACAGATTTGAGGTTGCTCAAGAAGCTCGTGAGCTGTCTTTGGAAGAAGAATGGCTGCGGAGGACGCTCAAGCATACGGTGCTTGCCCTCTCCTCCCTGGAAAGAACTATGGCAAGGCAACGTTCCCGTGTTAGATGGCTCAAAGATGGGGATGCCAACTCTAGACTGTTCCACATCGTTGCTAATGGAAGAAAAGCTAAGAACTACATACCGGCGCTACTTGTGGATGGCGTGCGAGTCACGGAGCAAGCCCACAAGGAGGAGATTTTCTACGGAGTTTACCAGGATCTGCTAGGGAGGATTCAGACCAGGGACTGTGCGTTGGACCTTGAGGTGCTTGGACTGCCAAGTCATCGTGACAACCTGCTTGATTTGGCTGATCTTCTCGGAAGAGGAAGTTTGGGGAGTGATCAAGGATCTTCCCCCCGATCGCGCCCCGGGTCCAGATGGGTTTGTTGGAGCCTTCTATCAGCGTGCTTGGCCAATCATCAAGCATGAACTCATGGCGGCGATTCTTAAGCTTTATGTGGGGGACGGTCGCACGTTCGGAAGACTCAATCGCGCGCTCATCACCCTGATACCCAAGAAACCGGACGCGGAGGAGGCAGGTGACTACAGGCCCATTAGCCTCATCCACAGCTTCGCCAAGCTCTTCACCAAGATTCTTGCCAATCGCCTGAGGCCGAAGATGAAGGAGTTAGTCAGCGCGAATCAATCGGCGTTCATCTGCGGCAGGAGCCTACACGACAACTTCCTCCTTGTTCGATAGATGGCGTGCAAGATCAACAGCAGGAGGGAGCCAGGGGTATTGCTCAAATTAGACATCTCCCGCGTGTTCGACTCCCTCTCTTGGTCCTTTCTTCTCGAGGTTTTGCTACAGCTGGGTTTTCCGGAGATGTGCATCCGCTGGATCGCTATTCTTCGCAAGACTGCCACCACTCGGATCTCAGTCAATGGTGTGCCAGGGAATCGCATCGCTCACGCGCGTGGGCTTCGACAAGGGGATCCCCTGTCGCCGCAGCTCTTTGTTCTTGCCATGGAGGTGGTGACCCTTCTCATCTGTCGGGCTGCAGAACAGGGCCTTCTGTTTGGAATCGGCAACTGCAACAACCTCCAGCGCCTATCGATTTACGCCGATGATGTGGTACTCTTTGCCAAACCCACGGTGCAGGATCTGGTTGCTGTTAGGGAGATTTTCAGGCTGTTCGGTAGAGTTTCGGGGCTGCACGTGAACTATGACAAAACCTCTGCGACAGTCATTAGGGGGAGGTGAGCAAACAAAAGATCTCATCGTCCATACCCTACGTTGCTCCATCAAGGATTTCCCAATCAAGTACCTTGGGCTGCAGCTGGCTCTTAGACCGTTTACCAAGGCCCAATGGCAGCTGCTTATCGATGCCACGACACATCTTGTTCCGGCCTGGCAGCGGGGTCTTATCGCCAAACCAGGGAGATTGGTTCTCATCAAAGCGGTCATGTGTGCCAGGCCAACACACAACCTGCTCATCTCTGAGGCTCCGGCCTGGCTCATTCAGGAAGTAGAGAAGCGTCTTCGTGGCTTCTTCTGGGCGGGCAGCGAAAAGGCCAACGGAGGCCAGTGCCTGGTTGCATGGGATCAGCTCTGCAAGCCGCTCGAGTATGGAGGTCTGGGTATCAAGCATCTTAAGCTCCAGGGTTTAGCCCTCAGAGTGAGGTGGCAATGGCTTCTGCGCACGGACACGCTCAGGCCCTGGCAGGGGTTGCCGCTGCTCAAGGACGCGGAGGCTAGGGCTCTGTTCGACAGTCTGATCCGCATCGATGTTGGGGATGGCGGCAAGGTGCTGTTTTGGAGATATAGATGGATTGACGGCCGGTCGGCTGCGGATTTTGCCCCGGGGCTTTGCTTGACGATCAGCGCCTGTATCTGCAATTCTAGGACGGTGGAGCAGGCCATGATCAACAACAGATGGTTCGCCGACATACCGGGCACTCTCGCCACCAGGGGTGCCAGAGAACTCATCACCCTTTGGGCAGCGGTGAGTAGTGTGCAGCGTCACACGGACAGTAGAGACAGCTTCACCTGGCCATGGACCGCGTCGGGGCAATATTCGGCTAAGTCGACTTATGACATGCTCCACGAGGGAGGCATACGTTCAGAGCTTCACAAAGCCATCTGGAAGAGTAAGGCTACACCCAAGAGCAAACTCTTCTTATGGCTGGCGTCGTTGCACAGGATCTGGACCTCCGACAGACGAGTAAGGTTTGGCTTACAGCTCACCCAGGACGCCTGCCCCCTCTGCCTACAGGAACTCGAGACTGCGGAGCACCTTCTGGTTCAGTGTAGCTTCTCCAGGGAAGTTTGGTTCAGGTGTGGTCAGCGTTTGGGGGTCAACTTCACGATGCCGAACGCTGATAGCATGATCAAAGATTGGTGGATGGCTGAGAGGAGGAGGTTCACGAAACAAGACAGACGTTGGTTCGATGGGTTGGTGTGCATGGTTGGCTATGCCATCTGGAAAAACAGGAATGCTTGGACTTTTGGTAACTCGCGGAACCAGCACTCGGCCCTTAACCTGTCGAACCTGATAGTGGATGACTGTAATCTTTTGAGAGTAGCATTAGGAGTAGGAGTTTTCGGTGCCGCGAGAGAGTAGGCGTGTGTCTTGTGGAGTTCATGCCCCATGTGTTCGCACTTGGGGTATGCTTGTAAATGCTTGTTCTGCCTTCTATAACATTATGGTACGCGTTCGCGTACTCTCGAAAAAAAAATACTGTGACTAAATGATTCAATTATCTTGTGATGCTGATGCTCAAGCATCACTATGCTGTTGCTTACTTGTGCTGTTGCTCATCTTAGCTATCTAGACTTGCTCTAGTGGCTATAGATTAACTGTGTTGCTTAATAGTATGCTACTGTCAGTGCTTAGCATGGATCTGTGATAAATTCATGCTTGTATTATTTAAATTATGATGAACTGCTTATGCAGTGATGATTAAATTACTTGCTTGTATATGAATTTGCTGTTCATGATTCTTTTACCAGCAAATAGAGTCTGAATCCATTTTTGGATAGTGATGCTTTGTATTTGACTTGGCCTTGGGATGGTTCTAAGTGTGCTGTGACCTCAGTAGCCTTGCTACTGACTGGTTGCTCACATGGTTGGTTGGATCTTGTTGGCTACTCATCTTTGCTTGCATATTTGGGGATCATAATAAATATGAATGCCAATATGCTTGCTTGTGAAGAAATCTAGGGTTTCGATGGTTGTATGCTTAGGATTTATCGTGTAGTCTTAGCTGCTAATCTCCGCCATCTACTCGGTGCTATCTATGCATCTAATCCGGCTAGTGTGTGCATCCGTGCATATGTGCTAGTTTCGTGTATAAGATCCGTACCTAGATGCTTTTTATTTTAGTGGCTTTTGACTGGCAGTATTCCTTGGTGAAAACCAAGTGATGATCTACCCATATGAGCATCTGCTCATCCCATGCTTATTTCATGAATATGATGGATCAGATCCCTTGGATCTTTTCCAGGAACTAAGTATACCTTGTTCCAGCTCCTAGAAAGAAATGTTTTGTTGATGCAGACTTGTGGGTTGTGTCATAGCCCTTCACCTCCAGGTCTTGGATGATCTTCTCAGGTCACCATGATTTCTGGTGGTTGAGTGGGTGTGTGTGTGTTGGTTCTGTTCTTGAGCAAGCCTGGATGAACTGTGCTTGTTCTTGCTTCACCCTTACCTGGTGAATCCTTATCTGGTCGACTGGTCACTGTTTCTAGGGTTTGTGCCCCTTTTATATGAACTCTACTTCTGTTCTTGTATTGACACACAAGCCTGGCTTGCTTTGGTGACTAAGCTGGTGCCTTGCCTTGCTGTGGCCTGCCCAGCACACATGAGCTGTGTGCTCTCATATGCTGAAACTTGAGCCCCTGGTGGTGCTCAGGTTTGGTCTGCTGCTGCCCTTATCTTGTGTTGTCCAGGTTTTGGACAAGCACAAGTGTACTGTGATAGTTTCACTGTCCAAACTGAACTTGGTGTTATTTCTGCTAACTGTCCAAACTGAATATGGTTGCACTTGTATTCTGGTTAGGATTTGTTCTTTGTTTTGCAGGTTTTGAAGATGAATATGACCAGAAGATATACTTCAAGTCATTTAGTCTAGGTTTTTAGTTTAGGAGCAATATTGTAATCTTTATTTTCATTTCTGTTTATCATTCTTCAATTCTTGTATCAAGAATATTGTAAAGACTTTGTAATTTGTGTTGTGATATCAATAAAGCTCAAGTTTTTGTTTATGAGCTTTTACTTTATGTAATGTTTATATTCTGAATTAAATATTGTATTTAATATTCAATGTGAAATTCAAAGTCATTTGATTTCATAAGTTGTGTTTAAATTATGAATTCCATATTTATATTGTTCAATGCTTATTGTTAAATGTATTAACACTTGTCAAATGAAATCAATGCCCCAAATCAACAAGATACAAAAGAGATCATGTCGAAATTTCCCTAACTCACATTGCCTAACCCTAAGTGCAAAATGAGAGAGAACCTCGATCCCTCTTAGGTTTAGTTGCAATAAGGCGCGAAAATTTCCCCCGTTTTGCAATGAAATGCACATCCCATTTCTAAATCTACCCTTCGTTGTTCCTATGTTCTGGGTTATTACAGCTACTTTGGAAAAAAGAAAAATTGGAGTATAACAAAATAGAAATGGCGAGAGCCTATGACCAAATACAAGCATTTGTTCATAGCCTCGGGGGCTACTCCCATCGGGAGCGCTGGTCGCGCACCCGATAGATATGAAAAGCTCGAGAAAGAATAACAATATAGTGACAGAAGGTACTAATTTGTTGAGCCTACATCCAAGTACAAGTCCTTGGCTGTAGCCTCGGGGGCTACTCCCATCGGGAACGTTGTTCGCGTGCCCGATGAAATTATAAAAAAAAGAAGTGAGCATATTTCGAGTTATACAAATAACTCTACATATACTCCCATCGGGAAGGCAAAATAAGTCATCCGTTGACTCAATAAAATGTGCTATTCCAACAGCCGAAAAGGCACTCGACAATATATTCTCAGAGCGCTAAAGTCGCGAATAATCTCTGAATGCCGCAAAACTTTGCGAAGGTACTGAAGGAGATATGCCCTAGAGGCAATAATAAAGTGGTTATTATTTATATCTTTATGTTTATGATAAATGTTTATATATCATGCTATAATTGTATTAACCGAAACATTAGTACATGTGTGATATATAAGACAACAAAGAAGTCCCTAGTATGCCTCTTAAACTAGCTTGTTGATTAATGGATGATTAGTTTCATAATCATGAACATTGGATGTTATTAATAACAAGGTTATATCATTATATGAATGATGTAATGGACACACCCAATTAAGCGTAGCATAAGATCTCGTCATTAAGTTATTTTCTATAAGCTTTCGATACATAGTTACCTAGTCCTTATGACCATGAGATCATGTAAATCACTTATACTGGAAAGGTACTTTGATTACATCAAATGCCACTGCGTAAATGGGTGGTTATAAAGGTGGGATTAAGTATCCGGAAAGTATGAGTTGAGGCATATGGATCAACAGTGGGATTTGTCCATCCCGATGACGGATAGATATACTCGGGCCCTCTCGGTGGAATGTCGTCTAATGTCTTGCAAGCATATGAATAAGTTCATAAGAGACCACATACCACGGTACGAGTAAAGAGTACTTGTCAGGAGACGAGGTTGAACAAGGTATAGAGTGATACCGAAGATCAAACCTCGGACAAGTAAAATATCGCGTGACAAAGGGAATTGGTATTGTATGTGAATGGTTCATTCGATCACTAAAGTCATCGTTGAATATGTGGGAACCATTATGGATCTCCAGATCCCGCTATTCGTTATTGGTCGGAGTGAGTACTCAACCATGTCCGCATAGTTCACGAACCGTAGGGTGACACACTGTAACATCCCAAATTTTAAATAAAGGAAGAAGAACAATTCCACTTATCCAAATTTCAGAACCAACAAAAACTTTTACTTTGCATATAGTACCATGCATAGGACTTGTGCATTTTGAGTGATATGCCATGATGTTTGTTACTTAGTGTATGTGGTGAACTCCAAAACCCTAAAGTGATCAAGTGATCATCATAAATCAAATCTATCAAAAAGAGAAAGAAATCAAAAATTATTAAAACCCTAAAAACCCTAACATATGGTCTATGTCATTTTTGTAAATTTGACCCTAGACCTATTTGATCTTCACCAATATTTGTAAAATGATATCAAAGAGTAATTACAACTTTAAGAATCAAAGATATATCAATTTAATCAATTTTAGAATTAAAAATAGGACCACATATGATAATGGTCACTTGTGACTTTTATAGTCTGGTCACCACTTTGAGCCTCTCTATTTCAAAATTTCTAAACTAAACAAATCCAACTCTTTGCATGTCATCCAAGTACACAACAAGGTGAACAACTTTTGTAAAGATCATGGTATCAAATTCATTATGGATCAATGGCTATGATCAAGAGAAGAGGAGACATTGAAACATATGTAAGATTCACCAAATTCAAAATGTGATCAAATCTGGCCAAAACTTGACCCTCACTGGACCTAGCCCTACTCCCCAGACCTAAACCTACCTAGCCCATGCAAAATATCGACATGGACATGACCAAAACATGGCCTAGCCATGGCCATGCCGGTCCCGTTCCACCTCGACACGCCTCCCCCTTTCTCTCTTCACCATCGCCACGGCCACCATGTCCATGAGCTCGCCAAGGATCACAGAAGATCGCCAGTATCCGCCGTTGGTCGGATGGACGCCGACAAGGCCCGGGCGACGCGCGCCCAGTACGTCCCAGGTACGCCGCGAGCGGCATGGGCGACGTCACTGGCGCACGGACACGGCCACGCGGCGCTCGCCGAATCTCGCCGTACCCGACCACATCCGCACGCCGTAGTACTTCCCTCGCCACGCGGAGCTCGCCGGACAAGCTGACGTCCTGCCTTGGCGACCACGGCCGCCGGAGAGGACGAACGCGCCCGCCACGGCCGCGACAGTACACGGACGCTCCCGACCACCGTACGCTGCCATTTATTGCGCCGTTGACGCTCCAAGGACCGCGGTGATGCGGTGAACACGACCCCGTCGTCGCCTAGCTCCCTAGACCCCCGGAGAAGCCGCGCCCTTGTCGACTTCGCCGCAGCACCCCGGCCACCATCGCGCCTATAAAAGGAGGCCTCGCCTCGACCATCTCTTCACACCACCACCCTCCCCTCTTCTTCCTCGACCTCCCCGAAGACCTCGCCATGCTCGATTAGCCACTGCCACCGCCCAATCGATGCATCACCGCCGCGGAAGCCCTGCAGCAATCGCCGGAGAAGGAGGCCGCCCCTGACGACGCCACTGCTACAGGCTGCTTCGCCGTCGTCTACAACCTCGTCGAGCATACTGCCAACCCTAGCTGGAGCCACCGTAAGCCCTCGGACCCCTACCTGCGTCGCCGGCAAGCCTCTCTCTCGCCGTCGACGACGATGCCTGTGCACCGTTAGATCCTGTTCTAATCCAACGCACCGCATCGCTCGTACCGCTTCGGGCGTTATGAGTGACTGACGGGTGGAACCCACTGTCAGGTGGCCCGCGCGTGCACAGATGCGTGGTGGGCTGGCCTTGGGCTGTTTTAAACGTTTGGGCCCAGTTAGCTTTCCCGCGTAGCCCAGTAATTCAAATTCGAATTTTCCAAATCCATTTAAGTTCAATACTGGTTCCAACTTTGAAAATCCATAGCATCTGTTTGGCCTGGCCAAATTTAACAAACTTTATATTGTTAGAAAGCTAGGGAAAAGTTCTACAACTTGGCACTGGTCTCACCTTGATATCTGTTGTAGAAATAATGTGACAAAAAGATCAAGCCAGAGACTTTTGCACATTCAAACAATTCTTAAAAATCAATCAAAATAGATATTAAGTTAGTTCCAACTCCTATAGCTCACATTTGACTTACACTAATTGTTTCTGCAAGAAAATGGTGTGGTCACTTTGCATGATCATGCCCTAGTTTAATTAATGGACAATAGGGCTAGTTTAGTTAAGTGATATTGTCCAAAACTATTATGTAAATCTCATGAAGTATTTTTACTTCACTTAAATCTTGGTCTCAAATGAATTCATGTGATGTTTGCACCTCTGGTTCAAACTCTCCTATATGAACATTTGGAGATTTAAATCATTTGAAGAGTTTCTTAAATGATATGAGGTGGTCTACCTCATTTAAATCATTTTCTCAAATAATGATAATGAATGTTTGACTTAGGTCAATATGAATTCATGTATGATTATTTGAGAAGTTAAATCTTAAGAAGATTTCAATGAGAGGAAATTATTTCTCTCAAGGACTAAATAGAAATCTATTAACTACATATGCCATGAAAGGAAATCACTTTTCTTTAACAAAGAAAACCAATACACCTAATTATTTTATGTGTGTGCCTAGCCTAGTTTGTGTGAAGTAATGATGTGCTTAGTATAGCTTTTGGAGCTTGCTTAGTGATTATACCTCGTATTCAAATTTAGACGCTAGCACTGGAGATTACCAAGAGGAAGGAGAATTCTACCCAGAAGAGGAAGAAGAAAACTTAGAGAACTACCAAGGCAAGCTAATACCCTTGCAAAGTGCAAAGCCCTCCTTGGGCAAGGCACCATGATTCTTATCTTTATTCATTACCATCCTATTTTACCTTTATACTAAACAAGTTTTACTTGTTGGTTTTCACTAAGTTGATATCAAATGGTATAGTGAATATAACTACAAGAGTAGCAAAGTCAGCCAAGCAATATAGGACCCCTCATGATTAGTGCTAGTGCTAAATACTAAAAGTTGACTACTCTAGATGGGACATATGACCTGTTGAAACTTTGGAATGGTGAAGCATTCCATTGAATGATGTGAAGTTGATGGTGAACAAGAGAAGATAGTGATTTACGATAAAACCCCGATATTGGTTTGAATGCGATACCTTTCCAATTTTTGAGTACCCCCACAATACCCGATTATGGGTAGGGCTTAACTGGAAGTTTATAGATTTTAGTATGAGTTCCCTCTGAACACACATCATAGGGGTTATGCCAAGGCTGCCTCCGTTGTTAAGATATGATGTGAATTGAGGTGAAAATTGTACGGCCAAGCCTCGTGCGGTTCCAGTGTCAACGATTGGTTTTCACTGGGAGGCCAAGCTCATGGGGAGAGGTGCTCATACTAGGATGTGTAAGTGAAAGGTTACGGTTGATGATCCGTGTACTGTGTTACGGTGACTCGGAGTTATTCCGACGGATGAAATCAAATGTTGTGGCACAAGTGTGCAACCTCTGCAGAGTGTAAATCTATTCGAATAGCCGTGTCCACGGTTACGGACGGTTGGAAGGGCCATACAGTTTCCGGTGTCAGATTTTTGAAAGCTTTAGTAGATATGAATGATGACTTGGTGACGTATTGGGATATTTAACCAATGATGTGGGAATGACACTAATGTTCCCATTTATGTTAGTTAAAACATGATCCAAGCTTGTGAACTAAAATTTAGCTTATGCAAGTTAAACTAGAGCTTAGTACCTTTAAATTGCATCTTACAATAGTATTAGTTTGCAAGTACTTGAAGTACTTACGGCTTTGTCCCTGGCTATTCAAATGGCCAGAGTACGAGGAGGAACAGAACTATCACGAGGATGATCAGCAGGACGCCTACGACAACTAGGAGTTTCGACGTCAAATGTTGGCCTCGTGGACTAGAGAGTCCCGTTATTATTACGCTTCCGCTATGTATGAACTTGTGTATGTTGTTGATTGAAAGATCAACTATTGGTGTAAGATGAATCATGTGATTCAAGATTGTAAGACATTATGGCTTGTAATAAATAATGACTGTGATATTCGACTATTATGCCTCGCAACAACATTATCCTGGGATTGCGATGAATGACATAATAGGCATCTGGACTTAAAAATCCTGGTGTTGACAAGTTGGTATCAGAGCCATTATTTGACCTTAGAAAACCTTAGTTAGAATGGGCGTTCATAGAAACATAACTTTGAGATCCAAATGAAAAGGTTATTTATGAAAAATTATTCGTATTCTTGTCTTGGAGGCTTTTTTGAAATTGGATGAATCATGCTCTCTTTTATGTCTACTTAAAATTTTTTTGCCACACTTGTTCAAATCTCTAACTTACTCTCCCAACTCACTTTCAGATGGAGCCCAACGCACCCGTCAACACCAAGTTTTACCAACTTGGTAACGGAGGCAGCTTGATCTTTGAGCATGATCTCACTGCGGTCTCGAACTTTCTGGGGCGCCTCCAGCCCGAGTTCCATGGGATCCAGATGGATGATCAGCCTGGCGGAGAGCTGCAATGGATCATTACTGCAGATCTACGGGGGAACATGGAGTCTCCTACCACCGAGAGGATCCTGTTCTCTTTCCGTGAGAGCAACTGGCTCGACAGGCTTGCTCGAGGCCTGCAGGAGGCACTGGCACGCCTCTGCGGACAGAACGCGGTACGCCTGCTTGTGTCCCATTTCGCTCACCTAGTGAAGCGTGATGCCGTGGGAGTACCCATGGCTCTGCAGTCCCACCCTGAGCTGAGGCATCACGCCGAGCATCTAGACTTCATCGTCGTATCATACTCAGCCTGGATCCGGATAACGCCCGGATGTATGCGAACCAGACTCACCTCGCCCTGGCCACCCATGGCGATGCTATCAAGATGCTGTCCAGGGACCGCAACAAGCTTCGCCTGAGGTGCGCAAAGAAGGATGTCACTATCACGCGCCTTCGCACCCAGATATCGTCACTTGAGGCCACAATGAAGGCTCAGGAGGAACAGATCCAGGAGATGGAGGAGGACGAAGCCGATATCGATATTCAGGGAGGAGGAGCCTTCCTGAGTGACGATGACGACTTCGAGGAGGACGAGTTCACTGAGGAGGAGGACTACGCGTTTCTGGAGCCAGCCCTGATGACGTCGTTCCTATCAACGTTAAGGACGAGGGTAGCTGCACTTGAGCACTGATGTAGGCATGAGTTGTATCCCGACCTTTGTATCGTAGCATGTGAAATGGTTCTTAAAACCATTGGAGTGTTGAACTATTATTTTGTAATGTGTTATGTGGCATGAGTGAATGAATGAATGTTTGTGTGTGTCATCCAAAGCATTCAAGCTTTTACAAGTTTTAAAACTTATTCAAAATAAACCATAGAAATTCCCCCTTATCTTATAATCTTATGTATATCCAGATGGCCCCACCTAATCGCAACAACAACGATGCCATGATGCAACTGCTGCAAACCCTGTTGGCAGATCGGGAAACTGAAAGAGCTGAACGTCAAGCCAACATCACCGCCCTGCAAAACCTCGCAAACCAAGGCCATGGAAATCATGATCATCCCGGATCCAAGCTCAAGAACTTTCAGAATACCAACCCTCCGATGTTCAGCAAGACGGAGGAACCCCTCGATGCCGATGACTGGCTTCAAACCATGGAGAACAACTTGGAAGTAGCTGGAGTGGAAGCCAACGAGATGGTCCTGTTTGCAACCCATTACCTCGCTGGACCAGCCCGAGCATGGTGGACTAGCACCCGTGCCATGAATGGAGGTCAGTTCATGACTTGGGCAGATTTCAAGCTCAAGTTCAGCAAGTACCATGTACCCCCGGGTCTTATCAAGAAGATGAGGGATGAGTTCCGTGAACTGAAGCAAGGTCACATGACGGTGGTAGAATACCGCGACAGGTTCCTTACCTTGTCAAGGTACGCCCCCGATGAGACCGACACCACTGAGAAGAGGCAGGAGAGATTCCTGAACGGACTGCATGATGAGATGCAGACGGTTCTCGTCAACATCCCTTTTGCCGATCTTGAAGCCCTTGTTGACTCCGCCATCCAGATGGAAGGCAAGCTGAATCAGGCCAATGAGAACCGCAAACGCCGCATGATGCACCAGAATGGGCCTAGCAATGTTCATCGTCCCAGCCCAAGTGGAAGTTTCACCCCAAGGAACAACAACAAGCCCCCGATGCAGAATTCGCGCCCCGGTTATCAGAACCGGAGTGGAGGAAACTCCAGGCCAGGAGGCCACAACACCAACAACCATTACAACAACAACAACAACAACTTCAACCGCGCTCCGCCCAGAGCCCCCAACCCCAACCACAACAATATCAACACTGCCCCCAGAACCGGAAGCAACGCCGTCCCCGTCGCCCCCAAGGACAAGTCTACCATCACCTGCTATGAGTGTGGAGTGGTGGGACACTACTCCAACGAGTGTCCCAAGAGACTCGCCAAGCTCGCCGGCAACACCGCTGCACCTGCTCAGCAGCAACGCCGTGTGTCCACCGGAAAGAAGTTCGCCCCCAACAACCCCAATAACCGCAACGGCCGTGTTTTCCACATGAACGCCGAAGAAGCTCAGGAAGCACCAGATGTTGTACTGGGTATGTTTCCTGTCAACTCAGTACCTGCCAGAGTGTTGTTTGATTCTGGAGCATCTCATTCTTTTATCACCGAAGACTTTGCATCAACAAGTAAAATTCAACCTCTCAGTTTGAAACATGTCATGATAGTTCAAATCCCGGATCAACTACCAAAGCCGTGAAAATTTTGCAAAAATGTACCCATCATAATCCATGAAGTAGAGTTCCATGCCAACCTCGATAATTTTGGGAACTAAAGGTTTGGAAGTAGTGCTTGGGAATGGATTGGATGGCAAAACATCATGGAATGATTGATCGTGCCAAGAAAGCCATCACCATGACCAGTAGCACCGGTATCTTAGTAGAACATGTCTCTGAACTGCTACCCAGAAAATTTACCTGCAACCAAGGTGTAGCCAAGCCAACTCTGGATCAAATCAGGGTCGTTTGTCGATATCCTGATGTGTTTCCCGATGGTTTACCCGGTATGCCCCCAGACCGGGATATCGAGTTTATCATTGAGTTAATCCCTGGAACCGGACCTATAGCCCAGACAGCCTATAGCATGAACCCAGCAGAACTAGTGGAGCTGAAGAAGCAACTGGATGAACTGCTAGCCAAAGGTCTGATTCGACCAAGTGCGTCGCCTTGGAGATCCGCAGTTTTGTTTGTGGATAAGAAGGACGGTGCCAGTCGTTTATGTACGGATTACCGTAAGCTTAACGATGTGACCATCAAAAACAAATACCCCTTGCCGAAGATAGAAGATTTTTTTGACCAGCTGACCGGTGCCGTAGTTTTCTCAAAAATTGACCTCAGGACTGGATACCACCAGATAAAGATTCGTGCATCGGACATTCCTAAGACTGCCTTTACCACCAGATATGGATTGTACGAGTACAATGTCATGTCATTTGGATTGACCAATGCCCCCGCTTATTTCATGAACCTCATGAATAAGATCTTCATGAACTTTCTGGATAAGTTTGTTGTCGTTTTCATCGACGACATTCTCATCTACTCCAAGTCTGAGGAAGAACATGAACAACACCTAGAAGCTGTCCTGGAGACCCTTAGAGAGCATCAGCCGTATGCTAAGTTTAGCAAATGTGAGTTTTGGTTAAAGGAAGTTGGATTCCTGGGACATATCTTGTCGGCAGGAGGAATTGCTGTAGATCCCGCCAAGATCAAGACTGTTGCAGAATGGAAAGCCCCAACCACCCAGAGCGAGGTCCGCGCTTTTCTTGGATTAGCCGGATATTACCGCTGATTTGTAGAAGGCTTTTCGAGTATAGCTCGACCAATGACCCAACCGCTGAAGAAGGACAAGAAGTTCGAATGGACTGACAAATGTGAGGAGAGTTTCCAACAACTCAAGCTTAGACTAACCTCAGCCCCAATTCTGATCATGTCGGACATCACCAAACCCTTCGACGTTTACTGCGATGCATCCAAGATTGGTCTCGGATGTGTGCTTATGCAAGAAGGCAAAGTGATCTCTTATCCGTCACGGCAACCGAAGCGGCATGAGCGGAACTACCCCACCCATGACCTCGAGCTCGCAGCCGTAGTTTTAGCACCGAAGGTGTGGCGTCATTACCTCATGGGTAATCGCTGCGAGAGCTATTCGGATCATAAGAGCACTGAAATATATCTTTACCCGTGAAGGAGCTGAACATGAGGCAAAGAAGATGGTTAGAACTGATTAAGGATTATGATATGGAGATCCACTACCACCCTGGCAAGGCCAACATGGTAGCGGATGCGTTGAGTAGACTGCCGTGTCAGTTGAACTCAATGATAGCCGAAGAACAACCCAGCCTATACCAAGAGTTTGAGCAGTTTAGAATGGAGTTAGTCAGTGAAGGATTCCTAGCCAGCATGGAGCTACAACCCACCTTGATTGGTCAAATCAAGGAAGCTCAGAAGGGAAACGCCAGCATTGATGGAATCAAGAACCAGATAGTCGCGGGAAAAGCACCAGGATTCAACGTAGATGAAGCCGGAGTTCTTTGGTATAAAGGACGTCTCTGCGTACCATTGGACTCCGACTTAAAACAAGTCATTCTGAAGGAAGCCCATGACACCCTATATTCTATTCACCCCGGAGGTACCAAGATGTACCAAGATCTGAAGGAACAATTTTGGTGGCATGGAATGAAGAGAGAGATCGGAAGCTACATCGCCAAGTGTGATATCTGTCAGCGAGTCAAGGCAGAACATCAGCGACCCGCAGGACTGCTGCAGCCCCTACGGCATTCCGGAATGGAAGTGGGACTTCGTAGGAATGGACTTTATCACAGGTTTGCCCAAATCCGAAGCAAAGGCAACGATTCTATATGGGTAGTGGTGGATAGGTTGACCAAGGTAGCCCATTTCATCGTCGTCAAGACCACCTACCAAGGACCAAAGTTAGCTGAACCGTACATCTCCGTAATAGTTGCCCCGCACGGAACCCCGAAGTCTATAGTGTCGGATAGAGGATCACAGCTCACCTCAAGATTCACGGCGAAGGTGCATGAAGGACTAGGAACCCGTCCGAATTTCAGCACCGCCTATCACCCCCGGATCGATGGACAGACCGAGAGAGTCAATCAAATATTGGAAGACATGCCGAGAGCATGTGCACGGAGTACGGATCCAAGTGGGAAGATTGTCCGCCTTATGCGGAATTCTCCTACAACAACAGTTACCAAGCCAGCTTGCAGATGGCCCCCTTTGAAGCTTTGTACGGAAGGAAGTGCCGTACCCCCCTGAACTGGTCGGAAGTCGGAGAAAGCCAAGTCTTTGGACCTGATGTTCTTCGTGAAGCCGAAGAGAAAGTGCACAAGATTCGCGAGTACATCAAGACAGCGCAATCAAGGCAGAAGAGTTACGCTGACAAGAGACGCCGTGAGATGACCTTCGAGATTGGAGATTTTGTCTATCTTAAAGTATCCCCCCTGAAAGGAATGCAGAGATTCCAATTGAAAGGAAAGCTTGCACCCCGATATGTCGGACCCTTCAAAGTTCTGAGTCGCCGAGGCGAAGTATCCTATCAACTGGAGTTACCTGAAGAAATGTCGGCTGTGCACGACGTGTTTCACATCTCACTCCTTCGGAAGTGTCTGGAAGTCCCCGAGAAGACGGAAGTGTTCAAGAACATCGATCACCGTTCGGTGGATATCAACCAAGACCTGACATACCGCGAAGTGCCAATTCGCATCCCGGAAGAAGCATACGTGAACCACCCGCACCCGAAGCATCAAGTTTCGAAGATACGAGTGGAGCAATCATACCGAAGATGAAGCCACCTGGGAACGAGAGGAAGATATGAAGAAGGAGTACCCAGATCTCTTTAGTACCTAATTTTCTTTAAGATCTCGGGACGAGATCTTTTGTAAGGGGGAAGGGTTTGTAACATCCCAAATTTTAAATAAAGGAAGAAGAACAATTCCACTTATCCAAATTTCAGAACCAACAAAAACTTTTACTTTGCATATAGTACCATGCATAGGACTTGTGCATTTTGAGTGATATGCCATGATGTTTGTTACTTAGTGTATGTGGTGAACTCCAAAACCCTAAAGTGATCAAGTGATCATCATAAATCAAATCTATCAAAAAGAGAAAGAAATCAAAAATTATTAAAACCCTAAAAACCCTAACATATGGTCTATGTCATTTTTGTAAATTTGACCCTAGACCTATTTGATCTTCACCAATATTTGTAAAATGATATCAAAGAGTAATTACAACTTTAAGAATCAAAGATATATCAATTTAATCAATTTTAGAATTAAAAATAGGACCACATATGATAATGGTCACTTGTGACTTTTATAGTCCGGTCACCACTTTGAGCCTCTCTATTTCAAAATTTCTAAACTAAACAAATCCAACTCTTTGCATGTCATCCAAGTACACAACAAGGTGAACAACTTTTGTAAAGATCATGGTATCAAATTCATTATGGATCAATGGCTATGATCAAGAGAAGAGGAGACATTGAAACATATGTAAGATTCACCAAATTCAAAATGTGATCAAATCTGGCCAAAACTTGACCCTCACTGGACCTAGCCCTACTCCCCAGACCTAAACCTACCTAGCCCATGCAAAATATCGACATGGACACGACCAAAACATGGCCTAGCCATGGCCATGCCAGTCCCGTTCCACCTCGACACGCCTCCCCCTTTCTCTCTTCACCATCGCCACGGCCACCATGTCCAGGAGCTCGCCAAGGATCACAGAAGATCGCCAGTATCCGCCGTTGGTCGGATGGACGCCGACAAGGCCCGGCGACGCGCGCCCGACACGTCCCGGTGCACGCCGCGAGCGGCATGGGCGACGTCACTGGCGCACGGACACGGCCACGCGGCGCTCGCCGAATCTCACCGTACCCGACCACATCCGCGCGCCGTAGTACTTCCCTCGCCACGCGGAGCTCGCCGGACAAGCTGACATCCTGCCTTGGCGACCACGGCCGCCGGAGAGGACGAACGCGCCCGCCATGGCCGCGACAGTACACGGACGCTCCCGACCACCGTACGCCGCCATTTATTGCGCCGTTGACGCTCCAAGGACCGCGGTGACGCGGTGAACACGACCCCATCGTCGCCTAGCTCCCTAGACCCCCGGAGAAGCCGCGCCCTTGTCGACTTCGCCGCAGCACCCCGGCCACCATCGCGCCTATAAAAGGAGGCCTCGCCTCGACCATCTCTTCACACCACCACCCTCCCCTCTTCTTCCTCGACCTCCCTCGAGCACCTCGCCATGCTCGATTAGCCACTGCCGCCGCCCAATCGACGCATCACCGCCGCGGAAGCCCTGCAGCAATCGCCGGAGAAGGAGGCCGCCCCTGACGACGCCACTGCTACAGGCTGCTTCGCCGTCGTGTACAACCTCGTCGAGCATACTGCCAACCCTAGCTGGAGCCACCGTAAGCCCTCAGACCCCCTACCTGCGTCGCCGGCAAGCCTCTCTCTCGCCGTCGACGACGATGCTCTATGCACCGATTAGATCCTCGTTCTAATCCAACGCACCGCATCGCTCGTACCGCTTCGGGCGTTATGAGTGACCGACGGGTGGAGCCCACCGTCGGCGGCCCGCGCGTGCACGTATGCGTGGTGGGCTGGCCTTGGGCTGTTTTAAACGTTTGGGCCCAGTTAGCTTTCCCGCGTAGCCCAGTAATTCAAATTCGAATTTTCCAAATCCATTTAAGTTCAATACTGGTTCCAACTTTGAAAATCCATAGCATCTGTTTGGCCTGGCCAAATTTAACAAACTTTATATTGTTAGAAAGCTAGGGAAAAGTTCTACAACTTGGCACTGGTCTCACCTTGATATCTGTTGTAGAAATAATGTGACAAAAAGATCAAGCTAGAGACTTTTGCACATTCAAACAATTCTTAAAAATCAATCAAAATAGATATTAAGTTAGTTCCAACTCCTATAGCTCACATTTGACTTACACTAATTGTTTCTGCAAGAAAATGGTGTGGTCACTTTGCATGATCATGCCCTAGTTTAATTAATGGACAATAGGGCTAGTTTAGTTAAGTGATATTGTCCAAAACTATTATGTAAATCTCATGAAGTATTTTTACTTCACTTAAATCTTGGTCTCAAATGAATTCATGTGATGTTTGCACCTCTGGTTCAAACTCTCCTATATGAACATTTGGAGATTTAAATCATTTGAAGAGTTTCTTAAATGATATGAGGTGGTCTACCTCATTTAAATCATTTTCTCAAATAATGATAATGAATGTTTGACTTAGGTCAATATGAATTCATGTATGATTATTTGAGAAGTTAAATCTTAAGAAGATTTCAATGAGAGGAAATTATTTCTCTCAAGGACTAAATAGAAATCTATTAACTACATATGCCATGAAAGGAAATCACTTTTCTTTAACAAAGAAAACCAATACACCTAATTATTTTATGTGTGTGCCTAGCCTAGTTTGTGTGAAGTAATGATGTGCTTAGTATAGCTTTTGAGCTTGCTTAGTGATTATACCTCGTATTCAAATTTAGACGCTAGCACTGGAGATTACCAAGAGGAAGGAGAATTCTACCCGTAAGAGGAAGAAGAAAACTTAGAGAACTACCAAGGCAAGCTAATACCCTTGCAAAGTGCAAAGCCCTCCTTGGGCAAGGCACCATGATTCTTATCTTTATTCATTACCATCCTATTCTACCTTTATACTAAACAAGTTTTACTTGTTGGTTTTCACTAAGTTGATATCAAATGGTATAGTGAATATAACTACAAGAGTAGCAAAGTCAGCCAAGCAATATAGCACCCCTCATGATTAGTGCTAGTGCTAAATACTAAAAGTTGACTACTCTAGATGGGACATATGACTCAGTTGAAACTTTGGAATGGTGAAGCATTCCATTGAATGATGTGAAGTTGATGGTGAACAAGAGAAGATAGTGATTTCGATAAAACCCCGATATTGGTTTGAATGCGATACCTTTCCAATTTTTGAGTACCCCCACAATACCTGATTATGGGTAGGGCTTAACTCGGAAGTTTATAGATTTTAGTATGAGTTCCCTCCGAACACACATCATAGGGGTTATGCCAAGGCTGCCTCCGTTGTTAAGATATGATGTGAATTGAGGTGAAAATTGTACGGCCAAGCCTCGTGCGGTTCCCGAGTCAACAGTTGGTTTTCACTCGGGAGGCCAAGCTCATGGGGAGAGGTGCTCATACTAGGATGTGTAAGTGAAAGGTTACGGTTGATGATCCGCGTACTCGTGTTACGGTGACTCGGAGTTATTCCGACGGATGAAATCAAATGTTGTGGCACAAGTGTGCAACCTCCGCAGAGTGTAAATCTATTCGAATAGCCGTGTCCACGGTTACGGACGGTTGGAAGGGCCATACAGCTTCGGTGTCAGATTTTTGAAAGCTTTAGTAGATATGAATGATGACTTGGTGACGTATTGGGATATTTAACCAATGATGTGGGAATGACACTAATGTTCCCATTTATGTTAGTTAAAACATGATCCAAGCTTGTGAACTAAAATTTGGCTTATGCAAGTTAAACTGGAGCTTAGTACCTTTAAATTGCATCTTACAATAGTATTAGTTTGCAAGTACTTGAAGTACTTACGGCTTTGTCCCTAGCTATTCAAATGGCCGTAGTACGAGGAGGAACGAGAACTATCACGAGGATGATCAGCAGGACGCCTACGACAACTAGGAGTTTCGACGTCAAATGTTGGCTCGTGGACTAGAGAGTCCCGTTATTATTACGCTTCCGCTATGTATGAACTTGTGTATGTTGTTGATTGAAAGATCAACTATTGGTGTAAGATGAATCATGTGATTCAAGATTGTAAGACATTATGGCTTGTAATAAATAATGACTGTGATATTCGACTATTATGCCTCGCAACAACATTATCCTGGGATTGCGATGAATGACATAATAGGCATCTGGACTTAAAAATCCGGGTGTTGACACACACTTAAAGTTGGATGTTGAAATGGTAGAACTTGAATATGGAATGGAGTTCGAATATTTGTTCGGAGTCCCAGATGAGATCCCGGACATCACGAGGAGTTCCGGAATGGTCCGGAGAATAAGATTCATATATAGGATGTCATTTTATGTGAATTAAAATGTCGCGGAAGTTTCTATGGAAGGTTCTAGAAGGTTCTAGAAAAGTCCGGAAGAAACCACCAAGGAAGGTGGAGTCCACATGGGACTCCACCTCCATGGCCGGCCAACCCTAGTGGGGGAGGAGTCCTAAGTGGACTCCCCCTTAGGGGGCCGGCCACCCCCCCATATGGGAGGTGGAACTCCCACCTCTAGTGGGAGTCCTAGCTTGGCTAGGTTTCCCCCTCATATGGAAGGTTTTTGGTTCGGGTCTTATTCGAAGACTTGGACACCAACACTTGGGGATCCACCTATATAATGAGGGGCATAGGGGACGGGGACGGCCACCACAAAGCCACAAGTTGGCCGCATGTCAACACCCGGATTTTTAAGTCCGAATGCCTATTATGTCATACATCACAATCCCAGGAATATTGTTGTTGCGAGGCATAATAGTTAAGTATCACAGTCATCATTCATTACAAACCATAAGTCTTACAAATTTGGAATCACATGATCCATATTACACGAATAGTTGATCTATTGAACAACGAACACACACAAGTTCTTAGTTCATAGCGGAAGCGTAAGATACAAGGACTCTAGTCCACAGGCCAACGCTTGACGTCGGAAGGCGCTTAGTTGTCGTAGGCGTCCTGCTGGTCATCTCCTTGGTCATCTTCATACTCTGGCCATTTGAATAGCCAGGGACAAAGCCGTGAGTACTTTAAGTACTCGCAAACTAATACTAATGTAAGTGCTAGACATTCTAGTATGGCTTGCTAAGCTCTAGTTTATTTGCATAAAGCTAGTTTTAGTTCACAAGGTTTGAGAAAAGCTTATTCAAGTGCTAACTAACTCAAGTGGGAACATTAGTGTCATTCCCACCATTCAAGTGGTGAATTCAATTCAATCCACCACAAGTCATTTCACCATCATCTTTCAACATCATTTTCAAAGATATGACATCGGAAACTATATGGCCTTTCCAACCGTCCGTAACCGTGGACGCGGCTATTCGAATAGGTTTACACTCTGCAGAGGTTGCACACTTGTGCCACAACATTTGATTTCATCCGTCGGGATTACCCCGAATCATCGTAACACGATACGCGGATCATCAACCATAACCTTTCACTTACAAATCCTAGTATGAGCACCTCTCCCCATGAGCTTGGCCTCCCAGTGGAAGACAGACAGATCATCTCGGGAACCGCACAGGGCTTGGGCCGGACATTCACCTCTTTTCACGTCATATCACATCATTCCTTCTGTTGTAGAGGCAGCTTTCGGCATAACCTCGATGACGCTTGTTTAGAGGGAACCCATACTAAGACGCATAAACTTCCGCTTAAGCCCTACCCATAATCGAGTATTGTGGGGGTACTTAATAATTGGAAAGGTATCGCATTCAAACCAACATCATTGTTTTATCAAAAATCACCATCTTCTCTTGTTCACCTTCACCTTCAGAAATCATTCAATGGAATGCATCTTCATTCCAAGGTTTCAAAATCATTTCAAATTCACATTGTTCCGATCTAGAGTAGTCAAGTTTTATTTCATTAGCACTAGCTCTAAGTCACGAGGGGTGCTATCTGGCTTTGCTTGGAGAGACTAACTCACTACTCTAGTAATCAACTTGTACTTGGACCAAAGTTAACTATAAAAGTAACTCATTTAGAAAACAAGTAAAAACTTGTAAAGTAAAAACTTGGGATGGGTTCATATAAGAAAAGATAAGAAACATGGTGCCTTGCCCCAAGGGGCTTTGCACTTTGCAAGAATATTAGCTTGCCTTGATAGTTCTCAAGCTGTTCCTCCTCCTCCTCTTGGTAGCAACCTTCTTCTTCGCGTACTCTCGGTGCTACCGTCTAAATTTGAATACGAGTATAATTACTCACTAATTCAATGGCTATTCCATACATCACATATAACACACAAACTATTCTATGCACACAAATAAATAAACTAGGGTGCATGGGTTGTGGGGTTTAAATAGAATTCACTTCTTTGTATTTCATATGTAAATGATAGTTTCCATAAGGTTCTTGAAAATAATTTCCTCTCATTGAAATCTTCTTAAGATTTAATTTCTCAAACAATCATGTATGAACTCATATTGACCTAAGTCAAATGTTCATCATCATCGTTTGTGAAAATGATTTAAATGAGGTAGATCACCTCATACTATTTAAATAACACTACATTTGATTTAAATCTCAAGTAATTCATATAAGAGAGTTTGGGACCAGGGGTCCAAACATCCCATGAATTCATGTGAGACAAGTTTAAATGAAGTGTAAGACTCCACATAATTTACTTTAATAGTTTTGGACAATATCAACTAGTTAAACTAGTCAAATGATCCATTAATTAAACTAGGGCATGATCATGCAAAGTGACCACACCATTTTATTGCATCAACAATTAGTGTAAGTCAAATGTGAGCTATTAGAGTTGGGATTAACTTAATATCTATTTTGGTTGATTTTTAAGAATTATTTGAATAGGGAAAAGTCCCTGTCTTGTTATTTTTATCACATTAATTCTACAAAGAATCTGGTCATGGGACCAGTGGCATGTTGTAGAGAATTTCAGTAGCTTTCCAACAACATAAAATTCACTAAATTTGGTTTAGCCAATTGGAAACTATTTCATTTCAAAGTTTGTGGTCGTAAGGAAAAAGTTTGGGAATTATTTGAATCGAATTTGAATTAAAAGGTCGGCGGGAAAGCTAGGTGGGCTCAAAGATTTAAAAACGGCCCAAGGCCAGCCCAGCCACGGTCCAGCTGCCGCGCGGCTGCTCCGACGGAGGTCCCGCCTCGTCGGCGGCTTTAAACGCCGAAGCGGTACCGATCAATGGGAGGCGTTGGATTAGAAGGGGATCGGAGGGCCGTGGTTCATCGTCGTCTCCGACGAGAACCCGACGGCGGCGGCGGCGGCAGGGGGTCGGCGGGCTAACCGGTGCTCCGGCCGAGGGATGGCAGTGTGCTTGGGGTAGATGTGGACGACGGCGGAGCTCCGTGCACCGGCGGCTCGTCTCGGGGTGGCTCCAATCGACGGCGCGCGTCCACTGTGTACTAGCGGCTCCGATCTTCAAATTGGAGCAGCTCCGGCGACGATCGAGTGAGTGGAGTGGTGGTGGCGAAGCGCGGAGAGGTGGGGAGTGAGCTGGTGTGGTTGGTTTGGTCCGGGGAACCTCCTATTTATAGAATCGCAGGAGGGTTGCGGGGCGTTGATGCGGGCGAGCATGGGCGCGGCGTCTCCGACGGGCTATCGAGCTAGGCGAGGTGCAGGGATGCTCTACGTGTCCGTGCGAGGCGAATGGTGGCGACGGCGTGGTCGGGGAGGGCCTGGTTATGTCGCTTGCTTCCATGTCCGTTGCGCCCGCGGCGGAGCAGGGTCTCCTCTCCGCGGCGGTGGGCGCGGGTCATGGTCTTGGCCGGTGTCCGGCGGCTTCCTGTGTGTCGAGTGCAAGCTCAACCCGTCGAGAGCGGGTCCAGGCGTGAGCGAGGTGGCTGCGCGGCGCGTGTACCGTGACGTCCGCGCGTGCATGCGTGCGACGTGAGCGGCGTCCGTGGCGTGTGCTGGCGCGCGTCGTCCGGCGTCTGGTCGCCGTTCCTTCGACCATGGCGGTGCTAGGGCTTGCTAGGAGATGCGTTGGCGCACGGTGGCGAGGTGGTCCTGGCAGAGGAGCAAGGGGAGAAGGGGGAGGTCGACGTGTGGAGCATGGCCGGCATGGCCTTGTCCATGCATGGTTAGCTCCCTTGCTAGGGTTTCTATTGGGCACTGATTGGTTAGAGGGAACCAGGGGACAAGTTAGATTAGAGTTGGAGTAGGTTAGGTGTGTAGAATCACTATTTGCAACTATTGCAAATAGTGCCCGAATTTGGAAAATGCAAAAATATCCAAATTTGAAATAATTCAAATGGTGAAAGTTTTTGAAATGTGAGTGTTGATATAAGTTGTAAATGCCAGAGAGGTTTTGAGGTGGTGGTGGAAAAATTAGAATTCAAAAGTTGGCCAAAATGGCCAAGTGGGGAATGTTGCATATGTGAGAAAGTTGGAACTTTGGATGAGCCTTGCTCATGATCCAAGGTGAATTTGGCATGGTGATCTTCACCAAAGTTGTTCACCTTGATGTTGACTTTGAAATGGTGCAAAGAGTTAGCAAGAGTTGGTTTGGGAAAAATGAATGGCAAGGGCTCAAAGTAGTGATCAGACTATAGATTTCAGTTTTGCCCATTATTCTATGTGAGCTAGTTTTGCCTTTGGAAATTATTTGAAAAGTGAAACTTTGATTCCCAAAATTTGTAATAAGTGTTTAATAACATTACTCAACTAATGGTGAAGACCAAATAGGTCTAGGGTCAAAATTTATAAAAATGCCATAGGGCATATGTGAGGGTTTTTAGGGTTTTCCATTTAATGGAATTTCTTCCTCTTTGATTTATTTGGTTGATGATCTTCATATGATCACACTAGGGTTTTAGAGCATATCAAATACAAGTAATAACAATCATCATGGCATATCACTCAAATGCACAAGTCCTATGCATGGTACTATATGCAAATAGAAAAGTTTTTGTTGGTTTGAAATTTTGCTTTTCTGGAATTCTCTAACTTTCTTTTTATTGAAATTTGGGGTGTTACAAACCCTTCCCCCTTACAAAAGATCTCGTCCCGAGATCGAAAAGAAAGTTAGGTACTAAAGAGATCTGGGTACTCCTTCTTCATGAAGTCTTCGTGTTCCCATGTGGCTTCATCCTCGGTATGATTGCTCCATTGGATCTTCAGAAACTTGATGCTTCGGGTGCGGGTGGTTCGGTAAGCTTCTTCCAGGATGCGAGTCGGCACTTCGCGGTAAGTCAGATCCTTGTTGATATCCACCGATCGGTGATCGATGTTCTTGAACACTTCGGTCTTCTCCGGGACTTCAAGGCATTTCCGGAGAAGTGAGATGTGAAACACGTCGTGCACAGCCGACATTTCTTTAGGCAACTCCAGTTGATAAGATACTTCACCTCGGCGACTGAGGACTTTGAAAGGTCCGACATAGCGGGGTGCAAGCTTTCCTTTCAGTTGGAACCTTTGCATTCCTTTCAAGGGGGATACTTTGAGATAGACGAAGTCTCCGATCTCAAAGGTCATCTCCCGACGTCTCTTGTCGGCGTAGCTCTTCCATCCGGATTGCACAGTCTTGAGGTACTCTCGGATCTTGTGGACTTTCTCTTCGGCTTCACGAAGAACATCTGGGCCGAAAACTTGGCTTTCTCCGACTTCTGACCAGTTAGGGGGGTACGACACTTCCTTCCGTACAAGGCTTCAAAGGGGGCCATCTGTAGGCTGGCTTGATAGCTATTGTTGTAGGAGAATTCTGCGTAAGGTAGGCAGTCTTCCCACTTGGATCCGTATTCTAGTACGCATGCTCTAAGCATGTCTTCCGAGATCTCGGTTTACTCTCTTCGGTCCGTCCGTCGGTCCGAGGGTGATAGGCGGTGCTGAAATTCGGGCGAGTGCCTGAGTCCTTCATGCACTTTTACGCGTAACCTTGAGGTGAACTCGTGATCCTCTATCCGATACTATCGATTTGGGGGTTCCGTGCAAAGCGACTATTCTGGAGATGTAAAGTTCAGCTAACTTGGGGCCTTGATAGGTGGTTTTGACGGCGATGAAATGGGCGACTTTGGTCAATCTATCGACAACTACCCATATTGAATCATTGCCTTTGCTGGATTTGGGCAGTCCGGTGATAAAGTCCATTCCTACGGAGTCCCATTTCCATTCCGGAATCTGGAGGGGTTGTAACAGTCCGGCGGGTCGTTGGTGTTCTGCCTTGACTCTCGACGTGATATCACACTTAGCGATATAGCTACCGATCTCTCTCTTCATTCCGTGCCACCAAAATTGTTCTTTCGAGGTCTTGGTACATCTTGGTACCTCCGGGGTGGATTGAATAAAGGGTGTCATGGGCTTCTGCGTAATGACTTGTTTCAAGTCGGAGTCCGATGGTACGCAGAGACGTTCTTTGTACCAAAGAACTCCGGCTTCGTCTACGGTGAATCCGGGGGCTTTTCTTGCGGCTATCTCTGTTTCTTGATTCCGTCAATGCTAGCGTTGTCTTTCCGGGCTTCCTTGATCCAGGCTAACCAAGGTGGGTTGCAGTTCTATGCCGGCTAGGAATCCTTCACTAACAAGTTCAAGTCGGAACTGTTCAAACTCTTGGTGCGAGTCAGGCTGTTCGGTTGCGAGCATGGAGTTCAACCGGCACGGCGACCGACTCAAAGCATCCGCTACCACATTGGCCTTGCCGGGGTGGTAGTGAATCTCCATGTCGTAATCCTTGATCAATTCTATCCATCGGCGTTGTCTCATGTTCAGCTCCTTCTGGGTGAATATGTATTTGAGGCTTTTGTGGTCGGAGTAGATCTCGCATCGATTACCCATGAGGTAATGACGCCAAACTTTCAAGGCTAAGACCACGGCTGCAAGCTCGAGGTCATGGGTTGGGTAGTTCTGTTCATGTTGCTTGAGCTGTCTTGAAAGGTAGGATACAACCTTGCCTTCTTGCATAAGCATGCATCCAAGTCCAGTCTTGGAGGCGTCGCAATATACGTCAAAGGGCTTTGCGATATCTGGCATGATCAGGATTCGGGCTGTTGTCAATCTACTCTTGAGCTGTTGAAAGCTCTCTTCGCATTTGTCGGTCCACTCAAACTTTCTGTCCTTTTTCAGCAGCTTAGGTCATTGGTCGAGCGATGCTCGAAAAACCTTCTACAAATCTGCGGTAGTATCCGGCTAATCCAAGAAAAGCGCGGACCTCGGTTTGTGTGGTTGGGGCTTGCCATTCCATAACAGCTTTGATTTTTGCGGGATCTACGGCAATTCCTTCTGCAGACAAGATGTGTCCGAGGAATCCAACTTCTTCCAGCCAAAACTCACACTTGCTAAACTTGGCATATAACTTGTGCTGTCTAAGGGTTTCTAGGACAATCTCCAAATGCTGTTCATGTTCCTCTTTTGACTTGGAGTAGACGAGGATGTCGTCGATGAAAACAACGACAAACTTGTCCAAAAAGTTCATGAAGATCTTATTCATGAGGTTCATGAAATAAGCGGGGGCATTGGTCAGTCCAAACGACATGACGTTGTACTCATACAACCCATATCCGGTGGTAAAGGCAGTTTTTGGAATGTCGGTGGCTCGGATCTTCGATTGGTGGTATCCAGTTCTAAGATCAATCTTGGAGAAAACTCGGATCCGGTGAGTTGGTCAAACAAGTCTTCTATCTTGGGTAGGGGGTATTTGTTTTTGTTGGTGACATCGTTAGCTTACGATAGTCCGTGCATAAACGATTTGCACCATCTTTCTTGTCGACAAACAAGACGGGGGATCTCCGGGGGATGCACTCGGTCTAATCAAACCTTTGGCTAACATCTCATCTATTTGCTTCTTCAGCTCCACAAGCTCGGTTGCGTTCATGCTCGTAGGCTCTCCGGGCGATGGGTCCAGTTCCGGGATTAACTCGATGATAAACTCGATATCCCTATCGGGGAGCATACCGGGTAGATCATCCGGAAACACATCAGGGTAGCGACAAACGACCCCGATTTGATCCGCAGTTGGCTTGGATACACTTTGGTTGCAGGTAAATTTTCGGGTAGTTTTTCGGAGACGTGCTCAACTACGATACCGGTGCTGCTAGTCATGGTTATGGCTTTCTTGGCGCAGATCTATCAATCCGTTGTGCTTGGACATCCGAGTCCATTCCTAGGACAACTTCCAAACCTTTGGTTCCAAGTATGATTAGATTTGCAAAGAAATCTACATCATGGATTTTGATTGGCACATTTTTGCAAATTTTTTTGGCTTTGGTGGTTGATCCGGGGATTTGAACTATCATAACATGCTTCAAGCTGAGGGGTTGAATTTTACTTGTTGATGCAAAGTCTTCGGTGACAAAGGAATGAGATGCTACGGAATCAAACAACACTCTGGCAGGGATGTGGTTGACAGAAAACATACCCAGTACAACATCTGGTGCTTCCTGGGCTTCTTCGGCGTTCATGTGGTAGAGGCGGCCGTTGCGGTTGTTGGGGTTGTTGGGGGCAAACTTCTTGCCGGTGGAGACACGGCATTGCTGCTGAGCAGGTGCAGCGGTGTTGCCAGGCGAGCTTGGCAAGACGCTTGGGACACTCGTTGGAGTAGTGCCCCACTACACCACACTCATAACAAGTGATAGTGGTCTTGTCCTGCTTGTTCGCAACGGGAACGGCATTGCTTCCGGTTCTGGGAGCGGTGTTGGTGTTGGTGTTGTTGTTGTTAGGGGCTCGGGGTGGAGCGCGGTTGTAGTAGTAGTAGTAGTTGTTGTTGTTGTAGCCCCCTGGCTTGGAGTTTCCTCCACTCCGGTTCTGATAACCGGGGCGAGAGTTCTGTATCTGTGGCTTGTTGTTTCTCGGAGTGAAACCTCCGCTTGAGCTAGGGCGAAACTTGTGGGGGTGGCTTGATCCACTCTGATTCGCCATGCGGCGCTTGCGGTTTTCATTGGCTTGGTTTAACTTGCCCTCCATCTGGATGGCGGAGTCAACAAGGGCTTCGAGGTCGGCGAAGGGGATGTCGACGAGGACAGTCTGCATCTCATCATGCAGTCCGTTCAGGAATCTCTCCTTCCTCTTCTCAACGGTGTCGGTCTCATCGGGGCATACCTCGACAAAGTGAGAAACTTGTCGCGGTATTCAACCACCGTCATGCGACCTTGTTTCAGCTCACGGAATTCATCCCTCATCTTCTTGATAAGACCCGGGGGTACATGGTACTTGCTGAACTTGAGTTTGAAATCCTCCCAAGTCATGAATTGACCTCCGTTCATGGCGCGGGTGCTTGTCCACCAAGCGCGGGCTGGTCCAGCGAGATAGTGAGTGGCGAACAAGACTTTCTCGTTGGCTTCCACTCCGGCTACCTCCAGATTGTTCTCCATAGTCTGGAGCCAATCATCGGCGTCGAGGGGCTCCTCGGTCTTGCTAAATACGGGAGGGTTGGTGTTTTGGAAGTTCTTGAGCTTGGATCCGGGGTGGTCATGGTTTCCATGGCCTTGGTTGGCGATGTTCTGCAAGGCGACGAGGTTGGCTTGGCGTTCGGCTCTCTCGGTTTCCTGGTCGGCAAGCATGGTTTGCAGCAGTTGCAGCATCGCATCGTTGGTGCTATTGGGAGGGGCCATCTGAAGATATAGAAGATCATGAGATAAGAGGGAACATTCTATGGTTCATTTTGGTTAAGTTTGAAAAACAATTTGAAAACTTGTAATCTTTTCATGACAAACATAGCATGCATTCATTCATGCAACACATAGTACAAACTACACACATACTCCAATGGTTTTAAGAACCATTCTCATGCTACGATACAAGGGACGGGATACAACTCACACCTACTATAAGTGGTACTAGTGCAACTACTCCTCATCATCGACATCGATCGGGACGTAGTCATCGGGTCCTGCCTCCAAGAACTCGTAGTCCTCCTCCTCGGTGTTCTCGTCCTCCTCAAAGTCGTTGTCGTCGCTCAGGAAGGCGTCTCCTCCCTGAATGTCGATGCCTCCATCATCATCCTCCAGTCGACGAATCTGATCCTCCTGGGCCTTGACAGTGGCCTCAAGTGACGCGATCCGGGCGCGAAGGCGACGAATCGTAGCGTCCTTCTTGGCACGCTGCTGGCGAAGGCTCTTGCGGTCATTGTTGAGTAGCTTGATCGCCTCACCCTGCTCAGTGATGTGAGCATGGGTCTGGTTCGCGTAAGCGTGGGAGGCATCGAGGTCCTTCTGAGTCTGGTAGAGCATGAAGTCCAGGTGCTCAGCATGGTGCCTCAACTCCGGGTGCGGCTGCAGCTCCATGGGCACTCCCGCGGTATCACGCCTCACAAGGTGGGCGTAGCGAGAGGCGAGGATGCGCACCACGTTCTGTCCACAGAGGCGCGCAAGTGCCTCCTGTAGGCCACATGCGAGTCCGTCGAGCCGGCTTGCTCTCGCGGAAGGAGAAGAGGATCCTCTCCGAAGTGGGAGGCTCCATCTTGCCCCTCAAGTCGGCGGTGATCACCCACTGCAACTCTCCTCCGGGCGTGTCGTCCGAGCTGAACCCCGTGAAACTCGGGGTGTGGGCGCCCAAGGAAGTCAGAGACGGCGTTGAGGTCGTGCTCGAAGATCAAGCTTCCTCCGTTCCCAAGCTGGTAAAACTTGGTGTTGATGGGTTCATTCGGCTCCATCTGAAAGAGAATTGGATGAGTAAGTTAGAGAGTGCAAAGTGTGGCAAAATTTTAAGTTGATTCAAATAAGATAGAACATGATTTCTCAAATTTTGGCAAAGTCTCCAAGACAAGAGTGTAGAAATTTTTCACAAATAGTTTCTTTCATTTGATTTCAAAGTTAAGTTTTTCAGAACGCCCATTCTAACTAAGGTCTTCTAAGGTCAAACAATGGCTCGATACCAACTTGTCAACACCCGGATTTTTAAGTCCGAATGCCTATTATGTCATACATCGCAATCCCGGGAATATTGTTGTTGCGAGGCATAATAGTTAAGTATCACAGTCATCATTCATTACAAACCATAAGTCTTACAAATTTGGAATCACATGATCCATATTACACGAATAGTTGATCTATTGATCAACGAACACACACAAGTTCTTAGTTCATAGCGGAAGCGTAAGATACAAGGACTCTCTAGTCCACAGGCCAACGCTTGACGTCGGAAGGCGCTTAGTTGTCGTAGGCGTCCTGCTGGTCATCTCCTTGGTCATCTTCATACTCTGGCCATTTGAATAGCCAGGGACAAAGCCGTGAGTACTTTAAGTACTCGCAAACTAATACTAATGTAAGTGCTAGACATTCTAGTATGGCTTGCTAAGCTCTAGTTTATTTGCATAAAGCTAGTTTTAGTTCACAAGGTTTGAGAAAAGCTTATTCAAGTGCTAACTAACTCAAGTGGGAACATTAGTGTCATTCCCACCATTCAAGTGGTGAATTCAATTCAATCCACCACAAGTCATTTCACCATCATCTTTCAACATCATTTTCAAAGATATGACATCGGAAACTCGTATGGCCTTTCCAACCGTCCGTAACCGTGGACGCGGCTATTCGAATAGGTTTACACTCTGCAGAGGTTGCACACTTGTGCCACAACATTTGATTTCATCCGTCGGGATTACCCCGAATCATCGTAACACAAGTACGCGGATCATCAACCATAACCTTTCACTTACAAATCCTAGTATGAGCACCTCTCCCCATGAGCTTGGCCTCCCAAGTGAAGACAGACAGCCAACTCTGGGAACTGCACAGGGCTTGGGCCGGACATTCACCTCTTTTCACGTCATATCACATCATTCCTTCTGTTGTAGAGGCAGCTTTCGGCATAACCCCGATGACGCTTGTTTAGAGGGAACCCATACTAAGACGCATAAACTTCCAGTTAAGCCCTACCCATAATCAGGTATTGTGGGGGTACTTAATAATTGGAAAGGTATTGCATTCAAACCAACATCATTGTTTTATCAAAAATCACCATCTTCTCTTGTTCACCTTCACCTTCAAAAATCATTCAATGGAATGCATCTTCATTCCAAGGTTTCAAAATCATTTCAAATTCACATTGTTCCCATCTAGAGTAGTCAAGTTTTATTTCATTAGCACTAGCTCTAAGTCATGAGGGGTGCTATCTGGCTTTGCTTGGAGAGACTAACTCACTACTCTAGTAATCAACTTGTACTTGGACCAAAGTTAACTATAAAAGTAACTCATTTAGAAAACAAGTAAAAACTTATAAAGTAAAAACTTGGGATGGGTTCATATAAGAAAAGATAAGAAACATGGTGCCTTGCCCCAAGGGGCTTTGCACTTTGCAAGAATATTAGCTTGCCTTGATAGTTCTCAAGCTGTTCCTCCTCCTCCTCCTCTTGGTAGCAACCTTCTTCTTCGGCGTACTCTCCGGTGCTACCGTCTAAATTTGAATACGAGTATAATTACTCACTAATTCAATGGCTATTCCA
This sequence comes from Lolium rigidum, assembly GCF_022539505.1. Classification (NCBI taxonomy): domain Eukaryota; kingdom Viridiplantae; phylum Streptophyta; class Magnoliopsida; order Poales; family Poaceae; genus Lolium; species Lolium rigidum. Next base: position 24,881,474 of record NC_061513.1, read on the forward strand.
TACATCACATATAACACACAAACTATTCTATGCACACAAATAAATAAACTAGGGTGCATGGGTTGTGGGGTTTAAATAGAATTCAGTTCTTTGTATTTCATATGTAAATGATAGTTTCCATAGGGTTCTTGAGAAATAATTTCCTCTCATTGAAATCTTCTTAAGATTTAATTTCTCAAACAATCATGTATGAACTCATATTGACCTAAGTCAAATGTTCATCATCATCGTTTGTGAAAATGATTTAAATGAGGTAGATCACCTCATACTATTTAAATAACACTACATTTGATTTAAATCTCAAGTAATTCATATAAGAGAGTTTGGGACCAGGGGTCCAAACATCCCATGAATTCATGTGAGACAAGTTTAAATGAAGTGTAAGACTCCACATAATTTACTTTAATAGTTTTGGACAATATCAACTAGTTAAACTAGTCAAATGATCCATTAATTAAACTAGGGCATGATCATGCAAAGTGACCACACCATTTTATTGCATAAACAATTAGTGTAAGTCAAATGTGAGCTATTAGAGTTGGGATTAACTTAATATCTATTTTGGTTGATTTTTAAGAATTATTTGAATAGGGAAAAGTCCCTGTTTTGTTATTTTTATCACATTAATTCTACAAAGAATCTGGTCATGGGACCAGTGGCATGTTGTAGAGAATTTCAGTAGCTTTCCAACAACATAAAATTCACTAAATTTGGTTTAGCCAATTGGAAACTATTTAATTTCAAAGTTTGTGCTGTAAGGAAAAAGTTTGGGAATTATTTGAATCGAATTTGAATTAAAAGGCCGGCGGGAAAGCTAGGTGGGCTCAAAGATTTAAAAACGGCCCAAGGCCAGCCCAGCCACGGTCCAGTGCCGCGCGGGCTGCCTGATAGAGGGTCCCGCCTGTCAGCGGCTTTTAAACGCCGAAGCGGTACCGATCAATGGGAGGCGTTGGATTAGAAGGGGATCGGAGGGCCGTGGTTCATCGTCGTCTCCGACGAGAACCCGACGGTGCGGCGGCGGCAGTAGGGGGTCGGCGGGCTAACCAGTGCTCCAGCGAGGGATGGCAGTGTGCTTGGGGTAGATGTGGACGACGGCGGAGCTCCAGGTACCGGCGGCTCGTCCTGGGGTGGCTCCAATCGACGGCGGCGTCCACCAGGTACTAGCGGCTCCGATCTTCAAATTGGAGCAGCTCCGGCGACGATCGAGTGAGTGGAGTGGTGGTGGCGAAGCAGTGAGAGGTGGGGAGTGAGCTGGTGTGGTTGGTTTGGTCCAGGGAACCTCCTATTTATAGAATCGCAGGAGGGTTGCGGGGCAGTGATGCGGGCGACATGGGCGCGGCGTCTCCGACGGGCTATCGAGCTAGGCGAGGGTGCAGGGATGCTCTACGTGTCCAGGCGAGGCGAATGGTGGCGACAGCGTGGTCGGGGAGGGCCTGGTTATGTCGCTTTGCTTCCATGTCTGTCGCGCCCGCGGCGGAGCAGGGTCTCCTTCTCCGGCGGCGGTGGGCGCGGGTCGTGGTCTTGGCCGTGTCTGGCGGCTTCCAGGTGTCGAGTGCAAGCTCAACCCGTCGAGAGCGGGTCCAGGGCGTGAGCGAGGTGGCTGCGCGGCGCGTGTACTGTGACGTCCGCGGCGTGCATGCGTGCGACGTGAGCGGCGTCCAGGGCGTGTGCTGGCGCGCGTCGTCCGGCGTCTGGTCGCCGTTCCTTCGACCATGGCGGTGCTAGGGCTTGCTAGGAGATGCGTTGGCGCACGGTGGAGAGGTGGTCCTGGCAGAGGAGCAAGGGGAGAAGGGGAGGTCGACGTGTGGAGCATGGCCGGCATGGCCATGTCCATGCATGGTTAGCTCCCTTGCTAGGGTTTCTATTGGGCATTGATTGGTTAGAGGGAACCAGGGGACAAGTTAGATTAGAGTTGGAGTAGGTTAGGTGTGTAGAATCACTATTTGCAACTATTGCAAATAGTGCCCGAATTTGGAAAATGCAAAAATATCCAAATTTGAAATAATTCAAATGGTGAAAGTTTTTGAAATGTGAGTGTTGATATAAGTTGTAAATGACCAGAGAGGTTTTGAGGTGGTGGTGGAAAAATTAGAATTCAAAAGTTGGCCAAAATGGCTAAGTGGGGAATGTTGCATATGTGAGAAAGTTGGAACTTTGGATGAGCCTTGCTCATGATCCAAGGTGAATTTGGCATGGTGATCTTCACCAAAGTTGTTCACCTTGATGTTGACTTTGAAATGGTGCAAAGAGTTAGCAAGAGTTGGTTTGGGAAAAATGAATGGCAAGGGCTCAAAGTAGTGATCAGACTATAGATTTCAGTTTTGCCCATTATTCTATGTGAGCTAGTTTTGCCTTTGGAAATTATTTGAAAAGTGAAACTTTGATTCCCAAAAGTTGTAATAAGTGTTTAATAACATTACTCAACTAATGGTGAAGACCAAATAGGTCTAGGGTCAAAATTTATAAAAATGCCATAGGGCATATGTGAGGGTTTTTAGGGTTTTCCATTTAATGGAATTTCTTTCTCTTTGATTTATTTGGTTGATGATCTTCATATGATCACACTAGGGTTTTAGAGCATATCAAATACAAGTAATAACAATCATCATGGCATATCACTCAAATGCACAAGTCCTATGCATGGTACTATATGCAATTAGAAAAGTTTTTGTTGGTTTGAAATTTTGCTTTTCTGGAATTCTCTAACTTTCTTTTTATTGAAATTTGGGGTGTTACACCGCACCCCCTTGAGGCCGGCCACCCCCTCCCAAACCCTAGCCGCCCCCTTCTCCTCCATATCTCCCGCGTAGCTTTAGCGAAGCTCCGCCGGAGTTCTCCACCGCCACCGACACCACGCCGTCGTGCTGTCGGATTCAAGAGGAGCTACTACTTCCGCTGCCCGCTGGAACGGGGAGGTGGACGTCGTCTTCATCAACAACCGAACGTGTGACCGAGTACGGAGGTGCTGCCCGTTCGTGGCGCCGGAACCGATCGTGATCAAGATCTTCTACGCGCTTTTGCAAGCGGCAAGTGAACGTATACCGCAGCAACAAGAGCCTCATCTTGTAGGCTTTGGAATCTCTTCAAGGGTGAGACTCGATACCCCCTCGTTGCTACCGTCTTCTAGATTGCATCTTGGCTTGGATTGCGTGTTCGCGGTAGGAAAATTTTTGTTTTCTATGCAACGTTATCCTACAGGTAAGACCCCAGATCCGTTCTGAGCGGCGTGGCACCGTCTCTGACGTTGGTTTGCTACTTTTTCCCGTATCAACAGATACGAAGAAAAATCCTAACGGACGCGTTAGGTACCCGATAAAATATGACTGGGACTCGACAGAATGGTAAGACCTTAAGCGACACCTGTCGAAGTTAACACCAGTATCCCGAGATCATGTCCAGGGACGTGATCTTGAAGTAGGTTTTTGCGGATTGCCACTAGAGCAGTTAACTAGTACCCGATCCGTCAGATGAACTAGCCCCAACTACCATTATCCCTGTACAATATATAATTGTGTGTTTAAAGATATGCAATAAAATCGACAAAGTTATTGAATGATTGTAAAGTTGGAGATTTTCCCTGATTCTTCGATTCAAGCAAAATCTCGGGGGCTACTGACATAGGCATCCCCAATGGGCCTACCGAGGATGGTACCCGGGGTTTACTGAAGGCCCACAAGTCGGAGAATATGAAGTTCGGAAGCCCAGTTATTACTAAGGAAAGTTAGAATTGTATTAGGAAAGATAGAGACTTGTAATTTTATGGGACGGGTTAGAAACCCTCCCGGACTCTGTAACTTGTGTATTACGAATCCCTCGGCTCCGCCTCCTATATAAGGGGAGTCGAGGGACAAAGAAAGGATCGAATCAATTGTCAACACAACCCTAGTTTCTTAAACGTCGAGTACTTTTCAGCTGAAACCTTCGAGATCTACTTGCCCTCTACTTCCGACGAAACCCTAGTCTACAATACGTAGGCATTGATAAGTTAATACCTTGTCAGTTGGGCACCCAGTTACCTTGCTCTTTTTGCAATATGAAGAACTAGCACATTGTGCATGATAGTCAAATTGTGAAGCCATAATAAACATGAAAAAGATGATAAAGCATTCAACACTTCCTCATGAGCTAAAACAAAACACAAAACATGTAATAATATTTGAAGGTTTAAAGGTAGCACACAAGGAATTCACTTTGGAGTGGCGGTGAAATACCACATATAGGTATGTATGGTGGCCAAAATTGGAAAACTTCGGTTTTTGGTAGTTGGATGCACAAGCAGAGCTCATACTCAGTACGAGCAAAGGCTAGCAAAAGACTGGGAGCGACCAACTAAGAGAGCAATAATGGCCATAATCATGCATAGAGACAAAATATTATTAATCAAAGCATAAAGTGATATTACAAGTCAAAAACTAAATGATAATAGAGGCTTTAGGTGACTAGTTTGTATTCATAACATGATGTAAACATGTGCCAAGTCAACCCAATAAAGCATCAAAGGAAAATACCGCAATATTATGCTTTTTATGATGGGAACAAAACATGATTCTTTCAATGGCACATAAAGCACCCTTAGCTATTTGAGACAAGTCATGCTACAACAATAACTACTAAGCATATGATAAGAATAACATTCAACATAACATGCCAAAGTCTATGCCACAGTCTAAACAAGCTTCGTTTTGCATCACTATAAACATGAAACATTTTACTCGTCTCAAACACCAATCAACTTATTTGAAACAACTCTCATAGATAATAATCAATAAAGAACAGAGAGCTAATAATACCTAACTAAAGAAAACTAACAAGCTCTGAACAAAATACGAGTGGAAAACCAAGAGCTAAACACAATACTAGGAAAAGAGAACACTCGCAGAACAATAGAAGTGAAAACTAGAGTGTTCTATGCAATCAAATAGGAGTGTGTCATTCTTCAAAACAAATATGTTGGGATCCAACCATGTACTACAGATAAAAAAACAAAATAAAACTAAAAACAAAAATAAAGACACTCCAAGAACAACACATATCATATGAAGCAATAAAAATATAGCGTCTAGAAAGATGACTTGATGCTTTGTTGATGAAGAGGGGATGCCCAAGGCATCCCCAAGATTTGACGCTTGTACCTCTTGGATATTTATTGGGGTGACATGGGTATCCCCAAGCTTGAGATTTTTCCATACTTCATCTCATTACATCATTCTTCTCTCCCTACACTTGAAAACTTCCTTCATACAAAACTTCACACAATTCTTATTAGCAGTATTAGTGCAATCAAAATAACAAATCCACCTGGGTTCAGTTCTAACATCTATCAAACATCCATTAAAAATTATCTACTGTAGAAAATTCTTCAAAAAACTATTTCCTTAAAATAACTCAAAAAGAAGGAGATTAAGAGGCAAATGCAAATAGTGGCAGAAATCTGTCAAAACAAAACAGCAGGTAAAGATCGATTTTTTCCAAAAATCTCCTGTTGCTCAGATCAAAAAGTGCTCAACTAACGAAAGTTAGATAATAACATGGGTCATATGCTTAAAAATTGGGAGCTCAAAATTATGTTCTGGCTGGGAATACAAATGTTTATGGTGACAGCACAGAATCTGTTTCAGGACAGCAACTTCCCCAAATCTTACTTTCTTCCTATTAGAGGCTATTTTTGGCACAAAAACGAAATAAAAATGATAAGGAGAGATTGTTACAAAGGTAATAACTTCCAAGACTCAACAAAAGAAAAATTACAGAAATAAAACATGGGTTATCTTCCAAGAGTGTTTTTTTAACGCCTTTCAGCTAGACGCAGAAACAGAGCTAGCATCAAGTATTTTCAAGTGAAGAAGCATCAACATCATAAATGGCAGGAGCCTTACGTCTACCTCTCTTACCTTTACTCATTTCTTAGGGAAAGAATGAGAAGTACCTGGTGGGGAGGTGAAAGTCATGATTCCTTTCCCCACATCTATTTTTGCTCCCAGGAGTTTTAGTAGAGATCATCCAAGTGTGATTTGTCCCTTTCATGCACATTCAATGACGAGATAATCAGTAGATATCATCCTTCCTAGGATTCTTGTATACACTCCTTCAGCAACTCCAATGGATAATATAACGACATTAGTGGTAAGAGATATTTCTTCTCCACCCACAGAAAGTTCTCAAAGATTTAAAGACACATAAATATCTTTAGACATAAGACAGAACTCAGACATAATATGGCAACGAGCATACAAAATTTTACCATTTATATAAAATTTTCTGTAGGGAGCCAACTTGAGGGTTCAGAATTTATTGAAACATGATCATAATTTTCACGAAGCAGATTATACCATTTTTTAAGCAAGTTGTAATTGTATCAAGAGTATTTAATCTAGCATAAATGCTCACAATGGATGAATCAAAACTACTAGGTGTGCTATATGTTGCAATCAACTTTTTAATGGCATTATAAGTTTGATCTCCATCACAATGAAGGAAATCTCCTCCTACTACAGTGTCCAAAGCTTATATATAACAAAGAACAAGACCAAAGTAAAAGCTACTAAGAAGCACGCCTAGAGTCATTTTAGGTTCAGTTTTATCATAAGATTTATTAATTCTAGACCCTGCTTCTTTAAAACTCTCCTCACTCCCTTGTTTGAAAGTGAAGATCATTTCCTCATGTGACATAGTAACATGACTAGACATAGAAGCAACTTAAAATAGAAACTATTTTTTTGTGTTTTGATATATTGAAGCAAACAAGACAAAGTAAAATAAACTAAGCAAAACAATAACAAAGTAAAGAGATTGGAGATGAGAGACTCCCCTTGCAGAAATCCTATATCTCCCCGTCAACGGCGCCAAGGTAGCTTGATGTTGCGTAGATTGCACACCATTGGAGAACCCCAAGAGGAAGGTATGACCAGCACAATAGAAAGTTTTCCCTCAGCAAGAAACCAAGGTTTAATCGACCAGTAGGAGAAAGGCGTGAATTCTGAAGGTGTTGCTAGCTGACTTGTGGCAAGGCGCACTACCGGCATTAGCAACAATGTGGAACCTGCACACAACTCAACCAAAATACTTTGCCCTAAGTTACAGTGAGGTTGTCAATCTCATCGGTTTTGCTGAAAACAAAGGATTAACCGTATAGTGTGGAAATATATGTTTGTTTGCAGTGGAATTAAAGAGAACAGTGCTTGCAGTAAGTAAATAGAACGGATGATTTTATCAGTGTAAAAGAAAGGACCGGCGTTCACAGTTCACTAGAGGTGTCTCTCCATAAAGATAAATAACATGATGGGTGAACAAGTTACGACTGGGAAATTGACAGAATAAAGACCATACATGACAAGATGATTACTATGAGATTCATTTGGGCATTACAACATCATACATAGACCGTAATTCAACTGCGTCTATGACTAATAATCCACCTTCCGGTTATCATCCGAACCCCTTCCAGAATTAAGTTGCAAGCAATAGATTATCGCATTAAGCAATGTGTGTAAAGTAAACAATTGGATTATCGTTAGACAAAACATTGTTGTTTTCTCCCTAGTAGCAACAACACATCTACAATCTTAGAAGTTATTGTCACTCTTCCAGAAAACTAGAGATATGAACCCACTATCGAGCATAAATACTCCCTCTTGGAGTTACAAGCATATACTTGACCAAAGCATCTACTAGCAATGGAAAGTATGCAAGATCACAAATAACATATGACAAGTATATAATATATCTCAACATAGTATTAATTATTCATCGGATTTCAGCAAACACAACATGTAGCATTACATAAAGATGATCTTGATCATGATAGGCAGCTCACAAGATCTAAACATGAAGCATAAATTGGAGAAGACAACCATCTAGCTACTGCTATGGACCCGCGGTCTAGAGATGAACTACTCACGCATCACTTCGGAGGCGGGCATGGCGATGTAGAGGCCTCCGGTGATGATCTCTCTCTCCGGCAGGGTGCCAGGAAGAGCTTCAGAACCCTCCCGAGCTAGGGTCGGCGATGGTGGCCGCGATGAAACTTTTGTTCGATGGAGGCTCGGGTATTTAGGTTTTTCCCGAGATCGTGAATAAATAGGTGGAAGGGCGAGGTCGGTGGGTGCCTGGGGGCCCACACCACCCCATGGCGCGGCCAGGGCCTGGGCCGCGCCATGGCCTAGTGTGGTCGCCTTGTGTCACCACTTCGTCTCTCCTCTGGACTCTGTCTTTGTTACAGTAAAATAGGAAATTCAGCTTTTGTTTCGTCCAATTCCGAGAATCTTTCCTGTACAACATTTCGGAAATACAAAACAGCAGAAAACAGGGAACTGACACGGTGGCATCTTGTCAATATGTTAGTGCCAGAAAATGTATAAAAGTGCAATGAAGTGTAAACAAAACATATATAAATTGGTGTAAAACTAGCATGGAGCATCAAAAATTATAAATACGTTTCAACATATCAGACGGCAGCACCATCGGTGGGCACCGGGACGTCCGAGACAGCGTGGCAGAATGGTAGGGCCGGGGCCTCGTAAGGCACCGTGGTGAACCCGGCCAGCGAGGGGATCGGCGGATCGGAGAGATTGGTCGGCGGGGTCGACGGCGCAGGTGTCGAGGGCGTAGAGAACGACACCATGGGAGCCAAGGGCGCGAACGTGGGCGGCGGAGGCGGAAAGAACCCGCCGTAGAACGCCGCTTAACCGAGGGGTAGCGGACGCGATGACATAGTGAACGGCACCATCTGACTCGTGGTACCCGAGGCGAGCAGCGACGCTAGGAACGACGAATGAAGGGGGCGTCGAGGCAGGGTGGTAGAGGCGGGTAGGGGTGGTGGTGGTGGGCAGTGCAGAGGAGGAGGCCGAGGCTGCACCCGGCACAGTCATGGCGGCGGCCGAAGGGAGCAGCGGGGGCGGCCAGAGAGGGAGTGGGGCGGCGGCTAGGGTAGGAAGTTTAAACCTACTCAGATACAATGTTAAACGAGAGACACATGATGTTTTGGGTGGAACTGACACAGCTTTCCGGGGCGTGGCCTATCTCATTATATAGAGGTACCAATGTGTATTTACAGGTTACATGTTACATATACAGGAAATATACAGTCCAACAGTCATTCTAGCCGAATTCCCTCCCTGACACTTAATCGTGCCCGCCGTTAATTTTCTGGCGCGACTTTCACCCGAATCAATTTTCTTTCCTTTCTAGCATGGAGATATAAATAATAAGGTGGGATCCGTTTTGGATGACTTCTTCTCCCATGCATGTGCTGCTTAGTTTTTGCATGAAGTTCTCCCTTCGACATGCTTATAAAACATATAGAAGGTGATCCACATGCATGCATGTGTATGTCTGAGCAAATCTCTCTTCTTTCATTTTTTTTGAGCTAGCATGCATGTCCTTGTCTAATCTTTTTTTTCACTCCTAGTACATGTGCAGGCGGTTAATGAAGATGGTACAGCGAAAGAATCTCTCTCAAATCTCTCTTCCTTTTATTTTTATTTAACCTTCTTTCTTCGCTCCTTGTATTTCCTTTATTCTAATTTTATCAATTCCCTTTTGTCAATTTCGTTTTTAGTGTTGTTATTATGTTGTATCAAAATTAATATTACTTGTACTATTTTTTAGTTCCTTTTTTAGGTTAGTTGTTTTTAAAAGGGAAATAACGGGTGGTAAAATCACTTGCAACTCAAATAAACTACAACTTGCAACTCACATCAATGAATAAATTCACCACAAATGAACCAACACTTTTAAAATTTATGTTATTTTGAATTACCTTGTGACCAAAAAATATTTTTCTAAAATATTCTAAATAAAATTAGCTTTCCTGGAAGGTATTTTTTCGCATTTATTGTTGATAAAAAAGCGTACATACGGTTGATAAATTATAAGTTATAAAGTCATATTTTACCATTGATAAATAATGAGCAGTGTGTAGATAACTTAATGAGCTAAAAAGTTGCTAAAATATTCTAAATGAAATCGGGTTTGTGGTCAGTTACTTTTCACATTTATCCGTTGATAGATAGCGGGTAGATGGTTGATTACTTTTTGACTTAAAAATAATTTCCAAAATATTTTAAATGAAATTAGCTTTCTTGGTTGGTAATTTTTCGCATTTACCGTTGATAAAATGGCGGACAATGGTTGATAAATTTTTTCTGGAATAACTTGTGAGCTATAAAGCCACCATAATACACAAAATGATATTAGCAATTTGGGTTCGTAACTTTTCACATTTACCGTTGATAAATAACAAGCCGGGTGTGGATAAAATATTTGAAATGAAATCAGGTTTTGGGGTCGGTAACGTTTCGCATTTACCCGTTGATAGATATCGGGCAAATGGTTGATTACTTTGTGACTTACAAAAAAACGCCAACATATTTTAAATAAAATTAGGTTTCTCGGTCTGTAATTTTCCGCATTTACCGTTGGTAAAAAGGGGGACATACGGTTGATAACTTGTGAGCTATAAAGCCACCAAAACATACAAAATGGTATAAGCATTTTGGGTTCAGTAACTTTTCGCATTTACCGTTGATAAATAGCAGTCGGAGAGTTGATAATTTTTAGCTAAAAAAAGTCCCAAAAGTATTCTTAATTAAATTAGGTTTTTGGGTTAATATTTTTTCACATTTACCATTGATAAATAACGCTTAGAGGTTTGACAACTTGTGCGCTAAAAAGTGGCTAAAATTTTCTAAATGAAAATAACTTTTGGTCGATAACTTCTCACATTTTAGTGTTGATAAATAATAGGTAGAGGGTTGATAACTTGTGAACCAATAAAATATTAACAAAATATTCCATATGAAATTAACTTTTCAGGTTGATAACTTTTTAAATTCACCATTGATAAATCACTTATTTGTGGGATGATAACTTTTAGCTCGAAAAAAAGTTGGCGAAACATATCAACATGGGTGCTAGTTTTGAAGATCTCGTCGAGATGGGTTATTGATAAAAAAGTATCTTCAAATCGAGTTGTAATTTGAGAGATAAAATACTCTAAATCTTTGAATTAGGAAATATTCTTTCCGACAAAATTATATTCGTCTCATACTGAATGCATGCAAAACTTTCATAAATAGAAAATTTTGTAAAAAAAGTTGCCAGAAAATAATATATCGTTTGATAACATGTGAGCCATGAAATTCGTCAAAAATATTTTAAATGAAATTAGCTTTTAGCATTGATAATTTTTTACATTTATCGTTGATCACTTAAGCACAGAGGGTTTACAATTCAAGTAGAGATGGTTGATCACTCTTAGCTTGAAAAAATATTGTCAAAACATATTAATAATGGTGTTTGTTTTGAAGATCTCGTCGAGACCAACTTATTGGTGAAAGTGAATCTTAAATCAAAGTGATAGTTTGGAAGATAAAACATTTTAAATGATGGTTTATGTTGCATGCATTCGTTGTGTAGCCCTAGTTTGCGTGCGATGATTAACCCCACCCAACCGAGCATGAAAAATAATGGAGGAGAGATGAGAGAATCTTTAGTTCAGGTGACGCTAGGAGAAAAGGAGAAGGAGCCTTGAGGTGGTCCATCCTTTGTTACATGTATGTGCTCTCTTCCTACCATGCTAATTCGCATGCATTGATTACCGTCGCTAATTAGGAAAATGGGAGGCATGCAAGCATTTGTCGTTTAGCAAGAAACGGAAATAAAATAGGTGGATATATTTCTGTCAGAAAGTGACCGCTGGGGTGCCCCTAGCGTTCGACCGCTAGCTAGGGATGTCCCATTCTAGCGCGCTTACGGATGGATGGAATCCACACTCGTCTCTACATCTTCGAGGGCGAACCAGACCTTTGTCTCAGACTATTTGATGATTTCATAAATTTTTGTTAGAAGGGCCATCGGTCCGCAATTTTGCTTTATACATCATAATATGACCCAAATGGCCATTCTACAAATTAAAACACATGACCTCTTGCAAATTCTTTTTCAGGTTCTGACCCGGTGATCCCTCCAAGACTTGCAGAAATAGTTGTCAAAGTTATGATTCTAACGTGCAGTTACGACCTAAATTAGGTGGAACAATTTTACAATTATAATAGATAGAATTTAGATTTTACGATTCATGTAATTGTGATACTACAATTTGTGAACCTACAATAGAAAGAATGAAATAAAGAAACCAAATTCTCTTTTAATCTTGGGTGCAGATGCTAAAGGCACCGGAACTTTTTTGAAAAAACAAATGTCACAAAAATTCTAAACAAAAATTCCAAATGCACATGTCAACATTCTATGTGCGCATGCCAAATTTCACGGAAGCCGACTTTTTTTTTCATTTATATGTAAAAATGAGAGGCCACCCGAGCAAGGATGCCGCCGCCTGGCCGGTGGCACCGACCCGCCCACCGCGTGCAGCTACCTCCACGGAAGCCGTCCTAGATGCACATGTGAAGTCGCCGCCGCAACCTCCGCTCCCAGCACTTTTGGCACCGGGGACCGCCGTCACTGTGGCCAACGGCCGCGACAAGGAAGCCACCCGAAGGAGCTCTTGGCGGCGGCTAGGGTTCTGCCCCGATGTCGCCCTCGCTACAGAACGCTGTGCGTACCAGTTTGGTTCCCCCCCCCCCCCTTAGCTCAAGCGATTCACGATCCCATTTAAGTTGTATAACTACCCCAAATTCATTACTTTCAAATGCAAGAATAAGCCGTAGTGTGTCCGAACAAAGTGCGCAATGTATTTTGTGAGTCAATTCTTAAGCCCCTTTTCGTAGCCTAAACGATTCTTGAGTTCATGTAAGTCTTGGAACTCCGCTAAATACAACTACTATTTAATGCAAGAAAAAATTCAATCAGGTGTCGAAACAAAGGGAACAGGGGAAGTAACATTGACGCCATCGATGACGTTAATTGGATTACTCCTCGTCGCGGCAGCTGAACTTTATACAGAAAACACTTGTTTATTCTGCCCATCTACAGGCCTGATTGCTAGTGATAATATTGTGAGATTAAACCAATGATCGGGATTCGGGAATACGATATGAGGCCATCGATGACGTATAATCTCTCACTGCGGCAGCCTGTATCGCTCAAAGAAACATCCGTTCGTGCAGAGTGCAGAACAAAGATAGATTTCCACACAAGTAGGACATGATATGTTTTCGGTTCTAAAAAACGACAGTCTCAGTGTCAACACCCGGATTTTTAAGTCCAGATGCCTATTATGTCATTCATCGCAATCCCAGGATAATGTTGTTGCAAGGCATAATAGTCGAATATCACAGTCATTATTTATTACAAACCATAATGTCTTACAATCTTGAATCACATGATTCATCTTACACCAATAGTTGATCTTTCAATCAACAACATACACAAGTTCATACATAGCGGAAGCGTAATAATAACGGGACTCTCTAGTCCACAGGCCAACATTTGACGTCAGAAACTCCTAGTTGTCGTAGGCGTCCTGCTGATCATCCTCGTGATAGTTCTGTTCCTCCTCGTACTCTGGCCATTTGAATAGCCAGGGACAAAGCCGTAAGTACTTCAAGTACTTGCAAACTAATACTATTGTAAGATGCAATTTAAAGGTACTAAGCTCTAGTTTAACTTGCATAAGCCAAATTTTAGTTCACAAGCTTGGATCATGTGCTAACTAACATAAATGGGAACATTAGTGTCATTCCCACATCATTGGTTAAATATCCCAATACGTCACCAAGTCATCATTCATATCTACTAAAGCTTTCAAAAATCTGACACCGGAAACTGTATGGCCCTTCCAACCGTCCGTAACCGTGGACACGGCTATTCGAATAGATTTACACTCTGCAGAGGTTGCACACTTGTGCCACAACATTTGATTTCATCCGTCGAAATAACTCCGAGTCACCGTAACACAGTACGCGGATCATCAACCGTAACCTTTCACTTACACATCCTAGTATGAGCACCTCTCCCCATGAGCTTGGCCTCCCAGTGAAAACCAACTGTTGACCTGGGAACTGCACAGGGCTTGGCCGTACAATTTTCACCTCAATTCACATCATATCTTAACAACGGAGGCAGCCTTGGCATAACCCCTATGATGTGTGTTCAGAGGGAACTCATACTAAAATCTATAAACTTCCAGTTAAGCCCTACCCATAATCAGGTATTGTGGGGGTACTCAAAAATTGGAAAGGTATCGCATTCAAACCAATATCAGGGTTTTATCAGAAATCACTATCTTCTCTTGTTCACCATCAACTTCACATCATTCAATGGAATGCTTCACCATTCCAAAGTTTCAACAGGTCATATGTCCCATCTAGAGTAGTCAACTTTTAGTATTTAGCACTAGCACTAATCATGAGGGGTGCTATATTGCTTTGCTGACTTTGCTACTCTTGTAGTTATATTCACTATACCATTTGATATCAACTTAGTGAAAACCAACAAGTAAAACTTGTTTAGTATAAAGGTAGAATAGGATGGTAATGAATAAAGATAAGAATCATGGTGCCTTGCCCAAGGAGGGCTTTGCACTTTGCAAGGGTATTAGCTTGCCTTGGTAGTTCTCTAAGTTTTCTTCTTCCTCTTCTGGGTAGAATTCTCCTTCCTCTTGGTAATCTCCAAGTGCTAGCGTCTAAATTTGAATACGAGGTATAATCACTAAGCAAGCTCAAAAGCTATACTAAGCACATCATTACTTCACACAAACTAGGCTAGGCACACACATAAAATAATTAGGTGTATTGGTTTTCTTTGTTAAAGAAAAGTGATTTCCTTTCATGGCATATGTAGTTAATAGATTTCTATTTAGTCCTTGAGAGAAATAATTTCCTCTCATTGAAATCTTCTTAAGATTTAACTTCTCAAATAATCATACATGAATTCATATTGACCTAAGTCAAACATTCATTATCATTATTTGAGAAAATGATTTAAATGAGGTAGACCACCTCATATCATTTAAGAAACTCTTCAAATGATTTAAATCTCCAAATGTTCATATAGGAGAGTTTGAACCAGAGGTGCAAACATCACATGAATTCATTTGAGACCAAGATTTAAGTGAAGTAAAAATACTTCATGAGATTTACATAATAGTTTTGGACAATATCACTTAACTAAACTAGCCCTATTGTCCATTAATTAAACTAGGGCATGATCATGCAAAGTGACCACACCATTTTCTTGCAGAAACAATTAGTGTAAGTCAAATGTGAGCTATAGGAGTTGGAACTAACTTAATATCTATTTTGATTGATTTTTAAGAATTGTTTGAATGTGCAAAACTCTCTGGCTTGATCTTTTTGTCACATTATTTCTACAACAGATATCAAGGTGAGACCAGTGCCAAGTTGTAGAACTTTTCCCTAGCTTTCTAACAATATAAAGATTGTTAAATTTGGCCAGGCCAAACAGATGCTATGGATTTTCAAAGTTGGAACCAGTATTGAACTTAAATGGATTTGGAAAATTCGAATTTGAATTACTGGGCTACGCGGGAAAGCTAACTGGGCCCAAACGTTTAAAACAGCCCAAGGCCAGCCCACCACGCATCAGTGCACGCGCGGGCCGCCTGACAGTGGGCTCCACCCGTCAGTCACTCATAACGCCCGAAGCGGTACGAGCGATGCGGTGCGTTGGATTAGAACAGGATCTAACGGTGCACAGGCATCATCGTCGACGGCGAGAGAGAGGCTTGCCGGCGATGCAGGTAGGGGGTCTGAGGGCTTACGGTGGCTCCAGCTAGGGTTGGCAGTATGCTCGACGAGGTTGTAGACGACGGCGAAGCAGCCTGTAGCAGTGGCGTCGTCAGGGGCGGCCTCCTTCTCCGGCGATTGTTGCAGGGCTTCCGCGGCGGTGATGCGTCGATTGGGCGGCGGCAGTGGCTAATCGAGCATGGCGAGGTGCTGGGGAGGTCGAGGAAGAAGAGGGGAGGGTGGTGGTGTGAAGAGATGGTCGAGGCGAGGCCTCCTTTTATAGGCGCGATGGTGGCCGGGGTGCTGCGGCGAAGTCGACAAGGGCGCGGCTTCTCCGGGGGTCTAGGGAGCTAGGCGACGACGGGGTCGTGTTCACCGCGTCACCGCGGTCCTTGGAGCGTCAACGGCGCAATAAATGGCGGCGTACGGTGGTCGGGAGCGTCCGTGTACTGTCGCGGCCGTGGCGGGCGCGTTCGTCCTCTCCGGCGGCCGTGGTCGCCAAGGCAGGACGTCAGCTTGTCCGGCGAGCTCCGCGTGGCGAGGGAAGTACTACGGCGCGCGGATGTGGTCGGGTAGGGCGAGATTCGGCGAGCGCCGCGTGGCCGTGTCCGTGCGCCAGTGACGTCGCCCATGCCGCTCGCGGCGTACCTGGGACGTACTGGGCGCGCGTCGCCCGGCCCTCTCGGCGTCCATCTGACCAACGGCGGATACTGGCGATCTTCTGGGATCCTTGGCGAGCTCCTGGACATGGTGGCCGTGGCGATGGTGAAGAGAGAAAGGGGGAGGCGTGTCGAGGTGGAACGGGACCGGCATGGCCATGGCTAGGCCATGTTTTGGTCGAGTCCATGTCGATATTTTGCATGGGCTAGGTAGGTTTAGGTCTGGGGAGTAGGGCTAGGTCCAGTGAGGGTCAAGTTTTGGCCAGATTTGATCACATTTTGAATTTGGTGAATCTTACATATGTTTCAATGTCTCCTCTTCTCTTGATCATAGCCATTGATCCATAATGAATTTGATACCATGATCTTTACAAAAGTTGTTCACCTTGTTGGGTACTTGGATGACATGCAAAGAGTTGGATTTGTTTAGTTTAGAAATTTTGAAATAGAGAGGCTCAAAGTGGTGACCAGACTATAAAAGTCACAAGTGACCATTATCATATGTGGTCCTATTTTTAATTCTAAAATTGATTAAATTGATATATCTTTGATTCTTAAAGTTGTAATTACTATTTGATATCATTTTACAAATATTGGTGAAGATCAAATAGGTCTAGGGTCAAATTTACAAAAATGACAGACCATATGTTAGGGTTTTTAGGGTTTTATAATAATTTTTGATTTCTTTCTCTTTTTGATAGATTTGATTTATGATGATCACTTGATCACTTTAGGGTTTTGGAGTTCACCACATACACTAAGTAACAAACATCATGGCATATCACTCAAAACGCACAAGTCCTATGCATGGTACTATATGCAAAGTAAAAGTTTTTGTTGGTTCTAAAATTTGGATAAGTGGAATTGTTCTTCTTCCTTTATTTAAAATTTGGGATATTACACTCAGGTAGCATGATATGTTAGTCCAGACTGGTAGCCGGTGGTCGCGTCAGCGAGCATGACGTTCACGATGACCTGGCCGATGAAATTCAGTCGTCTATTTAGTCGGTCTCCTCCCCAACACCATAGATCAGACAAGTGACCTCCGGCATCAGTAACTCGACCTACTCACAGAGTCTGTCGTAGCACAGCAGCCCGAATCGGACCCGAGATCAAGAAGCATGGGAACCGTGGCGGCGCCAGCGTCATCGAAGCCCACCGTCCTCCGCGTGGCCGCCTTCAGCGGCTCCCTCCGCAAGGATTCCTGGCACACCGGCCTCATCCGCGCCGGTAAACTCATTCATCCAAATCATTCATCCTGGAACCGTCTCTTGTCTCTTGATGGTTTGTCTTTTCTCCCAAATGTAGCCGAGGAGCTGTGCGAGGAGTCCATCCCGGGCCTGATCATCGACCACGTCGACATCTCCAACCTACCCATGGCCAACCCGGACCTCGAGACCGACGGCGGAGACGGCTTCCCGCCGGAAGTCGAGGCCTTCCGCGCCAGAGTCCTCGCCGCCGACTGCTTCCTCTTCGCCTCGCCCGAGTACAACTACTCCGTCACCGCCTCGCTCAAGAACGCGCTGGACTGGGCGTCGAGGGGCAGTGTCAAATGCTGGGCTGACAAGGCCGCAGCAATAGTCTGCGCGGGATACGATTTCAACGGCGGGAGGGGGTCGCTCCACCTCCGCCAGATCGGGATCTACCTCGACATCCACTTCATCAACAAGCCGGAGCTCCACGTGAGGATGTACGATGACCCGCCCAGTTTCGACGCCGACGGCAGCCTCACTGACGCAAAGAACAGGGAGCGGCTCAAGAAGGTGCTCCTGTCGCTCCAGGCCTTCGCGCTCAGGCTCCAACCCAAGCAAGCCTAAGTGGTGAAGAAGAAACCCGGAAAGAGCGCTGCATTACTATCCTGTTCCGAGTTCGTGCACCATTGTTGTGGTTTTACTCTGCATTATACCCTGCGTCGTATTTCTGCACAAGTGTTTCCGGTCTTTTAGACAAAAGGTATTGCTAGTGTAAGCGTGTGACAGCAATAAATCGCTAATGTGTGCTATGTTTTGCTTAGCTTAATGAATTAGTATTTTGTGCTGTCAGTATGATTCCAACATTCTTTTATCTATTTTTCTGTTACCACGTTCTATTGTTGTATCTGTGATGCTGGGTCAGCTAGACTCCTCATGTCTCTGAACGGTACCCTTTTTTTTAACCTAAAGGCCAACCTAGTAGTTTTAAAGATTATTCGATGATTTGATTTAATTTATATACAAGCGTGTTCGATTCAATTACTGCACAAGTTTTTTTGTGCTCTTCTAAGCGTGTGATAGTAATAAGTCGCTAAATATTTGCTCAATGTTATGCATCCAGTACTATGCTTTGCTTTGCTTCGTAAATTCAACATTTTTTGGTCTTCGCACTATTACATCATTTTCAGTATCCATTTTTTCTATTCCCACATTTTTTGCGCATCTGTGGTGCTGGGACAGCTAGACTCCTGAAGTATCTAATCCATTTTCTTTAGATTCAAGGCCAAGATGGTCGTTTTAATGATTACTAGACCATGATTCGGTTTAATTATACATGGGTGTATTTGGTTCCCTCCAAAGCGCGGGGCAATTTTTGCGTGTTTGGTTGCATCCACATGTACGCACATTAGGGCATGCATCACATGTTCTCAAAGTAGCCCAAAACTTGACCCTCAAGGAATGGCTGAATCGGCAGTTTCCGTGGGACAAACCCGGTGAAGAGCACAGAGGGACGCTTATGCATGCGTGGGGGTAGAGAGACAACGCGACATTTCAGAGAGTACACCCCATAAGTCCCCTCACCGCTCAATCTTCGCCATATTAGTCTCCTCCTTCTCACTCTCTCACCCTCAACAGTTGCACTCTCGCCGACACATCCGAAGTACCACCCCAACCAGCGGAGAAGGAAGATTATGCAAGCATGGCCAATTGTTTGGAATAGACTGAAACTTCCCATCTCAAGTTTGGGGATAATTCGCCTTTTTTAGCACTCCATAATATTGAGACTCTTTGAACGGCTGTGTGCATCTTCGCTATGCAGAGGTCGGGTGTAATTACTTTTTATGAGTAATAAAGCGCCCATTATCAAAAATAAATCTCATGAATTGTATGTGACCGTCCATGGCTGCCGAGGGTGGAACTACAAAAGGACACATGTGCGGGTTTGTGGAGAAGGGTGTCGATTATCTTGGATCATCAACTAGGCCCCATACACATGTTCATGGGTTTGTCGCTATAGTTCGTGTTATCCACGACGACGCTGGTGGCCGGAGCGAGGTGGTTCTTATGGAGCGAAGACGTTGGTTCAGAGGTGGTGTATATGTCGTTCTTCTCTGACTTCATCGATGGGAGGTGGCGTATCTTGGTACAAGATAGTACGGGGACGTCCCCCGATCGATATGCCACAACGACATGTGCTTCGCTTTCTGCAGCAGCCTGTTCATCGACTCGCAAAGCCTTGTTGGCGCCAATACATTTTTGGTACTTGCAATGGTGGAGGCTCGACTCTTTTCGGCGGCGCCGGAGTCGGGCGGTGAAGGCTGGCTATGTTGGGTGCAGAAAAATCCTAGAGATTGTTTTGTATTTCTCGGTCTTTTCAAATTTTATCTGCACAGGTGTTGCTTCGCTTAACTTGATTTTTGATTAATAAAATATATGATTTCTCTAAAAAAAGACCAAATTTCAACGGTAACGTTGACGCCATCGATGACGTTAATTCGATTACTTCTTGTTGCGACGTCTGAACTTTATACATCCGTGGTGGCCTCTTGGGGGGAGATGGGTAGCCAATGCTAAAGCAGAAAGCACTTGTTTATTCTGCCATCTAGAGGCCTGATTGCTACTGATAATATTGTGGAATGAGGGAGCCAATGATCGGGAATATGATATGAGGCCATCGATGACGTATAATCTCTAGCTGCGGCAGCCTGTATCGCTCAAAGAAACATCCGTTCGTGCAGATTGCAGAACAAAGACAGATTTCCACACAAGTAGGACAAGAAAACGACAGTCTCTGGTGGCTTGATTTGTTAGTCCAGAGTCCAGACTGATAGCCGTCGGTCGCGTCAGCGAGCATGACGTTCACGATGACCTGGCCGATGAAATCCAGTCATCTATTTATTCGGTCTCCTCCCCAACACCAGAGATCAGACAAGTGACCTCCGGCATCAGTAACTCAACCTACTCACAGAGTCTGTCATAGCACAGCAGCCCGAATCGGACCCGAGATCAAGAAGCATGGGAACCGTGGCGGCGCCAGCGTCAGCGACGCCCACCGTCCTCCGCGTGGCCGCCTTCAGCGGCTCCCTCCGCAAGGATTCCTGGCACACCGGCCTCATCCGAGCCGGTAAACTCATTCATCCAGATCACGGTTTCACCGGTGCAGTAGACGCACACACCATTCATCCTGGAACCGTCTGTTGTCCCTTGATGGTTTGTCTTTTCTCCCAAATGTAGCCGAGGAGCTGTGCGAGGAGTTCATCCCGGGGCTGATCATCGACCACGTCGACATCTCCAACCTGCCAATGGCCAACCCGGACCTCGAGACCGACGGCGGCGACGGCTTCCCGCCGGAAGTCGAGGCGTTCCGCGCCAGGGTCCTCGCCGCCGACTGCTTCCTCTTCGCCTCGCCCGAGTACAACTACTCCGTCACCGCCTCGCTGAAGAACGCGCTGGACTGGGCGTCGAGGGGCAGTGTCAAATGCTGGGCTGACAAGGCCGCGGCGATCGTCTGCGCGGGATACGACTTCAACGGCGGGAGGGGGTCGCTCCACCTCCGCCAGATCGGGATCTACCTCGACATCCACTTCATCAACAAGCCGGAGCTTCACGTGAGGATGTACGATGACCCGCCCAGTTTCGACGCCGACGGCAACCTCACCGACGCAAAGAACAGGGAGCGCCTCAAGAAGGTGCTCCTGTCGCTCCAGGCCTTCGCGCTCAGGCTCCAACCCAAGCAAGCCTAAGTGGTGAAGAAAAAACCCGGAGGAAGCGTATGTAACCATTACGTATGTGCTGCATTACTACCATGTCCCGTGTTTGTGCACCATTGCTGTACTTTTACTCTGCATTACTATACCCTGCGTCGTATTTCTACACAAGTGTTTCCGGTCTTTTAGACAAAAGGTAGTGCTAGTGTAAGCGTGTGACAGCAATAAATCGCTATTGTGTGCTATGTTTGGCTTAGCTTAATAAATTAAATATTTTGTGCTGTTAGTATAATTCCATCATTCTTTTATCTATTTTTTTGTTACCACGTTCTTTTGTTGTATCTGTGATGCTGGGTCAGCTAGACTCCTCATGTCTCTGAATCCTTTTTCTTTACCCTCAAGGCCAACCTAGTAGTTTTAAAGATTAGTCGATGATTTTATTTAATTATATACGAGCCTGTTCGATTCAATTACTGCACAAGTGTTTGTGCTCTTCTAAGCGTGTGACAGTAATAAACCGCTAGAGATTTGATCAATCCTATGTATCTAGTACTTGCTTTGCTTGGTAAATTCAACATTTTCATAGTTATTCAACATTTTATGCTCTTCGCATTTATTCCATCATTTTCATCATCCTTTTTTTTTCTCTTTCTATTCCCACGTTTTTGGCATATTTGTGTTGCTGGGACAGGTCGACTCCTGATATCTCGAATCCATTTTCTTTATCTTCAAGGCTAAGATGATTGTTTTAAAGATTACTAGACCATGATTGATGGTTTGAGAACATATGGACAATTCTATGTTATGTTAAAAGATGTATTTTTATCTGGGGTGTAATGGGCTACATAAGTTTTGCTTTTTAACCCTTATAAGCTTGTGGCATGTGAACGTTACATTTTGGCTGCATTCCGTTGATCGTTAGCTGACTTTGTCTATCTAGTTAGTCGAAATGGCAGTGGAAAGAAAGGTCCTGGTATATTATGATTTTCAGTTACCATAAATTATGTTTTGTAATTAATAAAAACAACGAGTTGGCAATGTAGAAAAGAAAATTGTATCTCAGTTGCCAACTCGATGTCTTTTCTTCAACTACTTTTTTTTACGCATCGGATGCTTGGTATCCATGAGCATGAATGAATTATTTGACATGTTCGTTGCTACAAACCTACAGTAGCCCCGTTTGTTCTCTCTACATCAGTATAAGAGAATTGCATTCGGTGCTTGAAGGAAAGAAGGACCGGCGGCAGCAGTGGCAAGAAGTAATTGACTCTATATGTAGACATAGCTATTAAATTGTTTTGATCATGGTCAGCCTCTAAATTTATTTTGTATGTTGGTTCATACACACACTGGTAGAAAAACAGGCTTCCGGTGAGCCCCATAAGTCGCGAAGCTGTAGGAACCGCGACTAATGGGACCTTTAGTCGCGGTTCGGGAGGCGAACCGCGACCAAAGGCCTGGGCCCAGGGCGCTCGGTGGCCAGCCGGTGCACGTGGGGGCTTTAGTCGCGGTTGGCCAGGCCAACCGCGACTAGCAGTGCCCGAGGGCCTTTAGTCGCGGTTGGCCGGCCAACCGGGACTAAAGCCCCCCCCCTATATATACCCAGCCAGCAGCCAACACTTAGCCATTTGGAGCCATTCTCTTCACAAACTTCACAAGTGGGTGTTAGGTTTGCTTTTGGTTCCTCTTATGCACATAAGGTGTTTGATGAAATGCCCCAAGAGCATGAAACAAACATGATATGAAGTGTTGGAGCCACACTTGAGCTTTCTCATTTATTTTTTCCTCCTCGATCGCGGTTAGCAACTTGAACCTTTGATGTGTCTTTGATAAAATATGCATGTGTGTGTAGTTCATTGTTTAATTTATATTGTTTGTAGCTAGTTAGTTTAACAAATGCATGATGGTTAATTATATATTTTATATTATAATAATGCAGATGAATCGACAATGGATGTACGGTAACCGACTCTCCGGCGAGTTCAGTACAGGTTTGAAAGATTTCCTCGTAGTGGCTAATGCGAACAAGCAGGGGGGTTTTGTTATCTGTCCATGTGTTAACTGTAAAAATCAGAAGGGTTACTCTTCCTCAAGAGATGTTCACATGCACCTGCTTCGGCACGGTTTCATGCCAAGCTATAATTGTTGGACCAAGCATGGAGAAAGAGGGGTTATAATGGAAGAAGATGAAGAAGGGGATGATTTCATCGATGAAAGCTATCTTGCTCATTTCGGTGATACTTTCATGGAGGATGCTGAAGGTGAAGGGGAAGGTGAAGGGGAAGGTGAAGAAGAGGCACGTGATGATCCCGTTGATGATCTTGGTCGGACCATTGCTGATGCACGGAGACGCTGCGAAACTGAAAAAGAGAGGGAGAATTTGGATCGCATGTTAGAGGATCACAGGAAGGCGCTGTACCCCGGATGCGATGATGGTCTGAAAAAGCTGGGCTGCACACTGGATTTGCTGAAATGGAAGGCACAGACAGGTGTAGCTGACTCGGCATTTGAAAACTTGCTAAAAATGTTGGAGAATATGTTTCCAAAGAATAACGAGTTGCCCGCCACTACGTACGAAGCAAAGAAGGTTGTCTGCCCTCTAGGTTTAGAGGTTACGAAGATACATGCATGCATCAACGACCGCATCCTCTACCGCGGTGAATACGAGAATTTGAATGAATGCCCGGTATGCACTTGCATTGCGTTATAAGATCAGAGGCGATGACCCCGGTGACGATGTTGAGGGCCGGAAACCCGGGAAGAGGGTTCCCGCCAAGGTGATGTGGTATGCTCCTATAATACCACGGTTGAAACGTCCGTTCGGGAACAAAGAGCATGCCAAGTTGTTGCGATGGCACAAAGCGGACCGTAAGTCGGACGGGGAGTTGAGACACACCGCAGATGGAACGCAATGGAGAAAGATCGACAGAGAGTTCAAAGATTTTGCAGCTGATGCAAGGAACATAAGATTTGGTCTAAGTACGGATGGCATGAATCCTTTTGGCGAGCAGAGCTCCAGCCATAGTACCTGGCCCGTGACTCTATGCATCTACAACCTTCCTCCTTGGTTGTGCATGAAGCGGAAGTTCATTATGATGCCAGTGCTCATCGAAGGTCCGAAGCAACCCGGCAACGACATCGATGTGTACCTAAGGCCATTAGTTGATGAACTTTTACAGCTGTGGGGCAGACCTGGTGTCCGTGTGTGGGATGAGCACAAAGAAGAGGAATTTGACCTACGAGCGTTGCTTTTCGTAACCATCAACGATTGGCCTGCTCTTAGTAACCTTTCGGGATCTGTCAAATAAGGGATACAATGCATGCACGCACTGCTTACATGAGACTGAAAGTGTACATTTGCCAAATTGTAAGAAGAACGTGTACCTTGGGCATCGTCGATTTCTTCCGAAAGGTCATCCGAGTAAGAAAGAAAGGCAAGCATTACAACGGCAAGGCAGATCACCGGCCGAAGCCTGCGGAACACTGCTGGTGCCGAGGTATTTGATATGGTCAAGGATTTGAAAGTCATCTTTGGAAAGGGTCTGGCGGACAATCGGTTCCGAAGGGAGCCGACGGGCACGTAGCCATGTGGAAGAAGAAATCTATATTACGGGAGCTAGAATATTGGAAAGTCCTAGAAGTCCGCTTCGCAATCGACGTGATGCACGTTACGAAGAATATTTGCGTGAACATCCTAAGCTTCTTGGGCGTGTATGGGAAGTCAAATGATACAAAGGAAGCACGGCGGGACCAGCAAAGTTTGAAAGACCACGATGACCGGCATCCGGAACGGTTTCAAGGTCGTGCCGGCTACGCTCCGACCAAAGAAGAGAAGGTCATCTTTTTTGAATGCCCGAGCGGTATGAAGGTCCCGTCGGGATTCTCGTCCAATATAAAGGGAATAATAAACATGGCGGAGAAAAAGTTCCAAAACCTGAAGTCTCACGACCGCACGTGATTATGACGCAATTGCTTCCGATTGCTTTGAGGGGCTCCTGCCGGAAAATGTTCGAGTAGCCATTGTGAAGCTATGTGCATTCCTCAATGCAATCTCTCGGAAGGTAATCAATCCAGAAGTTCTACCACGGTTACTGAACGATGTGATCCAATGTCTTGTCGGTTTCGAGTTGGTGTTCCCGCCATCCTTCTTCAATATTATGACGCACCTCCCGGTTCACCTAGTCGATGAGATTTCCATTCTCGGTCCTGTATTTCTACACAATATGTTCCCCTTCGAGAGGTTCATGGGAATATTAAAGAAATATGTTCGTAACCGTGCTAGGCCGGAAGGAAGCATCGCCAAGGGCTATGGAAATGAGGAGGTAATTGAGTTTTGTGTTGACTTTGTTCCGACCTTAAGCCGATTGGTCTTCCTCAATCGCGGCACGAGGGGAGACTAAGTGGAAAAGGCACGATCGGAAGGAAATCAACGATATGTATGGATGGCCATTCTCCGACCGAAGCACACCACACGGTTCCGACCAATTCCAGCTTGGTGGCTCCGTACTTTGAGAAACACAAGAATATTTTACGCTCGGACAACCACAGGAAGCCTGAATCCTGGATTAGGAAGGCCCACATGGAGACTTTCGGCGGTTGGTTGAGAAAACATTTAATGAGTGACGATCATGTTGTAGATCAGTCTGTACATGTTGGCCAAGACACCATCTTCGACTATAACGACTTTCCAAGGGTACGAGATAAATGGGAATACATTTTACACGATCGCCCAAGATAAAAAGAGCACCAACCAAAACAGTGGTGTCCGCTTTGATGCAGCAACCGAGAATGGGCAAAAGGTCACATATTATGGTTACATAGAGGAGATATGGGAACTTGACTATGGACCCTCCTTTAGGGTCCCTTTGTTCCGGTGCAAATGGTTCAAGCTAACGGGAGGTGGGGTAAAGGTGGACCAGCAATACGGAATGACAATGGTGGATTTCAACAATCTTGGTTACCTTGACGAACCATTCGTCCTAGCGAAAGATGTCGCTCAGGTTTTCTATGTGAAAGACATGAGTAGCAAACCGAGGAAACGGAAAGATAAAAAACGATCAGTACATCATGCGATGATCCAAAGCGCCACATTGTTCTTTCAGGGAAAAGAAACATCGTGGGAGTGGAGGACAAGACAGACATGTCAGAAGATTATAATATGTTTGCTGAAATTCCGCCCTTCAAAGTGAACACCGACCCAAGCATTAAGTTAAATGATGAGGATGCTCCATGGATACGGCACAATCGTAAGCAAGCAGGGACACAAGGGAAGAAATGATGTGTAATAATTTATTGTACCAAACTTTGTTGAATGAATCATGTGAATTATATTACCCGTGATGTGTTTGGTGTCCATTTTCGAATGATTCAATTGACTCGAGATAGCACTGATGATACATGAAATTTGGAGTGACTAAGTCATACTCCTGCATACATGAAATTTGGAGTGACTAAGTCATACTCCTGCATACAGGAAATTTGGAGTGACTAAGTCATACTCCTGCATACATGAAATTTGGAGTGATTTAGTCATACTCCTGCCTAGGCGTATAATATGCATACTCGTAGTCTTCATAGCCGCCGCCGTTGTACTCGGTAGTCGTCGCCTTCTAAGTTGCCGGCGTCGTCGTCGCTGCTGTCGTCGGCTGTCGTCGGGCGGCGCTCGTGGCTCGAACCGAGGGTAGCGCAGGCGGGGGATATCGCCGGCCGTGATGTAGTCCATGACGCTCCGCGAGTCCGGCCGTACCACCATAGCCGACGGCCGGCCTCGTGGAAGTTTCCGGGAGGCGGACCGTCCTCCTCATACCACGGCGAGCGCCCTCTCACGCCGATTGATGAAGAAGGCGTCCCAAGTATGCTGGTTATCGGGATGCCAGCGGGGATTCATCCGCTGCTTCGGCGTGAGGTCGAGGTAGTAGTGGTTCGTGATGGCCGCCCGGCGCGCAGTACCATGAGGGACGGGAGGGACCGGCACGCCGCCGGCGCTTAGGCTCCAGCCGGCGGGGACGCGGTAGCCCGGTGGGCAAGGGTAGTTCGAGGCGCAAAGCTCCTCCACCTGCTGGTAGGTTAGAGTGGGTGCGGTGGAAGCCATGAGAGAGTGATGAGAGATTGTAGAGATGTGATAATGCTGGCCAAGCCGGGCTACATATATGTAGTGACAAATGGCGGGAAAAATGGGAGCGGGAAGACGGGGAGGCGGGAAGAAAGTGGCGGGAAGAAAGAGGCGGGAAGAAATTGGCGGGGAAGAAATGGGCGGGAAGAAAGAGGCGGGAAGACAGGGAAGAAATGGCGGGAAGAGGGGGTCGGCGGAAAGACAGAGGGGGTCGGCGGAAAGACAGAGGCGGGAAGAGGGGGTCGGCGGAAAGACAGAGGCGGGAAGAGGGGGCCAACGAGAAGACAGAGGCGGCCGGGAAGAAATTTTGAATTGAATTAGTTTTATTTTTATGAATTTTTTGATAATTTGTATTTTTAAAATTTTGAATTGAATTAGTTTTATTTTTCTGAATTTTTTGATATATTATTTGTATTTTTAAGATTTTGAATTGAATTATTTTTATTTTTATGAATTTATTGATATATTATTTGTATTTTTAAGATTTTGAATTGAATTAGTTTTATTTTTCTAAATTTTTTGATGTATTATTAGTATTTTTAAAATTTTGAATTGAATTAGTTTTATTTTTCTGAATTTTTTGATATATTATATGTATTTTAAACATTTTGAAATGAATTAGTTTTATTTTTCTTAATTTTTTGATATATAATTTGTATTTTTAATATTTTGAAATGAATTAGTTTTATTTTTCTGAATTTTTTGATATATTATTTGTATTTTTAAAGTTTTGAATTTAATTAGTTTTATTTTTCTGAATTTTTTGATATATTATTTGTATTTTTAAAGTTTTGAATTTAATTAGTTTTATTTTTCACATTTAGAAAACGAAATAATTTCGAAAAAGGCCTTTAGTCGCGGTTGGCCAGGCCAACCGCGACTAAAGGTCGTTTTCCGCGGGAACCTCAACCGCGGGGCGAAAAAAGGCTTTAGTCGCGGTTGGGGTCACCAACCGCGACTAAAGGGGTACCTTTAGTCGCGGTTGGGGACCCCAACCGCGACTAAAGGTGGGTCCTATAAAAACTTGCCGCGCGAACCGCCACGGCACTTCTTCTTCTCCGCGCGATCCAGAGTACTGCTGCGCTCCTCGACGCCGCCGCCCTCGACGCCTCCGCCCTCGCCGACGCCCGCTGCTGCCGCCACACGCCGACGCCGTCTTCCGCCGCCGACGCGAAGCTCGTACGTCGCCGTCATCCGCCGCCGCGCGCGCCTCTCCCCCGGCCTTCTCTCACTTCGCGCGCGGCGCCGCCACACTACCGCGCCGCCGCGCGCTGCTCTCGGGCGCCCCTTGACGCCGCCCTCGACGCGCTGCTCTCCCGCGTTGCGCCGCCGCCGCCACACGCCGCGCCGCGCCGCCGGCCGGTTACCGCCGTCGATCCGAGCCACCGGCCAGAGAGAGAAGGGGGCCGGGGAGACCCGCGGAGAGAGAGAGAGAGGCCGGAGATCAGAGAGGCTGCCCCGGCCCTTTTTTTTTAGTTTTTTTTCTTGTTAAAAATATGTGTGTACTAAAATTTCACTTAAAAAGGAACTAATTAAAATTTGACTTAAAAAACTAAATAATTGATACTTAAAATTTACTAAATATATAATTGAGACTTAAAATTTTGAGACTTAAAAAACTAAAAAAAGACTTAAAATTTGAGACTTAAAATTTGAGACTTAAAAATTTGAGACTTAAAATTTGAGACTTAAAATTAACTAAATAATTTGAGACTACAATTTGACTTAAAAAACAAATAATTGAGACTTAAAATTTAAGACTTAAAATTAACTAAATAATTTGAGACTACAATTTGACTAAATAATTTGAGACTACAATTTGACTTAAAAAACAAATAATTGAGACTTATAATTTCCCCACCGGCGCCACACAGACAGGGGGAGAGGGAGGCCGGCGGCCGGCCGGGGGCGCGCGCCACACACACACATGCAATCGCTAGGCGCCCCTGCCTCTCTCGTTTTTTTGTTTTGTT
Source organism: Lolium rigidum (assembly GCF_022539505.1). NCBI lineage: Eukaryota > Viridiplantae > Streptophyta > Magnoliopsida > Poales > Poaceae > Lolium > Lolium rigidum. The sequence continues at coordinate 24,910,762 of NC_061513.1, forward strand.
TTTTTTTGTTTTTTTAACTTAACTAAAAATTTGTATACTAACAAAATTTTGACTTAACAAAATTTAACAAATATGTAATATATAGTATAATGTATATAATTTTGTACTCCCCTCGAAATTTTGACATAACAAAATTTTACTTAACAAAAATGTGTTAGGTTAACAAAAATTTACACATGTAATAGTAACTAAAATTTTACTTAACAAAATTTAGACTTAATGTAACTAAAATTTGACTTAACAAAATTTAGACTTAATGATCAAAATTTTACTTAACAAAATTTAGACTTAATGATCAAAATTTTAACTTAAGAAAAAATTTACACCGGTCTCTCGGTCACCGCCACCGGTCTCTCGGTCACCGCCACACCGGTCTCTCGGTCACCGCCACACCGGTCTCTCGGTCACCGCCGCCGCCGCCCTCGCCCATGGCACCGCCACCGCCCTCTCGGTCACCGCCACACCGGTCTCTCGGTCACCGCCACCGGTCTCTCGGTCACCGCCACACCGGTCTCTCGGTCACGCGGTCACTGCGTCCCCCTTTCGCCACCGCCACCGGTCTCTCGGTCACGCGGTCACTGCGTCCCCCCTTTCGCCACCGCCGTCGCCCTCTCTCTTTATATGTAGAAGAGATATGATAATGCTGGCATATACACAATTAATTTGTTTTGACTACATGTTTTCAGGACTGACATATGGCGGACGATAGAGCTGACCCGATTCTGGCCAACTATGATCCGGACGCTGAAGACCATATGTTCGGCATCATAAAAGGCGATATTCTATATGTGCCGACCGGAGAAGAAGAAGATGATATCTCTTTTTATCTGAACCTGGACGGTGAAGATGAAGGGCGCCGTCGAGCAAGATGATGCCGAAGAAACGTCGATAAACGACGATCTTCAATTGGAAGTAGCAACCACCTCCGGCGCCGAGGTATATATATATACATATTGAGCGTCCGGTGATACAAACTAACCGATTTGAATAAATGTGTGTGTACTAACGCGCGCGACTCTCTTTCTTATTTTAGCCCTCGGCCGGATCGTCGAAAAAATCGAGTACGTCGTCAAAGCGTGGCGCAACCAAGACGATGAAACCAAACGAAACATGCACCATCGAGGTTGTCGATGAAGAAACCGGCAGGCCGCCGGAGCCCAGCAAGAACGCCACCAAGTTTATCGGCCAATGCGGAGCCGTTGTTAGAGACAACGTCTCGATCACCGTCCGAGAGTGGAATGAGCCAAAGAAGGCACGTCTTGGTTTCACTTTTGTCGCTAAGAGAACAAAAAAAGATTGCTTCAACAAGCTTATGGAACATTTCGTTCTACCTCCGGAATACCGCAAATACGATGAGGCGGGTAACAAGATTCGGGAAAACAAGGAGAGGTGCAAGCTAGTCAAACGAGTTCGCTCTTTCTAAGATGGCCAACGCATTCCGGAAATACAAGCAAAATCTAGCCCATGACTTTGTCAAGCAGGGCAAGACTCCGGATTTCAAAGGACAATATGAGAAACTGCAACGTGATTGGCCAGATTTTGTGAAGCAAAAGAAATCGGAGCAGTTCCTTGAAATATCGAAAAAAAATAAGGAGAATGCGGCCAAGAAGGAGTACAATCATATTATGGGGCCAGGAGGGTATCGCTTTTGGCAGCCTAAGTGGGAGAAGATGGAGACCGAGGCCGAGGGCGCGAGGAATCCATCCGAGTACGGAGGGATGGGACCCAAGGGCCAAAAGGCTGGTGGTACGGGCATGGGGGATCGCTGAACCCGGAGACATGGGAGTGTGTTTATCGGGGCAAAATAATTACACCCACCCAAAAGCTTATTGAGGCAATGAGGGATGCTCAAGAGGGAGGATCAAGTTCAACGGAGAGAACGACGCCACGACAAAAGCCCTCGGGAATCCTGAACACGGAGGACGTATACGAGGCATGGGGCCCATTCCGTGGAAAGTAGGGTTCCCCCAGAACGATGACCCGTACGGTTACAGAAGCCGTAAGAGAAAGATGGATCGGGATGTAGATGTTGTGGCGAAGTTGGTAACGGAAATGGATGTGATGAAGAAAACCGTGAGTGTACTAGTCGCCGAAAGAGATGCAGCTCGGGCGCAGCATGAAGATCATCCAATGGATCTCGGAAGCCAGCAGCGGAGAAGAAGCAGCGTGGCTTCCACGGAGGCCTCACCGGGCTGGTGCACCGACGATCGAAATTACTGCACCGGAGCCTGCGGTGGTCGAAATTACTGCACCGGAGCCTCCTCGCTACCCCGTGGACGATATAAAGGAGATGAAAGCATGTCATCTGTATTATCCTATCGGGAACATGTCCATGGGTAGCCATCGGCAGTGCTTTACCACCTGGAGCACTCCACCACAACAACCCCATTCAAGATGGCTATGCTCATGTCACGGTGGAGGAGATAGTCCAAGGGTTTGAGGACCTGGACATTGACATTGCTACACCTGAAGGGGTGAAAAGACTTGGAGATGTCAAGCGCCAGTTCATTCTATGGCAGAAGAAATTTATCAAGTTTCCAGGCGAGGCGCCAACAAGTCCACCCCCCTACGGTGGTGGTGGTGGCGGTGGCGGTGGCGGTGGCGGTGACGGTGGCGGTGGCGGTGGTGGTGGTGGTGCTTCACCTACACCTCCTTCACGTCAGCCGACGCCGCCCCCCAATTCACCTCCGGCGGGTAGCGGACGCCGCCCCCGGTCCTCGTCCGGCGGGTGATCGGCGGACACCGCCCCCCAATCCACCTCCGGCGAAGAAGCGAAGCGAGTCCTGGGTTATTAACCCGGACCCTTATGTACCTAGAACCACAAAGATACCGAGCCATCATCGAAGCCTCTCATCCCGAGGCCTTGGGAACTTAGTGTCGAGGAAAATGCAGCGGCCGTGGCTGCTCAGCATGAGAAATGGAAGGAGGACTGCAAGAAGAAAAGAGAGGGCGAGCCCAAGCCAGTATATTCTGAGAAGCAAAAGCAGTGGGCTAAGTCATTTTTGAACACACCGTTCCAAGCCGCGAAGAATCTGCCTGACGACTATTTACGTGAACTTCATAGGCAAGCAGTCGCGTTCAAGAGGAACCAAGAGTTGGCGGAGAAGAAAGCCTTGGAGGAGGAGGCCGAGAAAAAATTAGAAAGGGGGAAAGAAGTTGCCCAGCTCGGGGAACAAAGTAAACAATCGATCGCCCCGCTCATAGTGCAAGCCGCCGGTCCGGATGCCCCCGATATCATAGCAGCTGCGGCAGCACATGGATTGACCGTAACGAGTGCCGAGAGAACAAGCGGCCGACTTAGGTATCACTCTTCGTGCACTGTTAGGCCTTGATGAGGCGCCAATGAAGGACGTAGTATTTACATATGTGAAGAATGGCCCTCTCGTCGAGCCTGCGCAGGAAGAGGATCTACCTCGACAAATGAAAGGTCCGCTAAATTGGTACAAGGGTTACATAAAACTTAAAAACGCCAAAGACTATATTTATGCGGAAGTTAGATATGAGCATCACTTCAAACATTACTATATACAAATTCATCGGAGTGAATTGTTCCAGCTGTTCAATCTGCGCGACCTCGACAAATCTATCATCGGTTGCTACGTTACGTAAGTGATTTATTAATTTCTACCCCATCTCGTTCATTGCCTGCACTATATATATATATATTGTCCTAACTATCTTGTTGTGTACGCTATTATGCAGAATGAAGAAGCGGGAAATGCGAATAAGGAACATCCATGATGTTGGGTTCATTGACCCACAAATCGTTAATTTATATGTGTTACAACACCACCCCGCCGACGTGGAGGAAGACCTGTGGCGGTTTCTTTCAAAGCAGGAACTCAAAAGTGATATTCTATTTCCTTACCATTTTGGGTGAGTGTTTCTGTCTTGAGCACATTCTGTTTTGTTTACTCCATGCATGGTATGTGGCTAATCGATGAGTTATGCATGACTGTGCATGTATCGTATCCGCAGGTTCCACTGGATTCTTATGGTAATTCAATTTCACACCTCCTCAGTTCTCGTCCACGACTCTCTGAATATGGATACGACGCTTTGGGCCGACATGAGAAAAATGATGCAAAAGTAATTATTTTCATTCATTTGCGCTCTATATCGATCGGCCTATTTCGTTCATCATTTCCTAATATCAAGTAACTAATTAATAACTCTCTTGTTCATTTAATTTTCTTTGCCTCGTAGGGTTTGGAGACGGTTCGTAGATACCAAGGTCGGTGAATTCAAAAAAGAGCTACATTTTAAAATGGCGGTGCGGACGGCCGGGGATATTCAGCCACCGGGGACCAATCTATGTGGATACTATGTTTGTGAGAGGATCCGGAGATACTGCAATGAGCGGGACCGGAAGTGTGAGAAGCACATCATGAGGAATAACCTCCGGAAGACGCTTAGTCCGGAAGCTCGCTTCCGACCACTTCAAGAGGAACTAGCTGGATGGTTGGCGAGGAAGTCATCGATCCTAGAGGAGAACACCATTACGATGACGTTGAACTTCATATGCACTAAATTATGGATGGAAACTTGTTCAAAATTGTATATGGTCATCCGATATTGAATATATATTGTATATTCCTCTTGAATTCTTTTTGGTTCTAATTTCAAATTTGTTTGAAATTGTACATTCATATGCATGTATGTAGTGCCGTAGAATATGTGAAACTCCTTCAAAATTAAAACCCAAAAGAAATAAAACAATACAAATTAAAAAGAAACCAGATTTAGGGGGAGGGGGGCTAAACCCTAAACCTCGCGGAGGCCTTTAGTCGCGGTTGGCCAGAAGAACCGCGACTAAAGGTCCCTCCGCCTGGCGCTCGCACAGCGGCCCATGTGGATGGGCCTTTAGTCGCGGTTCGTAAGGAACCGCGACTAAAGGGGGGGGGGGCCTTTAGTCGCGCTACTTTGGTCGCGGTTGCGCAACCGCGACTAATGGCAGTTGCGAACCGCGACCAAAGCCCCTTTTTCCACCAGTGAGATAACCTGGCGGTTGTAGCAACATCTCCAGAGTTTACTAAAATAATGACATCCAACATCTATCTTATGGGACATTTAACAATTAATGCTTGCATAATGTCCTCTAGACTGAATGACACATCATCTATCCAAAAGAATGCTGAAAACAACATCCAGTTTGAACTGAAGCTGATGTGCATGCAAAATGCAACATGAGGAAAGAAAGCATACAAAAAACAACTCCATATGCAGGCATGAGTTTCCAACGTCTTCATTTGCTTATATACCACGCACCGGCTTGAGGACGAGATTCAGGAGGAGGATGTAGTCAATCAGTGGGAGGTACCATCCTCCGTGGTTGTCAATGGTACCACATCTAGATGTAGAGGCTTTGGCTGTAGGGTTCAATGGAGGGCGGTGGCTACGGGAGGGAGAAAGAGGAAGAATGGCGTAGTAGCTAGGGTGCAACAGGTAGGGCGGGACTGTCCTCGCCTTTTATCAGGGGCCGTGCTTTTCCGCACCGCACGCCGCATGCAAAATCCCGCGCGAGATGTCTAATCCTTTATATTTCGGGAATCAACCAATTGCCAAAAAAAGGAAAGGAGAAGTGGTTGGAGGTGACTTCGGTTTAACTCAATGTAGGTCAACCTCGGTGTAGCCAGACCCAAAACTGAAACGTCAACCAAACATGCCCTATGTGGTGACTTCGATGGAAAACTAATACAAGGCTAGCCCCATTTGTTCTTCAATTCAAAGCTGCTATATAAACCAAAAACTATTTTGCTCGGCCTTACTGACTTATAAAGCTAGCGGCCATATACCAAGCCCCTCGAGCGAAACTGGACTCATTAGATCTAAACTGCCACCTGTCAAAAGGTGAAAAGAGTTTACCCATAAACATGTCGCATAGAATTATTTTTCCTATATTGTGGTGTGGCATGGAAGAGTACCACTTTCTCCACAGAAAAAGAGAGAAATTTAGAGTAGCCATGGACGGCTAATTTCGGAGCAATATTTTAGGTCCTCCTCCCCGGCTGCTGGCTGCTGCTTCGATCCGACCATTCCAGCGATGGTTGGGTGAGGTGCCTCCCTTGTATATTTTTGTGGCAGAGTCATGGAGCTGGTGGATGTCATTTGATCTTCAGTTGGCAAAGCAGATTAATCAACCATTAACAAACCAAAAGATGGTAGCACTAAACCACTAGGCGGCTAGGCGCCGAAACATAGCGTCAAACACATCAATTAGTTTTGGCTCAAATTACAGTGAAGAATACTAAATGCACGTATGCAAAATGGGAGCAAGGTGGTCTGTGAAACAAGCCAATCTAAGCAAATTTTTCAGGTACCAAATATGGATACTAATTTCATTCATCTTGGTCATCCTCTAATTATTCCAGGTAAAGACAGGAACGTTGCCTATAACTTTGTATTAGATAAATTCAAATTTAAGCTCTCTACTTATAAGGCTGACCACCTCTCTCATGCAGCAAGACTTGAGCTAATAAAATCTGTATTCTCCTCCATTCCGGTTTATTATATGTCTAACATTCTTTTCACCAATAAATTTATTGCAAAAATTAGAACCATTATTAGGAATTTCTGGTGGACAGGTATTAGAGGAGAGACAAACTCAAAAAGTCTTTGCTTAAGAGCATGGAAGGACATTTGCAGCCCGAAGAATGAAGGAGGACTAGGAATTAGGAATCTACAAGCTATGAATCAGAGCTTAATTCTCATGACTACTTGGCGAATTGCAGATAACAAAGAAAATTTTCTCCATCTTGTCCTTAAATCTAAATATTTTCCTGATTCTTCTATTTGGAGACCTGATGCTAACGTTCCTAAATCTGCTTTCTGGTCCTCTGTTTTAAAAATTCTTCCGATCCTCAAACAAAACTCTTTCTATCAAATTTCGGCTGGTAATTTATCCATATGGAGCTCACCATGGTGTCAAGGCTGGACTAACATTTATGATGCTTTGATTATACAAGAACCTGGTTTTACTTATCCTGCGCAGGTAAAAGATCTTTGGATGCCAAACCAGAAGGAATGGAACACGAGCCTTATAGACACACTTTTTCAAGAACCTCTTGCTTCTTCTATCAAGCAAACAATCATTGTAAATTCTCAAGAAGAAGATTTTCTATGTTGGAGACCAACACCAGATGGAAAGTGCAATTCGAAGACGGCTTACAAATCATGCCTGCAACAATTATATGAGGATGGCGAACCAAAGCCTACACAAGTAAGCTCTCAAACGATACAACTCCTTAAACTCATATGGAAGAACAAACAGATAACTCCTAGAGTCCAAACATTTGGATGGAGACTTTTGCGCAGAGCGATGCCGACTGGAGCAAGAGCTGGTAAATATTCTAAACACAAAAGCAAACTTTGTTGTAGATGTGCAAATGAAGAAACAGATATCCATCTCTTCTTTCTCTGCCCTTATGCTAGAGCTGCTTGGTTTGCTGATCCTTGGTTCTTGAAAATTGATCAAATGGTTCATATTAATAGCTCTCTTACACAAATTCTTCAAAACCTGCTCAATATGCATCATCCTAACGGCTCCATGCAAAACATTCTTACTTTTCTTTGGTGTATATGGAAGGCCAGGAACGACTGTCTTTTTAATAAAAAAGATAGACATCCATCACATATTATTCATATGGCTAACTCTATTATCAACAACATGGAAATGATAGATGTTGTGCAGGGAATTTTAGAACACAATTTGCCCACAGGTTCAAACCACAAGGCGCATCCACAAGGACCAACACAGGATGGAGAAAAGTTAGAACAAGGACAAACTCTGAAGTCGGATCTTCAAATCACGGGAAGCAAAATTTATACTGATGCTTCTTGGAAGACCAAGAAAATTCCTGGAGCTCAAGGAATTATCTCCACAGGCCTTGGAGTCTTCTGTCATCTTCAGAGGCAGAATGGGGAGGAAAAAATTCTTATCCAAGCTTCTACTCTCAAAAAAGCCCCCTCCTCTCTCATTGTTGAAGCCATTGGACTATCTCTTGGAGCTCAGTTAGCAAACAAAATTGGTCTACATCACATAACCTTCTTGACAGATAATCTCACTCTTGCCAAGGCAGCTGCGGCGAACAAAATATCTGATAAGCAAGTCCCTTGGGAGCTAAGGGAGCAAATTGCAAACTATCAGAAGGCCTCAAGGAACATAGAGAAAAAAGTCTTTCACATTCCCAGAAATCTTAATGGTATTGCTCATGATTGTGCTAAACAGGCAATTAGACAAGATAAGTCTTTGCCTATCTTTTCATGTTCTAATTCAGCTCACTCTAGAATAGGCAATTGCCCTATAGCCTCTACTCTTTCTCAAATTCATCTTCAGGGAATTGTACTACATGCTGTAAACTGTCTTTGAGCTGAATGAAATATTTGGCGCCCCCGGCGCCACCCCTTGTTCCAAAAAAAAAAAAAATTTGGTGACCCAAATCGTACCTGAAACTTCAGATTTATCGTCGTGCGTGCGTCTACATACATTGTACCTTGCGTTTTTGAAAAATAGACTAGTTTGACAAGTTTTGGCGGTGTACAATGCGTCTACAAATTCGAGAGGCAGAGTGGTGAGCAGAGCAGAGCAAAACCCACCCGAAAGCTCACGAGTCACGACGCGCCCTGCACGGCAGGCATCCATCCGAAAGCCAACGCAGCATGGAGGCCGCCGCCGTGAAGCCCATCCTCCGCGTCGCCGCCGTCTGCGGCTCCCTCCGCAAGGCCTCCTACAACCGCGGCCTCCTCCGCGCCGGTACGCTCCCCCATCCCGCCTCTCTCCCTCCTCCTCCTCCTCGCTAACCACTCCGCTGACCTTCTCGCTGTTTCCTCTTCGGGGTTGACCAGCGGCGGAGGTGTGCGAGGAGTCCATCCCAGGCCTGCGCCTGGAGCACGTCGGCATCTCCGACCTGCCGCTCCTCAACACCGACCTCGAGACGGCAGACGGAGGCTTCCCGCCCGCCGTCGAGGCCTTCCGCGACCAAATCCGCGCCGCCGACTGCTTCCTCTTCGGCTCGCCCGAGTACAACTACTCCATCGCAAGTATGTGCTCATTTCCGTGCCAAGACTTCTTTACCTGAAGCTGTATATGTCGCCCCAATTGGCAGCAGCAGCAGAAATCAAGGAAGTGGCGAGGTGGTACCTGATGCCGGCGATGAAGGAAGTGGCAGAAATCAAGAAAGCGGCTAATGTGCGGATCAAACTAATGACTACTTCACCGGCCGTATGAATAAAATGCACTCCAACTAATTAGCCGTGCCCGCGCCCAAGAAAATACAGTAATAAACAAGGTATCGACATGAATTAGTACTTACCGGCTGAAAACCAGTCCCCAATATTTCTCTTGTTTCCGGACTGACTGCTACTACTCAAACGATGACGCATTGATACGCAAAAGAAATCTGCAAAGAAGAGCATCCAAAGATATATGAGAAAAAGAACAAAAAAAAGGGTGACACATCATGAGCAGAAACCATAGATCCTTGAGATTGGTGGATTACCTACTGGATCCCTCCTCTTCACGGACGGGATTAGATCGACGATGAACTTGGCTGCCCAAGAGACCGAGCCGGCGACGGGTAAAGAGTCAAAGTCTAAGTCACACGCGACGCACGCGTTGGTTCTACCCCTCCTCGTATTTATAGACTAGAGCAGACAAGTCTTTGCCGCCACTATTTTCGTTTTCGTCGGCACAATCCCGCTTAAACTAATCGCTGGGGGGCTAAGTGACATACAGGGAAATCATCTCATCTGGAACGATGGACCGTCTAGATGAAAACATCCCACAGATCAATGACATGTCATGTGGTACACCGGAAATGCCCCATAATTACGGGATCTGCATCATAGTTTAATTACGGGATCCTAGTACAACCATCTTTAATTACGGGCCTTCTCCCCCGCGTTTCATGTACTTGTTTGTCTAAGCTGGACCTGGACCTGGACCTGGACCTGGCTATATGCACTCCTTCCACTATTCACGCTCTATCGCAGATTATGCTCGTCTAGATTCTAGGCGTGTTTGCTAAAAATTGCGAAATGGAATGGTTGTAAGGAATTTACGGGACCCTAGTCAACCAGCTTAATTACGGGCATTCTCCCTCGGATTTCCTTTACTTGTTTGTTGTCTATATAAGCTAGCTGGATCTGGACGGCTGCATGGGCTCCTGCCACTATTCACGTTTTGTCGTACGACATTATAGGTTGGGAAGATGGTTATTGTTCTCATTCCATTGTTTGGTAGTAGTACACGGTAAGAAATTGCCAGTGAAATTTTAACGGGAAGTTGTTTTCCCCTACTTGGATCGTGGGTTTACACATGACCATGGGGACGTGGGAAATAGAACGGGATTTGGAGGAGGGAATTTATTACTTGCTCCGCCACAAAAAGATATCTCAACTATGTTAAAAATAGGCATGTGTTTAAGAGTGTAGATACACGTACATTTAGACAAAGTGGAAATATTGTTTTGTGACGGAGGGAGTACGTACGAGATTAGGTTGAGAAGATGATTATTGTTCCCATTCCATTGTTTGGTGCACCATAAGAATTACCAGGAAAATTTTGATGGGAAGCTGTTTTAAAAGCCTTGGATGGTGGTTGGGCATAGGGGCTTCAGCAACAACCAGATCGTTTTTACGAATTTCAACGCCAATTCCCACTACCACTAGCACTTTGCAAGGGTGCCTCGGACAAAAAAAACGTGTAGGAATTTGATATGTTAACTCCCTTTCCCCATCCCTCCTTAACTCATTCCCTCCCACTGTTCAGAGTTTTTGCACAGTTCATAATGCAATAGTTATCTACCGGGGAGCAGCAAAACACATTCAATCCATTATTGAATCTTATCCCGGAGCAAATAGCAAGTACTAACCTAGCTGCTGACTCAAACGTGCATGATTAATCAACTCACACCTAGCTGCTGGCTCGAACTGTGCACATCTGCTACTCCTACATCAATGTCTTGATCGATTTAAGCTTTGCTTCAATTTTTCCTGGTCAAACACTCTTCAGTTTCAGAAAATTTTGGCATGCAATCCACTATTTTCTAGACCAGATCACACAACAAAAATATCAAGATCAAATCTAACATTTCAAAAATAGGATCCAGCTCAGATCACAGAAGAAACAATAGCTACAACACTATTGCATTAATTTAAAGGATTACAGTAATTCCTAGTGCGCCATTGCAATGGTACCTATCATCAATCTTGGAAGCATTTTGAAACAACACAAAAAGCCAGGACAGAAACTCCTTGTCGTCGTCATCAGTAGAAGATCTCCTTGCAGACCCAGGGAGCGTGAGGGTGAGTGGAGCACAATGGCAGCAGTCAACACATGTTCCTCCCGCCTCATCTCAAGCCGCGTGCACTGTTCCTCCTTGAAGATTGTCACAAACCAGAAGATGAATGTAACGCGGCTGGAGTTCTTTGAATAAGAGGACCTGCTCCACCAAGCGGAGCAGACTTATGATAGCGGTTAACCAAAAAAAGATTAAATTATCTTCTCTTGACCATTTTAACAGATCACTGAATCAACAACAAAATTTAATTCCAAAACATAAAACATAAGACCCAATGAAAAGGGTGAGAACACCCTTGCAGAGTGTTTGGCAGCTAAGTTCTACCGAAGCCAGCCATGGAAATTCTTTAATATGCAGTCTTGCCGAATCATCTACGGTTTGATCCGCATAACTCCAAACAACCACAACAGATGTATCAAACATATTTACAAGTGGTAATGTTCAGATGTTTGTATTCAAGTGGCTAACATTCTGTGTACTATCATGCATGTGTTCATGAAAAACAAGTGCAAGTGTATCTTCAGATCTTGGTGCAAAACTTAACTGATGGTGCCATGACAAGCATGGACATATGTCGAGGTATTTTAAAAGCACAACACTAATTCCTTTGAAACGGAGACGACCATAGTGCATAAACACAATTTTCATATAGAGCAATAGACTCAGGAGTTCACCTTTAAGTAGACACATCAAAGAAAATAAATACTTAATGATCCTTCCCAGGATGGTACTCATGGAAAGCAGAGGGCACTGCATGATGATAAGGAAAATTAAGAAACAAATGGAGAGCCAGTAAAGATCAACCTCCGGCAGAAGGAGGATATATGTTGAGATAAAGTAGCTTGTCAATGCTCTTTCTTTTCTTGAGAAACACTTTGTTGATGAGTAACTGTAATTAGGGATATACAGGTGCAAGCGAAGCTACGAACATCTTGCTTCTTATCATCAAAAATTAAGAGTGGCCTACTAGATTGGGAAGCAAATTACCTTGGGGTGGAAGAAAGGCATCTCCCTCCCTGACATCAATGATAACAACGCAAGGAAGTCGAGTGCAAAAAATGAAACGTTGATTCACATTATATTAATATATGATGCATTCTAGACACAACGCCCCAGACTAGAACTAATCTACTATACTCATCCAACCAAATATTGTCATGTGCCTCTGGAACACACAAGAAGAGAAATGCTAGGCCAGAACCAGCAAAGATCAATCAGGAAGAACTAGCACGAGCTACATATTGGCAACATCATCATAGTTAACTACACTAACGGACTATCCCATTACCATCATAATTAACTACATGGTTTGTAGCAGCCAAAATGGACAGTAAATGAGAGCAAAAGGAACAACAGGATGCCAGTATATGGAAAAAAGAAAGGCAACAAACAAGTTTATGAAAGGGACCTCCTCTCTAGAGTCTAAACTTGTCCATGCATGTTGTTCACCATCTCAATTCACCGAGAAGGAATCATGTATATGGATCGTGACTCGGGAAGCCATTGATTTCAGAAACAAATCGTCTTACCTCGGGTGTGTGATGGGACAACATGTCAATGTGTCGCTGCTGTGACGAGTTTGCACTAGGAAGGGGAAAGGAGTCATCAACCTCCAAGCAATAGCCCAGCCATGATCTTTCTAATCAACATCAAATTGTTGGATGGCTGGTAGTACCATTGTTTGTTCGTAAGGGTTCATTGCAGGGCACTTCCTTGTGCCAAATGTAGAAAGGAGTTAATGCATAAACCACATGTGGGTCCCTACTTTATTAATTGGTGCACAACAAGCAATGGCAACCACACTAAGAAGTTGAGAAAATTCACCCTGGTTCACATACTAGGTTGCCCGGATACGGCGATACAGATATGGATACGGATACCGCGATACGTCGATTTTCCAAAAACACGGATACAAAGATACGTTTGTATAACTATAAACATTAAAAACATATATACAAAATAATGATTTTTACGAGAAGAACTACTATGTAGGGGTGCCTAGAGGTTGTTTCCTAAAAGCTTGATAACTCCAGCTTTCTCTTAGTCGCTTCTCCACCTAGCTCTGAAGTAATGATTTAGTTTCTTTTTTAAAAGATGGAAAATAAGCTGCTATGTATGGGATAGGTATCCGCGGGTATCCGATACATATCCTTGTATATCCGATATGTATGTATGCATGAAAAAACACTAGCTACTCAAAGTACATAAGTAGGTACATACATCATGAGATGATAAGCACTAGCTAGTTCAATTTGGGTAGATTTCCAGGTGAAGATGAAATAAAATAGTGCAAAGCTTCTGTCTAGCTAGTTCAATCTAACTAGTGAAAGTGTCAAATGCACCCAGATCCAAGACCACAATCTATGTCTAGCTCAGTACATGGAAAACATGACCTTCAATCTACACAAATGCTCTAGGCCAAATAAAATGATCATTTCACAACAAACGAATTCCCCCATCAGTAGCAATTTCCATTTTTTTTTCTCGCTAAGAGTCGCACCTGCAATTACCACAAACATATCCTAAAAGTAAAAAGACTATCTTGGCCCAGGAAAGAATTAATGAACTCAATCTCTCTGCCCCACACAACAAATCACCCAATCAACAATGTGACACACACTAGTATTTTTGGACTTGAACACGACAAAACAAAGTCTCCATCTAATGAATAACATAACCAAGGGAAATAGCTAGCTCAGCCTACGCAATGAACCTTGCTTCTAGCTCAAAATTAATTTTAGAGATTGTGGAGTCGTGTAGGTTACTACCTTGTTCGAGGTACTACCGCAACCACGGTCTTGGTATTTTGAGCAAAAAATAGTCAAAGAAAGTATAGAGTGTAAAGTGCTCCTACGTAACACCAATTTAAAATGAAGATCGCATTTAGCAACTTTACATATATTGTTACATGGTCTACAGAATGTACACACACACTTCTTTAATTCACGAGTGTCCTAGCTTTACATACTAGCTTCTATGCATCCTAGCCTTCTAAACGACGATCATTCAAACGACCCGTACTACAAAAAAGAAAAGAAACCAGCAATCATTCAAATGATCCAAATAATACAAGAACATTAGTACTACCAAAACAAGTGTCCATGCTGTCAAAAAATAGAAAAGGGTTCTAATGACATTCAGGACATGTGAACAATTCAACGTGCATGTGAATATCAAAAGCGTTAGTACATTAAGTAATCTCAACTCTTCAGGTAAAGCTACAGCAGTAGGAAGATGTTTTCTTTCATAGTAAATCTGTATTGCACACATAATTCCCGAAGATGCTCCTCATTCAAAAAAGAAAGATGATAAAGATGAACCAATAGTAGCAACCTTTCTTATCTAACTGAGGACATGACTCAAAGTGCAATAATTTAACAGAAAAAAATTAGCGGCCATTGCTAAACAGAGTTGTGCATTGAAATTAAACAGATTTAACTGAACTGAATACTCCTAGTGCTGACTAACAAAGCAAAACCAAGCAGCATATACATTGGGCAGCAATCCATTCAAACACTCCTGAATTTAGTACTCCGTCCGTCCACCAAAAGTGTCTCAATTTTGTCAAATTTTGGATGTATCTACCTACTACATATTGTCTAGATACATCCAAATTTTGATAAAGTTATGACACACTTTTGGTGGGACAGAGGGAGTACGTTAGAATCACAGTTTACTCGGGGATTATTTATCAGATCCATATGTACGTGTAATTATGCATTTCTTAAATAGATCCATTCATGTGCTGCAAACACAAGGAAACTAAAAAATGTGAGCTGCCAACAGAAGGTAATTACACATATCAGCTGCAACAATTACGTAATTTTGAGAGTAGGTATCACTGTGGTAAACAAACCAATTATCAAACTTGCACTAACCATAGAAGGCCCAGGCCATATAATTGCAAAGCAGTATTATGCCTAAAAGCTTGAGAAACAAAGCAGAAAAAATCAAACATTGTCTCCATCCCGTAGCAATTCAATTGAGCGCACCTAAATTCACTACCTTCGATGCCAATGTGGACGAGTTCCAGTAGGGTGGCGTCGAAGAGGTAGCCACGGTGGCCCTTGCGGACTCATTCGCCTCCACGGCATACTTGTCGTCGGGCACCGCCACGAAGACGCCGGCCGTAGGAAATCAGTGCCGGCCGCGAAGGCCGGTGAGCAGCTGCTGCCCAGTTGAAGAGCACCGTACACCGGTGTCCCCAATTCCGTGCAGGCGCTCCTCGCAGCGTGCCGCGAAAAGAAGGCCCTCCGTGGCTCGCGTCGACGCCGCCGGCCGCGACCTCATGGCTCCTTGGTGGCGCCGCCTCTCCTACGGCGAAGCTTGGGCCGCGGCGGTCGGTCTGATGAGGGGAGGAACTGGAGGCGGATGGGAGGAGGTTACGGCGGAGTGGAGGACGTGCCAGGGTTGGGGGAGACAAGGTGGCGGCGGAAGGTACGCCGGCGAGGTGAGGAGCGGCGGCTGAATTGGAAACCGCCATATTGGGGTTGTCGTGGTTGACTGTTGAGTGGACCTCTGCTCTGTCGGGGCACTCAACAGGACCTTTTTTTTTTTGAAACGGACTCGACAGGACCTTGATTTATACTATATAAAACAATAAATGCGTAGTAACACATATACTGAGGCACAACATTGGTGCGTTGCCAGGGCTCCGATCGATCAGAAGGACTAACTTTTATTTTGCGTCGGCGTCGTTTTTCTCAACACCGATAC